>NC_061498.1:8061777-8413111 GCF_022539355.2 Hippoglossus stenolepis
TGTTGGTTCTTTACAACAGAGAGCGCTGAGTGAGCATCAGGCTGCAGAAATCCAGAAGAGTCCTCGGAGTCCACGAATGGCCTCCCCACTGGCCTGGTAACACACACATACATGTCCACAGAGACGTTGAAACACACACACACTGTATACACATTCTCTACACTGCATACACAAACATACATAACACTCAATCCACATTTTTGAGCAATAAAATACAGTGTATTATATATGTATGTACTTTTGGTTACATTCAGCGAGACAGAATGTCTTTGCATCAAATATGGACAATTTTGCATTATACCAGTGGTGCAGTGTATGTGTCCTTTTCAAAATAAGTTTTATTGTAGTCTAAAGCTTTAAGACTTCGAGATAGAACACAACGTTGTTTGGTTGTCAACATATCTGTACTGTTAAGAAGATACAGTTCCGATAGTTCATCCTAAGTTTTCTTTCTCTAAGCCAGAGTTATCTACGGTGTAAAACTTTATGATAGATCCTTGAATAAGATGATGATTTATGAAAATTAAATTGTATCCTGAATATAGATGTTTTACTTAAAATATACCCAAGTACAATCGTTGGTTTGGATGAAACCACGGATGCAGTTTCCCTATTAGTGAACTGTGTTTTGTACGAAGCCCACCACCCTGAATGTAACATAGGTTCTTTACTGATTAACCGTAGATTATTTTCTCGAGTAAATAATCAATTACATCCCAATGATAGATTGTTTAATGTGCTGTATCATGTTTATACCTCCACTTATAAGGATTTTCTTACTGCATCAGGTGTAGCTTTAATAACTTTCTATTCCTAAATGGTTTTGCTCTTGTATGATACCGCCAATGCTACAAACGTGTACATATGAGACAGTGTCAGTGGGATGTTGGCACTTACTACTTGAGACAATTTCAACTGTCGTAAGGATCCTTTTTATTTATTTTTATTCCCGTCAGTAGGACAAGGAGAAGTGGGATCATGTGGCGTGCGCAGTGTGCAATATGTTTTTAGCTGTTCACTGCTGTTCTACTCCTTTCGACTGTAACATCGATACCTTGTATTTGCACTGTACAGAATGAGAGTGAATGTAATGAGAATGTACGCTACGATATATGACGCACTTTTGTGTATTAACCAAAATATTTATTTCATTGTGTTACGCTGTACAGACTGAGCAGAGCGACAAGTTTAGTGTAAGAGATGCAGCATTATGGATAGTTCTCAACTAGTGATGCAGTGTCACATCTCAGAATATACACAAGTGCTTTGTAAAAGTCTATAGGTGATATTTTTAATTGTTAAGGTTAATCTGTGCAGCTAGTGAAAGCTTTGTTTTCTTATCTAAGTTGTCTTTACAGAACGTCTAAGGCCTATAAAGTGTTATAAAAGTCTATAAAGTCTGTATTTTTTATTCTGTCCAAACAATGCTGACAAATATAGAGTCGTATTAAATCTATATCTGTGTCTGTGTGAGAAAAATGCTCTTTAATTGTGCTGTTATGCCAAATGTCTTACAGAGGAATGATACTGTACAGTACAAAGGTAACGGCATTAAAAGGCCTCGTCCTCGTGTTTTCCTACGTCTGCTTCCACTCTCAGTACAACCCGCTGCTGACACACCTGCTGCTGCTGCAATGTCTCCGTTGAGCGTTTGTTTTCTTGGGACGAGCCTGTAAATCTGTATCTGTATGTCTCCGCTCCGCACACAGACGCTGGCCTTGCACTTACCCAGCTCCATATTAATTTGGAGCTCACTAAGCTCTTCCTTCGATAGCAGGGGGCGTGCTGTGTGGTTCTCTGTGAAGAGTAATAAATCCCTTACTTTTTAACTAAACCCTTGTGGTTCGAGAGGGGAATGTGGAGTTTGATCCTTCACGAGGAAGCTTCAACAAACAAGCGTGAGATTCCTGGGTTCGTCCTCAGATCATTTGTGACGTGCTTTGTTGTTTGGGGGGAAAAAAAACCCAACTGGGCTCAGGACAATCCAGCTGGAATGAGAATACTGTGTGGCCACTTGCTGAAAGGTGAGTTTAATGTTTAATCTAACTTTCAATTGATCTCTCATTTTACAAACGTTACTCAGAGAAGTTAATTTTTAATGCAGCTGTCTTGTGTGTTTTTTGCTCGCTGTGATTGTCCCTCATGTTCATACTGTTCATTTAAAGATCCCCTTCGTAGCAGGCTTACATGTGATGGGGGACAAAATCTGTTTGCTTGTATTAAATCGATATCTTATACAAACAGGCATAATAGAAATCACTCAATATGTTAATCTGTCAGAAAGCCTTTCTTGATTTTATCTGGACTGTCTATCTATTTAATTTCTATCATTTGATTTGATTTGTTGTCTTGCTTATTGTGTAACTGTGTTTTGAAAACTGCCACATAAAGATATAAGAGTTTATTATATTATACTATTAAAAATCCACAGTCCTAGCTAAGCATAAACAAAATTCCAAATTTATGAGAAATTATGTTAACAACTTAAAATATTAAAAAGTTTAGTGTGAGCAGAATTTTATTTTACATTCCATTATTAGATGGTATTTTTACAAGTGAATTGACATGTAAGCAAGCAGCATGTTAATGTCAAGGTGGAGATGATTTGTTCATGTGTGTCTGTCCACATATATTCTGCTGGGTAATAATAAGATGATCATATGTTGTGTCAGTTCCGTAAAACTTACTATCTTAGAAAGTAGTTAGGGTTAGAAAGTAGCATATAAAACAAGTACATGTACCTCAAACAACTACATGTACAGAGTCCAAGGTGTGATGTGTTTAATGGGGCAGTAATTACCTGCAACAGTTTATTGTGTTTCAAATCAAAGATAATAAACTGTACACATCATAATCTGTTGATTTCTTGGTCTCCAGATGACTGTTGACTTTGAGGGGGGGCACCGAGCGACCAGCATGACCAGCATGACCCCATCACCATCTCCATCGCCCTCTCCTGGGGCCGGAACTGCTCTGACTACTGTGGATATAGTGGTGCTGGTGATGTACTTCATGCTAGTGCTGGCAGTGGGATTCTGGGTAAGAGCAGTGGTAAAGATGTGGTTCACTGCTTCAACACTGATACCAAACAGCAGCTGCTTCCTGTCAGACAAACAAAAAACAGCAATGAATGTTTTGCTTTTATTTAAATCTGGTTTCAGAATTTGTCCTTGTGCCTCTTTGCTTTAAAGCAAATGTCCCTGATGTCCCTCGTTAAGAACAGAACTGTCCTGTATCTTTTCATCTTTAGCACAAGTTAGGTTTCACTTTTCCATCTCATCTGCTTCTCTTCATGTTCATGTCTGAGATCCTGCACTCTCTCCCCATGTGCCATGAATAAGCTGTGAATGTGCTGAGCTTCTCCACAAATACTGTCATGCTCCTTAATAACATAGGCTTTGAAATCATCAATGAGGAAATGTCTCTTTTTATTTACTTCTATTTGATTGTTAACATGTAGTGAATTGTTTAGAAGGAACAATAAGGAATTAGAAAATTAAGATTGAAGATTCACATTGCTTAACACAAAGCTGAAAAATATGAATTAAAAAAAAGTATGTTTATTCAGTAAAATGTGACCAACTGTACAAATCAAACAGAGAAATAGCATTGCAGGCCACAATGAGCCTTAGTAAAGTCCCCGGCTGGACTTCAGTGAGTATTGGGCTTTGTGACCGAGCCAGCACATGTGGGAAGCAGCGACCCATAGACCACTGCATTCATTCCACTGGTTTTCCTCCAATAACCTCTTCTGCTGTCTCTATTATTTTATAGAGGCCAAACTGAGAACACCCTTTCATTTAGTTCAGGATCCCGTTGCATCCCAGGCTGTGTGAATGATATTCCTCCTGCACATGTACAGTATCTCTAAGAGGTGTTTTTTCTTTTTCATTTTTCTGCCAGTCCATGTGGAGGACAAAGCGCAGCACGGTGGATGGATACTTCCTGGCTGGGAAGAGCATGACCTGGTGGCCGGTGAGTCAAGCACCAGAGAAACGTCCACAGAGCACAACAGAAACGCAAAAGAATTGAAGTGAAGCATGTTTTTATCACTGGATCCTCCATCTCTAATATTTCTCACTTACGTAGACAGAGGCCAAATGTTGTGTAGTAGTTATTGCAGCACAGGATTGATCCTCACTCTGACTCCTGTGTGTTTTCAGGTGGGGGCCTCCCTGTTTGCCAGCAACATTGGCAGTGGACATTTCATTGGCCTGGCCGGGTCCGGGGCCGCAGCAGGGATTGGAGCAATTGCTTATGAATGGAATGTAAGAGGCTGCACATTATCTCCTGAAATACAGCATGCTGATGTGAAACCAAGTATATCATATCAATTTTGTTTAAGTGTGTTAAAATGTTGATATATCTGTTGATCACCAGGGTATGCTGATGGTGCTGCTGCTGGGATGGCTCTTCCTGCCCATTTATATCGCCTCTGGGGTGAGGTGTCTACGCAGACAGTTGAATATCCCACATTTAACACGCGCCCATGCGTGATTTTGTCCGATTATATTATCTTTTTTTTCTTTTCTAGGTCACAACAATGCCAGAATACCTGAAGAGGCGCTTTGGTGGTCGAAGAACGCAGTTATTTATAGCTGTCCTGTCCTTGTTTATTTACATTTTCACAAAGATATCGGTACGAGACAAATGCACAATAATGCTCCTTCGCTTTCTGTGCTGTTGTGTGCATGTTTTTCAAGCTTCTCTGTGGTGTGTAAAGAACAAATCCTGTGTGTTGTGTGTGTGTGTGTGTGTGTGTGTGTGTGTGTGTGTGTGTGTGTGTGTGTGTGTGTGTGTGTGTGTGTGTGTGTGTGTGTGTGTGTGTGTGTGTGTGTGTGTGTTTTTTTTCCAGGTGGACATGTATGCTGGTGCATTGTTTATACGGCTTGCTTTAAAGTGGGATATCTACGTGGCTATAGTGCTGCTGCTGTCAATCACTGCTGTCTACACTGTAGCAGGTGATGATTCTACTACCTTTGCGAATTTTTAAACACATAAGAGTATTTGTTATATCGCTGGCTGCATGTGTTGTGTGTTGTGTCCCAGGTGGTCTGGCTGCAGTCATCTACACAGACGCTGCTCAAACTGCTATCATGCTGGCAGGAGCTCTCACCCTCATGGGCTTCAGTAAGTCGCGCTCCACACCAGACCCTCCCACCTGCAGCACTTTACCTCCCTTTATAAATGTTGTCCCCTTTTTGAGGTTTTGCCGAGGTCGGGGGCTGGAATGCTCTGATGGAGGGATACGCCCACGCCATCCCTTCCATCCGCGTGCCGAACTCGACCTGCGGTATCCCCCGAGAGGACGCGTTCCACATCTTCAGAGACCCGGTGTACTCTGACCTGCCTTGGCCTGGGGTCATCATCGGCATGTCCGTCCCCTCCATGTGGTACTGGTGTTCGGATCAGGTAATAATCAGCCAAGAAAATTGGAAAATACTATAGATGTGGTAAGGATTGTCCGAATATTATAGAAAAGAGTAAAATCAGATGTCACAAATCAGGATATTTCAAAAAACCTTTTCTTAAAGTTAGAAATGAATCATGGATTTCAAACTAGATGATATGCTGGGAAGACCTTAGTTGCCAAAATGGACACAAAAGTTAAATTTGTTTACTTTATATTGTATTTTATAAAATTGTTTTTGATCAAATTTAATTCGTACTATATCGTGATCTTACATCTAGAAGCTGAAAAAATGTCATTTAATGTATGTTTTTTTAACAGATTTCTCAGAAGTTAAGTCGTGAAAATGTATTTTTCTCAACAGCTCCACATTTTAAACATCAGACAGTTTAAATATTCCTTTTACACAATATCAGTGTTACACTTTGCAAACCAGCTAAACCTGACACAACAGAGCTTATCAGTATCTAATCTGTGCACATAAGACCAGTGACTGTTAGTTAATCAGTAATTGAGATATTTATCCCTATATAATCTCTTTATAGACTATATAGTTTGGATCACACTGATAACAATAAGCTGTGTCCACTCTGATCTAAACTCTATTTCCCCCTGTTAAGTTACTTGCTAACCAGCAGTGTCTGGGCTTTGACTGAGGATGGGCTGTGGTTGTGATTCTCTGCAGGTGATTGTGCAGCGCTCCCTCGCTGCCAAGAACCTGACACATGCAAAAGGAGGCTCGCTACTTGCTGCTTATCTCAAGATTGTGCCTTTCTTTGCCATTATGCTGCCTGGCATGATCAGCAGGATCCTTTACACAGGTATGATATGCATGTATATATCAATGAATGTGTGTTTATACTTATACAACTTACACAGGTATGATATGCATGTGTTTATCAATGAATGTGTGTTTATACTTATACAACTTACACAGGTATGATATGCATGTGTTTATCAATGAATGTGTGTTTATACTTATACAACTTACACAGGTATGATATGCATGTGTTTATCAATGAATGTGTGTTTATACTTGTACGACTTAATTAACCCCATAAAAGGACTGGATATAGAAGTTGGTCTTTAGTTGACAACTCATGGTTGCATAATGCTGATAGTTTAAAGTCCCCCTCAGGTGAAATCAAGTGTTAACATGTTAACATTCGTCTGTCTGGTGCCTTTTATATGATAAAAGACATATTTGGGGCGAATTAATCACCATGATGAAGTTTTTCCACCTTGACCCTGCAGTAAACAAATTCCTGTCTAGAAAAAAAACTGATTCAGACAGCCAGTGGGACTTTAAGCGATCATAGTGATGCTGGTAAAACAGGGTCAAACATTGTGGATATTTGAGTTCCAGTTGTTGTGTGTGTTAACGTTATTGTGTAGATGATGTGGCGTGTGCAGAGCCTGAGCTGTGCAAACAGATCTGCGACAATCCAGTGGGTTGTTCAGATACCGCCTACGCCAGACTGGTCATGGAACTGCTGCCGACAGGTGAGACATCTGCCCCCCCCCCCTCCCCGTCCAGCCTTTTGCTCTTTTATTTACTCTGATCTGTGGGTTTTTTGTGCCCAGGATTGAGGGGTCTGATGATGGCGGTGATGATCGCCGCCCTCATGTCCTCTCTGACCTCCATCTTCAACAGCGCCAGCACCATTTTCACCATGGACCTGTGGAAGAGTTTCAGATCCCGTGCCACTGAGTGGGAGCTCATGATTGTGGGCAGGTATGTTAGCTGAGCACATCTGAAAAAAGTGGACATAACAGGAAATATACTGTAGTTCTTGTTGCACCACTATATCCTGTATTGAAGCACTGGTTTGTGTGTGCAACAAAATAATGAAAAAAATCCGGCATGTTAGGTGCAGAGCGAAGAGTAAAAGGAATCCTGACTCTGCAGTGACCCACCCTGTGTCAGTTTCTTTTTCCACTGGGCCTTAAATTGAAGTTTAAAGGCTTATATACTTAGGAATATTTCCTTTCCACTTTTACCATCTACATTTAAAAAGTAACCATGTGTGGCGTAACTGTGCACTTTTGATCATTTTATTTTTCTGTCATGCTCACCCTAACCCCCTCCTCATATTTCTAAGTAATGACTCTAACAGATTTTTCCTCTTGTCTTCACACACACTCACACACCCTCATTACTCCGTGTAACTGCTGTCCTGTGGTCATATTACATCATGCCTTTACAGAACTTAACTTCTCCATTTTTCATTCAAAACACGGATCTTGTGTTCAATGTGCATGCTGCAGGGTGTTTGTTCTCCTGCTGGCGGTGGCGTCCGTGCTGTGGATTCCTGTTGTCCAGGCCAGTCAGGGGGGGCAGCTCTTTATCTACATCCAGGCCATCAGCACCTACCTCCAGCCCCCAGTCTCCATCATCTTCCTCTTGGGCTGCTTCTGGAAGAGGGCTAATGAGAAGGTGAGGATGTGTATCATTGCCCCGGGTCATTTTCGATCAATTCTAATATTTATACTTTGGGTAAAAAAAGAGAAAAGTAAATCACTCCAAACAAAGGACCGTATATTGCACTGCAGTCCCAAACTAGTGGTTGGGACCCCTCGGGGGGTGGGAATCAAATACGATTTCAAAGTAATTAGAAATAGCCTATTTTAGCCATCATTGTTACAAAAGGTGAAAGATAGTTGTTAAATTTACAAGTGGTGAATTCTTGCAAACTATCTCAAATCCTTTGTTTCCTTGAACCAACTCTGGGGGTTCGCAAGTCTATGGCAACTTTATTTTGGGAGTCAGAGGCTGAAACCCTGGAATATTGTATTCGTATTTTTAAATGTGATTTAAAATAATAGCTTCATGTGTTTGTGGTTGTAGATATACTTTTCTTTTAGATTTTTTGGGGGTGTGAACATAAATGTGCTTTACCAATACAGTAAATGACTCATTACCACACTTCCTCTCCTTGTTGTACTGTAGCATGACAGTAACATGACTGCACAGAGTCCAGCTCACAATGTGAACCTCGTCGTATATTCCATTACAGATAGAACAATGGTCACCTTCTATTTTCTTTGACTCTCCTCTCCCGCCCTCTCCCTCTCTCAGGGGGCATTTTGGGGCCTGTCTATCGGCCTGTTGGTGGGCTGCATCCGCATGTTGCTGGACTTCATTTACCCGGCGCCCCTGTGCTACGAGGTGGACGACAGGCCCGTGGTGTTGAAATACGTCCACTACCTCTACTTCTCCGTCTTGCTGTCCTTCATCACGCTGGTTGTGGTGGTTGTGGTCAGCCTGGCCACGGAGGAGCCCAAACCGGAGCAGGTGAAGTCACAGAGTCGGATCTGTTGTGTTTTATCTCAGCTTAATTTGCACTAATAATAACGTTGTGATAAATGCACTGTTAAAATCAGTTGCAGTCTTCTTCTCTGATACTGGAGCTTACAAACAACACAGGGATCTGCAGCAATGCAGCACCAGTAGGTGTCATGAACACCTCAGGAAACGTTTAAGACAAAGTGATATTTGTTTACAGTTCACAGATTTGAAACTCTGGCCTGATTTAATCATTATTTGGATTCTTGATTAAAACTACTTCTGCTTATTTATTGCTAAAATTAACATCTAACTTAATATATGCACAGTTTTGTGGGACAGACAAACATAAACAGATGCCCTCTGAAATGCCTTGGAGTTAACTATCTGTTGTGATGGAAATCTGGAAATACAAGAGGCTGGAAACACCAAGGTTATCTACGTGTATTTTAATAGGGGCTTTCTGCAGAAAGGATCAACACAGAGAGTCACAAGGATCTCAGAGTGAAGATGGAGAGCAGTCAAATACAAGGATCTTATATAGGAGAACTGAGGTGAGAGAGGAATCTAAACACAAACAACTGATTTACATGTGTTTCCTAAGGAGATAAGCAGCCATACATTCCGTTCTTTGGAGGGTAAATAAGTGGCTAAAGGGTCTGGCAGTTTTCAGGTCAACACAGTTCAGACCATAAAACAGCTCAGGTCATAAAGCATTTGGACAGTTTGTATATATGTAGATACAGGTCATAAAAGTCTTTAGACAGGGCTGCAAAAACTTACTTTCCAACTACAAAATAGTTTTTCAACCACACTTATTTATTTTTTCTACTACACTGTCTTACAGATCAGTCGTCTTACCTGGTACACAAGGTTGGACCCCATGGAGCCCAAAGTGCATGAGTTCCCAGTGGAGCGGAGCAGTAAGACCATAGAGACCACGGGTCAGACAGATGAGATGGGAGTTTTAGGAAAAGAGCAGCAGGACACCAGCGATACTAAAACATGTCATCACAGGAAAGGTGGGTCTGTCCTGTTTGTCATGACTCTTTTCCATTCCACTATGTGTCACTTATTCTGCTGAACACACCCAGTGAACAATGCAAAATGTTTCCTCTGTCCAGACTCCTCATCCTCTGTGTCCAGCATCCAAAGCCAGTCCAGGGTGATTTCTGCCGTCTACTGGCTGTGTGGGATGGAAAGACAGAAGGAGGGGGAGAGTCCTCCTGCACCTGAACAGAGCATCGGCTCTCTGGAAGAAAAGCCACGTCTGCGCCTCATTATCAACGCCAACCTCATCATTTGCCTCTCTGTCACTGCTTTTATCATTGGCTACTGGGCCTGATGGGAAGGTATTGACACTCTTCATGGACACGTGGTGTGTGGCTTGTGTAAAATGTTGTGTACAGATTTTAGTGTTTTGTTTTCACTGAGAAGGAGAAGAGACTTTACTTTCTTATCCTTTAATTTGTTCATTGAAACAATAAAATGTGAAACATGGACCCTATTTCTTTTAAAGAATCCGGATCAAGAGGTGGATCCTGGAATATTTACTCTTTTCTTTAAAATTGCGAGATATGGTGTTTTGTTTACATTTTCACAAATTCATGGATCTTGATAAAAACAAATCTGGCACATTTAGGGAAGTGATATCTATGAGTGTGTTAAATTAAGTGCAGCTTGATTGAATTTAAAGGGACTTCAGTGGTATGTGGTATTCTAGTCTGTAAATCAAACGATACAAAAACTGAGACTCATTTGTCGTACATTTTTAACGACATTAATTTGTGACATTGTTTTTTTGAATTCTTGGCGACATACATGAAGAAATAATGTGAAGATCTTTTATGACTTTATAGCTGAAAATCGAAACATAGTGATGATAGCTGGTAAAATGTTTTAATTCATTTAGTTTGGGCAAAAATGAAAAGACTGTAAAATGTTGAAGTCTTTTATTATTAAGAGTAATGATGCAACATATGCAGGAAAAAAAAAACATTAAAATGCTGAGAAGAAAAAAAAACATAATCAAAGATCTCACAAATACCACAACCGGGTACAGATTGTCAGCTGCAGTAGAAAATTATACACAAAGAAGATTTGAATTATTTGGCTGCATTTGGTCGTAGCTTCCAGCTCAAGTGGGAGTGATCACTGACAAACTATGTTATAAAAATCTAATTCTTTGAATAATCTTTTTTCCCTTTTCACAATAAAGGTTAATCTTTGAGCTATTTTGAACTTGGTAAAATAAGTCAGCTGAAATAATAAAAAAAAAAAAATCATACATTTTACCCAACTGGATCACTGCCTAAAATAAGATGACTTCCTGTGGAGAGGACACTGCTGGAAGACGACTGCGATTTTATATTGCACTCTTGCCAAAAATATTTGGTCATTAACAACCTTAATACAAACCAAGCACCTCGTTTGGCCCCTCGTCATGTCTTTGGTCATTTTATATCTGGTGCTGAAGTGTGTGACAAGTGTTCTCAGCTGAATGTCGCATTTAGCCAGAAAATGTCTTGTTTTTAAAGGATAAATAGATCAGCAGTGGGCGGCTAACACTCACAGAGCTGCGCTGCTGAATAAAGAAAGTAGGCTACTAGTCTTCGGGTCTATGTGGTCAAACCTGGTGCTAAAACCAACAGCAGGATTTTAAAAAGAAGCAGGGGACGAGCAAAAGCTTGGAATGCTTCACCATCACTCTTTGAGATCAGCTGCTACAGTAAATTTGCTGAGGTTATATGTTTTAAGTCCCATTAGCCTTCTGTGTAGCGAGGCCCTGCAGTCCAATCTCAAAATACTCTGCAGTGCATCGAGCAAAAAGAGTCCGACGTGAAGTCTAATGTGGAAAGTGATCAACAAGGGGTTTGCGGTTTAAGCCAACACTGTAATAAGATGAGGTTTCAGTTTTGAGTCAGTATAACGTAAGGAAAGACAGCCTTTTTTTTCCTCTGCGAGTGGAGCGTGCAGAGCTTGAGCCGACTGATGGGGGGGGGTGGGGGTGGGGGTGTTACCTGTCTGATATGTGATTATATACATTCAAACCAGAAGAAGGCGCTCGACGACAGTGGTCCCTCTCGTTTTGTTGTATTCACAGAGCGGTGCTCTCTGACTGGGTGTCTGGGTCTGCGTTTGGGGCTGGGCTGGAGGCGGGCTCTTGACCTGCAGAGCTGTCCCCCTGTTGGTCCACAATCACCTCAGGGATGAGGGCTCGTCCAATCCCCTTTAGGACCAGGCCTCCGTCTGTACAGGACAGTTACGGGGGGGGGAGGGTGACCAGTCAGCAAACAGATCAGTTGAGGCCAAACTTAACCATAACCACACACTGTTTCAATCATGCCACCTTGACACACTTAGTAAGACACCAAGGATTGCTCCCATTGTTAAGATATCAATTTTGCACATTTGGTACTCGTTCAGTAACATGTTTAGAGGGGAGGCAGGTATGAGAGAGCGTATCCTTGGTGTGTTCAGCTTAAAAATGTTTTGATCATCTGTTCCAGAGGACACTGCACATACAGAATGACAGCACACGCTTGGTTTTTACATCTGTTTAGTAGGTTTAGTTGCATGTTACAGAAAACTCTTAGCAGGCAGAAGCCAGCCAACCTCAGCAGCGAGAGATGGTGTCGGAATTATAAGCATGTTAGTGTCGTTGGACAGCGGGGGTTAAAGAGCAAGACAAATCCATACTAGTATACATAAATATGTATACAGTATGAGTGTAGTTACACACTGAAGGGAGCGAACGCCTGCATTGTTCATCTCCCCACAAACACATACATACACACACATGCAGTGGACACAGAAGCAAGGCCAGTGCATCAGCCCGTCACACCCTTACCATTACCTGCCTCGCAAAGCTCATCTCAGGCTGCCAGCTCAGACATCTGCAATATTTACACACATCCTGTCATGCTTCAGATCACCACAGTTCACATGTAGTGTGTGAGGCTTGTGCAGAAAAGTGAAACCAAACGCCAGTGAGCTAAAAACAGAGACATGCCCCGAGAGGACGCAGAGCAAAACCACTCGATGCTGAATATAACCATTGTTATTTCTTACTTTGCAGATGATTTCCATAAAAAAACATGATGATGGGGTTATAAAGTATGACAAACTACTCAGTAGTCAATTAGTTGCAGCTACAACATTCAAATTGCTCTTAAACATGAATACAATAACGATGGAATGTAATTGTGTAATATTAATAATACATAGCATCATAACACTTGCAGGAGCTGTTGAGTATTTATTTACATGATGAGTATTTTTATCTTTGATATTTGAAGTACTTTTTGCTGAGAAAACCTTTATTAAAGAATGATTTTAAAAGCAAGACTTGGTATTTCTGAAGGATCTGAGTTCTTCATTCATTCTTACATTGATAGTCTTAACTCTGGTGCACCACAAAGTGACCAGACCCATGATCCTGCTCTACTTGGAGCTAGATTAGTTTCCACTGGAAAAACTTGATCATACAATAAATGTTTTATGCTCAAACACACACACACACACACACACACACACACACACACACACACACACACACACACACACACACACACACACACACACACACACACACACACACACACACACACACACACACACACACACACACACAATATTGTTCGACAATATTGTTGCTACAGATGAAATAAGCTGAATACTTGCTCGTGATCCCTGATACTATTAATGACTATAACACTAAACTGGATTAATGAGAAACATACGAACTGTTTACCTGTTATGATCTTGGAGGCAGAGTTTAAGAGGTCATTTCCATCGTCATTGGCTGCAGGTTGTGGGGGCGGCGGCATGTTGGGCCGTGGTCGTGGCTTCGGAGCCGGCCTAGATGGGCGGGGGAGAGATCCAGAGTGGTGCAAATACAGCTGATTGGAGACGGGTCCATCGTGGGGTGGAGTGCCGGGCGGGGTGGGAGTGCTAGGCGGAGAGGGCTCTGGCTCCACGTGGGCCTGGTGGGGTTGCGGAGGCTGCGGGGGCGGGTGGCTCGGGGCGTGGATTGGGCTGTCTTTGCTGGAGTGGCGCCGGGGTGTGATGGGCGGGTAATGAGTGGAGCCAGGCATCTGGGTGCTGCTGGGATGGAAGGCGAAGGGGCTGGCCTGTTTGGGCGGGGCTGGGGCCTGCTTCTTGGTTCCTTTAGAGAAAAATTATAATTATTACATGATAAGAAAAATATTAATGGTATGTAAATAATGCACATTCTCTCACCTCTGCGGACCAAGTGTGGACTGGGCCCCCTAGACCCACCCTGAGAGTAGGGGGTTCCTACTGCAAGATGGACTGAGCCATTCCTCTGGGGAGGGGGAGTGGACATGAGTTCACGGGCCGGGCTGCAGGAAATACAATAAAATCTAAATGTTAATCCATCAACATGACATCTTCCCTGTACATTCAACAACCAAGTGATACATCAGGGCAAGAACTCATGCATAATATACAGACAAACTTAACTAACTTCCATTCAAAGGCTTCAAATTACATTAGGAGGTTATGGCATGAGAAAAGACTAAACAACAATATAAAGTGTAGGGAAGAGGATGCAAGATCAGAAAACAAGTTTGTTGGAAAGACTGAACGAAGGTTTGATAATGTGTTGCATGCAAATTCAGACAACACCAGAAATGCAGACAGGAAGAACGGCAAGTCAATTTAAAACAAAAGACGAGTTTGGAGTGGAGGATAAGAGTCGTCTGTAGACAGAGCAGGAAGTGATTTTCATTATTCTGCATTTGTTAAAATGAAGCCAAATTTAAAGCTGAGGCCATTGCAGATGTTATCATATGATTATAGATATTTTATGGCTTCCAGTATGGGAGCTGTAAACTCAAATCAAACAAATGACAAACAAAGGGGGGGGTAGAGCTCCGGATTGGCTGATTGGCTGCGAGCAGGCGGTGGAGTATTGTTGATACCTCAGCTCGCTCCTTACCTGCTCTCCTCTGCGCTGAGCTGGGTTACAACCTGCGGCTGCACTGTAGCTACCTGGACCCCACCACCCAGACCACCACCACCAACACCAGCACTGCCAGCTCCACTCAAGCCAGACTGCTCAGCCTCTACAGCCGCGGACGGAGCCTCGGTCTGGGGCTCAGGCTGGGTGGGACCCCCGGCTTCCAGAGGGGGCAGTGGGGGTTGGAAGGTGGGTGAGGTTAGCTGCGGCTGCTTTCTATTTACAGCGCTGGATCTACGTGGTGTGGGCTCCGGCTGTTTGTTAACAGTGCTAGGGAGGGGGGAGAGGGGAGAGAGTTCAGGAGGGCAGACCACACGCCATCAGACAGCAAAAGACAGAGGGACAGAGAACCAGCGAGAGAGAGAGAGAGAGAGGTGGTGCCAGAGACAGAGACAGACGCAACTTCCTGAGACCAATGAAACCCGAAAGAAGAACCCCCCCAAAAAAGACTAAAAAGCGCGTGACAGTGACCTTTGTTTAGAGGAACTGCTTTGAGCTGCGATGTCACTGCAGGGACAGAGGAGACAGATGCTGCACCGTACAAACAAAATGCAACAGAGGAAGCCCACACAAAACATAAAACCAGCAACCTACAGTGAGACCGGGGCTTTAATTGGAAATAAGAGAGACAACACACGAGTACACAAGAGTAACACAAGCGGATTTTAACTCCAGACAAAGTGGTGTCCAACAATAGGGAAAAAACGTTTTGTGAGAACTGCGTCTTCATCATGTTCTGTACAGACCTTGAGGAAAACAATCGATAAGCTTGAAGTCAGCTGAACAATAACAGAAGTAATGTTGTGTAAGAATCACAATGAACATCATTCCCTTCTTTCTTCAATCAGTAACTGGATTAACGGGAGCTACATTGGACTATGGCACAGCTTTGAAATCTGGACTGGGCAGATCTTCAGTGGGTGTCTCAGTGACTGTGATGGACTCGTCGGCCACTACATAGAGGGCCGACACGGCCGGGCCCCGCGACTCCTGCCTGCTCACTGTCTTGGGGCGTGACGGGAGGGTGAGGGGCAGGCTGAGGCTGAGGTGGGGGCGAGACAGGTACCTGTCTTTACGGGGAGTGTGACTGTCCCCGTCCTGCCCCACTTGGCTGCCGGGGCGTTTCCTTTCCAGGCTGGGTTCGGGGTCTGGGGTGGCCGGGTGGGAGGGCAAGGCGAACATGCCCGACACATTGAAGTCCACCTCTGAAAGAGGAAGAAACAAAAACAGATGATGAGGATTACAATGATGAAATGACCTTCTAATAATTTTGATTGTTTGACTCAAACAAAACATGATATTTGCAGTTTTCACTTTTATCTCTGCAGTAATGATGGAAAACTTTTTAATCCAGAAATCTGATTAATTCAAAACGAAAATGATGAGTCATTTATAGCCCTGTGCAAAATTTACTCAAACCGCAGAAAGTTTTTCTACAGTGTTGTATTGTTACTTCAAACTGACGTCTTCAGGAGTATGATCACGTTTTTAATTGTACATGGTTTCCATAAGAATAAAAGGAATAGGAAACATGTTTGGAGAGAAGCTTTTTTTTTTAAAGCTCACAATGGCTGAGGAACATTTTCGGCTGAATCTGCACTTAATAAAAAAACAAATGCATTGTCTTTGTTTGTGCTTTGTTCAACAGGAATACATCACCACTGGACACTGCAGATGGTTGTTAATAGTTAGACAATGATAGAACAGATGTTTTACCTTCAGGGAAGAACCAATCAGCATGCTGGATAATGGGCTCAATGATGGCGACGACATGGAGAGATGTAGCCGCTGCCATCTCTGCCAGCGTCCTGAATACACATTCACAGACAGACAAGGAAGGAAGAGCGAGGTCAGTTAGCTTCATCAACATCGGCTTCACTTTGTTCTCAGCAAAGTGAGGTGAACAGTGTGTGACTTTGTTTTACCCCTCTGCCTTCGCCCAGAGCAGGTTGGGTCCCAGGACGATGGCAATGTTGTTGGTTGACATTTTATTAACGTCGCTGTCCTGAGCCAGTTTGGCAAGAAACTTCACCAGATACCTGCAACAGAGACCACTGCTGTAAAACCTCCAGGAAACGGCCAACTTCAGATTTACTGTATCACTTGTCTGGTCCTGATCTCTAGCATCAGAACCGTACAGTGCTCTAATGAGATGAGGCATTAGAGTCCGAATCACCGTATACAAAAGATGGACGACATCACAGCGCCCCAAAGATGAAGCCAAAGCGCCTTAATCGCCACCTGCTGGCTGGCTGCAGTACAGGTCATAAACCTCACCAGTCAATATTAATGGATTAGACGCGGATCAAACTAAAAAGTCAAAGTACACGTTAACTAAGTTTTTCTCAAAGATGGTTTCTGTCATTTTAGGTAGTTCTTACCACACGGATGTTTGTTCAAGTGTTTATTTTCCAACAACCTTGGTTTTAATTGGTTAAGCTTCAAAATAGGGATGAAACGTCATGATTGGCAGCTTAGACTGACTGGTGATTGGACGAGCGCGAGTGTCGAAGGGACCTCACTACTGCGCCGTCCTCCAATCATGATCAAGATGGCAGCATTTGTATCCAGGATATTTTGGCTTCATTTCTGGATAGTGGGAGGAAGCGGAGAAGCGTCGTCCATCTTTATGTACGGCCTATGGTAAAAAATCTATTGTATCGATTTAGAAAGTGATCTACAGAACAGAAACGAACTCTACACATTCAGTTTTGTTACAATAGAGTGTATTGCATCATTTGAAGGTTCTTATACATCATATGTAGAAAAGATAAGAAAATAATTGAATGTCCTCTCACCTGAGGTTGGCTTTGTGAGTCTTTGGCAAATGGTCACATGTCACCCACAGGGCCTGAAGCCTCTTGTCAGGGTCCGACACACTGAAACCACACACACACACACACACACACACACACACACACACACACACACACACACACACACACACACACACACACACACACACACACACACACACACACACACACACACACACACACACACACACACACGATTTAAAATTACTTGTTACATAACCAGCAGCCTATCTAAAGCAGCCTGTGAGCACACGCTGCTTCAGGTATGTGCTTACTGCTTATTAGTACAGACTTGAGTTTGTTTTACAGGATATTAAAAATGAGTTGTGCGTGTTGTCTTACCTGGAGGACTGTAACCACTCGTCATACAGGCCAAAAGTCATTAGAGGTTCGGGAAGTTCCCTGAGGTAGGACTTCAGAGCTCCTGTGTGTGGAGAGGAGAGCAATGAGATATTGATCTGAACCAGATGGGGCCACTTTTTGCTGGATTTGAGGTTTTACCTGCGACAGCGTGAGGATCAGAGTAAAATTCCTCAAGCTGCGAAGTGGAACAGTCTAACGCTGCTTTGAGCTTCTTCAGCTTCGAAGCTCCGGCAGCTATTCTGAAGAGTCCCTGCAATGATGACAAGAGGACAAATGACTGAATTATGCTTTCTCTTCTTGAGGTGAGGTTTCCATCCTAAAATTAAAGAGGTGTGTCTGCTCTGGTATCCAGAGAGGAGAAGGTAATTTATGCAAAATTGTGCCAAGCTGGGGTAGGTAACATCTCCCTGGTGTTATTGAGCAATAATTCCATAATACCCTCTCAGCATAATGTAAATCAAGTGATCTGGGAGAAAACTTGACTTCTGCACATCCTCTGGGCTCCGTTTCCAGCCTTAGGGAGATCTGGCTCGTGAAGGGAGACTTGAACCAATCACAGGGCAGTTCAGAGACAGAACGCTCTTCCTATTGGCTGTTGTACTAAGCAGCTGCACCTGCACGGCCCTTTTGTGAAAGGCCAGCCCTGGATTAAAGGTGTTAAATCCTATAGGAACGGTCGCTGTTCCAGCATTGGCAACAACTTCCAAAGCAACCTAAACAAAGGGAGACTGAATTATCGAAAGAAGAGTCTAAAGAGAGTTGGACAATAAACGCAATAAAACACGCGTGGGTCATATGTTGCATGTGCGTATGAAGCCCGTATGAAACTTAGTTTTGAACGTCCTGGGGATCAAACTCAACAATCAACTATTTTTCGAGAAAACTCACCTACTGCAGCTTTAAATAACTGAGCAAGTCAGAAGAGGAATAGTTTTTTTCTGCCAACAGAGATGCAGCTCTTTCAGGATGAGTGTCAGACAGATACACAGCACGAGCTTTGTTTCCGTTTATAAACTCGTCTTAAATTGTCCTCCTTGGGGAGTCTAGTGGTTCGGTTACATTTAAAGAGTGTAAGAGTGAACATGGTAATGGATAACAGATGCCTGTCTGCACACACACACAGACACACACAAATGGTGCTTATTCCTGACGCCCAAAGCCTTGCTGACCACAAGTTGGCCACAGATGTTTCCAGACTGTACGCTCCATCATCTCTCGAGAGCAGTTCACATGACCCACGTTTCCTTCCAGTGGAGCAGTTTTCTAGGGACAAGTCCATGTCCAACTTTTGGTCAATTAACCCTCAACTTTGTCCCAGTTTACCAAAGTTCCTCTCTCTGTGATGCCAACCCGTACCTCCTCCTTCATGCCAGTTTCCAGCAGCATCATGACGCAGGCCTCCATCGGCAGAGCGATCTCCCGGTTGCTCCTCTTCAGGTGCTCCTCCAGGAGCGTACCAAACGCTGGCTTCTCCATCCAGGAGTCTGGGTGAGAAATAAACCGTCAGTGTCTTTACATTAATCGGATTGTTTGACACATTATAGTTTCCCCTGTCTAAGTCTTTATCATGCACATGCATACTTGTATATGTAAAAAGCCAAGTGGAAGCCTGGTTCTGCTTATGAAAAAAAGCTTCTGCTTCTGATAAATGAAGGAAGCGTTTATATCACACATATAAATAGACAAATAATTTATTATAATTTCCCGACAGGATCCCTGACAGTGTTTATGTCGCCGTGTGCTAATTGGAAATAAAAACTAAACCCTCTGATGTGTTTTACTAGAAAAATTATCCACACACTATTAAATATATCTCATGATTATAAATGAACATTTCAGTCACACTGAGCTCATCACCCATTAACTACTCTCCTCTGTTTTGACAGCAGAGACAGTCTGACCTCACTTTAACTTTATCTTATCTGCAGCACAGGAGAAGATTTTGTTCATAAACAAAAATACAAAATCAGTAAGAAAATTACTTACTATTAATTAATGACTGTACATATTTACAATATATCCTTAGCTTGACTTTAAAAACTGCAAATGATTTCTAGTGTCTCTTTTCAGTTCTACTGATGTGATCATACTGTTTACATTTGAATTTGCTGAATATCACTTTTGTCTGTTGTTATAACCACATTAACCCGCAGGTATCAGGGTTTCACCTTTATAAACACTGACAATGTTGCTTGTAAATTAACGACTCCTCCTCAATCACATGAACGCAACCGTAGCTAAATAAGAAAACCCAGAGTTAACAGAGTCCGTTGACAACCTGCTTTATTACGCAGGTTGTCCAGACTGCTGATAGGCTCAGTAAAGCCAGATAACTACAATATACAGTATCCTGGGTATGTTGAACTTGCTTCGTCGTACAGTCCTCAGGACATTCAACATTGTTTGCATATTTTTTATTGAATTAAGCTATAATAATTACGTATTTAAATAAATGAAATGTTTTCATGTCTGCTGCTCACCTTGCTGTATTTGGATTGTTGGTATAGCTGCTTCCAGAGCGGCCAGAGACCTCCTGTGGTACTCGGCCTGGGTCTCTAATAACTGGTGTACACAAAGTCACATAGATAAAAATATAGTGAAGCAGGTGTTCAGATTTTATCACCTTATACAGATTTTCATATTTGCATCACACTCACCAGGACGTAGTAGCGTGCATACTCTCCCTCTTTGGAAGCAAAGTTGTACATGTCTGCAGAGAGCTGGTCCTGCCGGTGACAGGATGTCAACCTTAAACTTTCTGCCTTGGAATATTTTCATTAACCCAGGTAAACTCCAGATGACAAAGCAATGAGCTGTAATTACATGCGCCTGATAATGTGCACAGTTTGTTATTGGTCCTCTCCTGCTACAAAGGCCTCCTTTGTTCAGCCTGTTCTATCGTCCTAACCTGATGAAGAGGCTCTTGCTGGAATGTACGGTTAAAACATGTTTGCATTCAATACTCCATATACTGCCAACCTGAACAACAAATATGTGATGTAGAAAGTCAGAAAAAAATGTTCTACCTTGCATATTTCTACTTTATTTAGAGCCTCGTCCATCTCGTCTTTTAGAGAATCGGCCTTAGCTGCCATGGCCTGGTTGTTGGACTTTGCTGCCTGGTACCACCTGCAGGCCAAGACATTATTTAGACACTATTAACATGACCTTATTTAATTTGACGGTTTTCCTTTCTCACTGTGCAAACTTTTGTACATATACATATCACATTTCCTAAAAATGTAAAAAGAAATACAGTAGTTTACTTAACACAAAATAACTCGAAATAAAGACTGTGTCCATCACTAAATACTAAATGTACATTAACAGTTGAACCTTGTCTTGGCCGAGTCATAGTCCAGAACCAGCTTGGCTAGTTGTTTCCTCTGTTTCAGTATATTGGGAATCTCCACCTGTGACAGTGAGAACATTGAGCATTTTGTCAGGATGAATCGTGCACGATGGTATCTTGTCGTACAGTCTTAGTTAAAATCTCAGCAATTTGTCTTATAATATAAAGTCGGGTTATAAAATGAGTTTTAAAGTAAAATAAGGTAACGTTTTATTATGGCGTGGTTGAAATAGTCAGTGTTGTTACCTCTGCCACCTGGTTAAGGGGATCCAGGATGTCTCTCTCCAGCTGCACTTCATGCTGCATCATTTCAGAGGCTAACTTGCTCTCTGCCTCCCCACACACGTCCATCATCTTTCTGTTCACACAGATACACAGGTACAGACACAAAAATTAAACATGTAAAAGGCCAAACGTGTTTAACTTAGGAATGCTTAGAGGTAGGGACCTCATGTGCAATATATCCAAGTACAGAAAGTAAACAAAACATTCTAGGAAAACACGGACTAACACTTACATTTGACAAATAGCGAAATCAAGAGCAAACCTAAAAGCCTTATAAAATAAATACAGTTCATATAATTTAATTTAAATCAAATGAATGAAAACAAGAACCACTGGAGGTAAAATAAGGTGAGTTCAAAAACTTTAAATGCCCTAAATGAGTTGAGTTTTAAATTATTCTGGAGGATTTAGTGAAATCTAGTGGTGAGGTTGCAGATTGCATCCAACTAATAGCCCACACAACACTCTCCACTTCCAGGAGTGTAAAAAGAAAACACAGCAGACCGCCTGTAGAGCCAGTGTTTGGTTTGTCTGCTCTGGGCCACTGTAGAACCCAGAGTACTTCATATTTAAGTGAAATGCTGTGAGCTGTTAAAAAGCTGCCCAAACAGGTTTGGCATGCAATAAAATCCTGTGGTTGCATTTCCCATCTCACCCAATCAGACTCTCGTCTCCCAGCTGACCGCCTCCCTCCTGCATGGCCTGCGACAGCGTCGTCAGGGGAAGCTTTTTCTGCAAATAGAACATAAATGTTTTGTTCACTTAAAAAAGGTGCAAAAAAAAAATTTGGAGCAGTTTTTTAAATCACATCTACACAAGTAACGTGAATCTTTCAAAGCTGATTTGAATTTTATATTTTATTTTTAATGCATTGCTCTGCTTATCAACTGGGCTGTGTCTCTTTATTCATCATTCACAGCACTCAACATTTTGTTACTCGAGAAACGACAATATATCACTTCTTTTCTCAATTCACATGCATTTCCATCACTGCCATCATTCATTTGGAAGCATTTTCATCACTTCCATTTTACTTACACCCGTAAGAGTGTGTTCCTTGAATGATAAATTGCAATTTTGTGTCGTGAAGGGTAAATGATGAATGTAAAGATGTAGAAAAAGATGAAGCTTGGTTCTGTTTTCATCATATCAGCTTTGAATGAATCAAATCCCTTGATAATCCATCACTAAATTCTTCATTTCACATCCATTTCAACCGCTCATGTTTCAGTTCACATGCATTTTCATCACCTTCATGTTCTGTCACATCCACCTCTCGTAAACTAATAGTCCAAACATAAACGAAAGATCTACATGTGGAGTTTAAGCAAATACACAATGTTCCGTGTGTGTGTGTGTGCGTGCGTGTGTTTTCCAGTGAAGTTGGCAGGAGTCCACTGCTGAATATTTTTCTCATGAGTCCTGCACATATTTGTGTTACATAAGCGATGCTATGTGCTCATAGCACAAGATAGCAGGTCCACACTAATCTGATAATGGTGTGACAGTGATTCATCCCTAATTAATTTCTCTATGAGTGGCATGCTGCATTAGCATCTCTCTGTGTGGCTCCTAAAGAAAATGGAAAAGTTTTATATAGCTCTTGACTTCGTAGCATGTGCCAACATGGTGAGATGAGTTTATGAGTCTCTCCAAAGAGGGAAGCGAAATCGAGCACTTCTTACATGTCGCTTCTCTGAGTCTGTGCCGAGTTGACCCTGCAGACAGGACACCAGCCTCTTGTGCGTGTTGTGCGACACCAAACGCACCAACTCCATCCGCCTCTCGATCTTCACATGAAGAAAAAAAACAAATGCAATGTCGTTAAAGTCAGAACAGAACAAACAGGCCCACTGTGAGAAAAGTGCAGTCGTCAGATTTACAGCAGGGTAAAGGTAACGTGTTGTGGATTTTCCTGCTGAACAGAAACACTCCAGATGAGGGCTACAGATCCAAACACAGATACTGCACCAGAGCACATGCATCTCTAAACTTTACATCCAGTTTGTGTTTGAGAGATGATGGAGGACATCACTGCCATTTGTTCAGCTCCGTCCTGCAGCATCCGGTGCAACACACACAGCAGATAAATAACACAGACTGCTGGATTGGGGTCTTCACTGAGAATAGAGAAAGCTTTTGTGTTTTAACACATGAAACCTCTGAGCTCAGACACTTTTGAGTAACAGAGATTCGTTACTGGCGGATCAACTTCATAAGCAGGTATTTTAGGGACCTGATAGAGCTGCTGTTTTAAACCCTTAACTCCAATAATCCTCGTACATTACGGTATATTTCCAGAGCCCATTTTCTCAGAGTGTAACACAGTCTCAGGGGGATTCATTCAAGTTCATTTCAGCAGTTTCAACAGTGATTCTACTTTTTCTCTCCTGATAAACTCAGAGAACTCTCTTTCTGTGAAACTTCAACTCAATCTACGTCACTGCAGGAAGTCATTGGAATAAACACGACAACAGTACGCACATGGGATTGTTGTGGGGCCAAGTATTGAGCGAACGTCCAGCTGGGACTGAATGAATGAACAGAAACAGTGGATTTTACTGTAAAATCCACTGTTACATCTGGTCTCCACCAAACACACTTAATAAGGTCAGTATCGAGGCCAATGCTGATCTCACACATTGGAGAATTCCTGCTTCCCTGCGTTCCTGAAATACTTTGTCCTTCAGTTTGTATTTAATAAATCATTTAGATCATTTCATAGTTTGATTTGTTTCATTCCATTATACCACAAACATACCGTCAATGAACACACAAAGTATATGGATAAAATAACCACAAAAATATACAAACAATACATATCAAAGTATTTCATGATGCTGATGCCAAATTTACAAAAGAAAAAGTCAATCATTTGTGAGCTTGCCACAGTGGCCTGATATAATGAGATATTAAACTACCGAAGCATGAACCATGTGGTAAAGTCTCTGAAGGTCTGAAGCTTTACATCATCGTATTACTCATCCCTATACAAACCATCATTTGAGTCATTTTCACATAAAAAACTTTCCATCTGGGATTCAGCTCTGATGTCAGAGTATCCTTGAATGCCCCGCCAGTGAGAGTTTTCACATCAGATGCCTGCATCACTGTTTTAACGCTCATATAAAGTTTACTGATAGAAAATAAGTCTCAAATTTCAAGACTTTTGTTAAATGAATATACCTAGAATTACCATCCTGTAGTTGTCTGCCTCCGCTAACCAGTAAAAGTACATATCTATTTCCAGACTCATATGAGATTGACCTTTGAATTCTCATCAGTTCATCTTTGAGTCCAAATGACAACTGGTCAAAATTAGAAGAAATTCCCTAAAGGCAGACGTGAGATATCATGTTCAAGAGGCCAAAAACATGTCCTCGACCCTTGACCACCAAAATCTAATCTAATTAACGTTTGTGTCAAATTTGAAAGGAGACATTCTTAAGATACCGTTTTCATGAGGCAAAAAAGAAAAAAAAAGGGTTTAGAAATGGTCACAGTGACCTTGACTCAAGGTGTTCTTGAGATATCGTGTTCAGTAGAATGGGACGGACAGGCAGAGGGACAACCCCTCATACATAATGCCTCAGGCTAGTGGCTGTCGCTGGCTCCGGCATAAAAACACGCTGGTGTCGTTCTTAAAACAAAACCATTGTTTATTATCCTTTACTTGGAAAATTGTCTGCAGTATTTCCTAAACCAGAGAGAATTTGAACGAGGCAACATAAATTGAGTTTGCTTTTTGGAACTGAAGTTAAAACTCTTGTTGTTGCAGCACTGGGGACATTTTGATTTTGCACTAAGGGTCTCTCATCTGAGTATCTACTTCCTCTTCCTGTTTCACTGTAAACAACAGCGTCATTTAGTGTCTGATCGTCATCTTTCTCTTTTGCTTCCTCTTTTACTTTCATCCTCACTAATTTGCGGCTCTCTTTACGTCACATCAGGCTCCCGCTCCCTCACTTGCACACACATACATTTCCTCCTCCCTCTCTCCTGAGGCCACGCCAGACCACAGCTGGAGTTGGCTTCTTTGCCTGGATCCAATGGATTCGCTCACCATTCAG
Source organism: Hippoglossus stenolepis (assembly GCF_022539355.2). Classification (NCBI taxonomy): domain Eukaryota; kingdom Metazoa; phylum Chordata; class Actinopteri; order Pleuronectiformes; family Pleuronectidae; genus Hippoglossus; species Hippoglossus stenolepis. The sequence continues at coordinate 8,087,343 of NC_061498.1, forward strand.
CTGATCCCCAGCTCTGATTAGAGCAGCGCAGTATAGTTCTATCTGGTGGCGGCTCGATTGGATCCAGACTTCCAAAGCTCAGTGCCAGGAAGGAAAGAAAGGGGAGTGAGTGGCTGCAGTGTGGGCGGTGCGGGCGACTGGATACACTGGGTGATCGCATTGTCTGTGCCGATGGAAAGTTTTCTTTCATTATACACAAGAAAGACCCTCAGGACCCTCACTGAATTTACAAAATATTAAGTCTGCTTCACACAATTTACTTTTGAAAAAGTCTCAAAGTTTAAACTTCCTTCTCGCCGTAACTTCTGCTTCTCCAATAAAGTTGTTATGATGCGCCGGCATAGATGTAATCATGAAAAATAATCGTGTAAAACCTCCATGAGACTAAATCCGAAAGTCAATTAAGGGAACAAACTCTTGCAGGAAAGCACCCTGATCAGAGCCACAGACACAACACAACACAACACAACACAAACACAAACACAAACACACACACACACACACTTCAACGATTGACAGGACAGAGACGATCCCTTCCTCCCACGTCTCTGTTATGTAGCTGTCCAAAGGTTTACAGTGCAGTAACTGCCATCACCTTTTATTTTTTTCAGTCAGCAATGAAAGCAGTGAAGAGAGTGAGCTGACGACCTCTGACCTACCACAGCAGAAAATGTGGAACGTTTAGTGAGTCACAGAGGAACCGGGCGGGTGGATTCAGTTTTGTTTTCTGGCTTCGAGCTGCCTTTGTTGACCGGATAGTGCGGAAAACTGATAGGCTGGTGGACTGCAGCGGTGCCGCCAGGGATTTAGGGCCCCATGAAAAGAGTTACCACAGGCCAGGCTGTGAAAATACATGTATCCTATAAACTGGATGAAACCTCTCTGAGAACTGTCCATATTTCACAGTCTGAGTGGAACTTTAGTGGCAGACGTCTCTTTAATGTCTGATAATGAGGCAGAAAGCAGGATTCAAATAGAAAAGTGTGTCAGAGGGCAACGTCATCCACTGACCAGCACCACAGCACTTTATTAGAGATGAGTTGTCTGTTCTCAATACAATACACCAACACTTAGAAGAACATATCAGCCTATTAGGGTCAGAGGTCAAGGTTATTGATCCACGAATAATATTTACGAATATTTACCTCCACCGAGGAGGTAACGTTTTCATGTTCGCTTGTTTGTCTGTTAGCAAGATTACGCAGAAACTACAGAACTGCTTATCTTGAAACTTGTAGGAAGTGCGTGGTACAGGCCAAGAAAGAACCCATTGACTTTTGGAGCAGAATTAAATAAGGTGATGGATCCATAGAGTTTTTCAACACTATTTTGTGGATTTCTAGAAAAAATGTACAGATCTTTATGAAAAAAAATCTAGCATATATACAGGACTGATTGTGCGATTTGGTGCGGCTGGATTGAATCTAAGGGGAATGTTGGCCCTTGGCGGAGGTAGTGCCACTTTAATCTAACATAAAATTGGCAGAACACAACAATGTTTGAAAACAGAATATCTAACTGGAAAACGTTGAACCCTGGGAAAACAGGACCCTGGGAATATAGACACTTTTAGTGTAGAAATGCTGTTGTTGTTAAAAAAACGTCCCAGACTAGACTATAATCTTTATGAAATATACAAAGCCAGTGTCCCAGGCCTCTGTTTGGCTTTAAGAGCTGTGTAACCAACAAATACCTGTTTTACATACAGTATCAGATATGGGTTTGGGTGAGTAACCACAACAGTAACTCTCTATTATGTCTCTTAAGTGGAAATACTGAGATATGGGGCCAGTTTCAGCCTGGAAGGCAGCAATTCAATCCCGTCTGACAGCAGTTCTCCCACTGAGGGCAGGACGTGTCCAAACAAGATAAATGCCTCAGCCGGTGCAGAGGACTGTGGAAAAATGGAAAAAGAAAAGACGACTACGACACCACAGAAGTGTCAGATTTCATGCTGGACGGTTCGGAGAAGGGGGATGTGGGGAGGGGGAAAGTAAAAACTTTTCTTTCTCTGCTCATGTTTGGACTGTCTATGAATAAGTAAACTAACATTTTATAAAAACTGACTGCAGCATGTTTCCTGATTGACTATATTACATCTTTTCCTGTGTGATTTCTTAAAACCGCAGATTTGCAACACGGCGCCGAAGTTGTTTTGCCAAAAGACATCCAAGCCACTTGCACCATGCTGACGGCCTGACAATCACATTCCTGACTGAGGAATGTCTAACGCAGAACAAAGCTCCTGTCGTTCAGGACAAGGACCAAAGATGAGAGCATTCTCAGGAAGGGTTGGGTCAGTTATCGCCCTGCGCTGTGAGGACGGTGAGATATGTGGCTAAACTTAACTATTTCCACTATTAAAGCAAAGATCTGTCTATAGACTGTTCATACAGATCACAGCATGTTTTTGTATCTACATGTATTTGTCCATACCTGATAAGAAATACTTGTATTACCACTTGTTGTGTGTCACTGTGTGTGAACCACATGGGGTCCAGAGTTCATTACTGCCCATCATAAAACGTTGACACTCAGGACTGATTGAGGGCTGTTGAAAGTTTTGTTTTTACTTCACTCTTTCACCTTTCTATTTACAAAAAAAAAAAAAAAGCCTCTCCTGTAAACCGTCTCTCTCAGCTTCTCTGGTGGTTAATCACACTCTTTTCCAACAGTGATTACAGTTTCACTAGCCAGAAAACTCCCATCCTCCAACACACACACACACACACACACACACACACACACACACACACACACACACACACACACACACACACACACACACACACACACACACACACACACACACACACACACACACACACACACACACACACACACACACACACACACACACACTATGTACATCCTCGCAAGACAACAGAACATAGCCAGGTTTTTGCCTTGAGTGGAAAACCATGAGGCACTTCTCCTCCAGTGCCAAACCTCTGAGCTGGCGAGTCATTGCTGAATGAAAGACTCCCCACTGTTGTAGCTGTAATTCTAACAGTTGTACTCCAAGACTGCAGAGCGACCTGGCGTCAACAAGCCGCTCAGGCACGATGGCTTTAACAGGGCCTCTGAGGAGAACTTGTAAGTCCTGTGATAACTTCCGCATTTCACTCTTTCTGTAAGCGACCTCTAAAATAGCCCTTTATACACTGGTTCTAAAATAAAGTGGGTTAGACGGTGAACAGGACATAACGCCCTTCATGGGTAACAGATAATAAACCACAGAGTCAAATTAACCTTTAAACATTGTGTGTCAGCGACTGCAGACACATCCGAGGCTGAGAGGGGAGCAACAATATGGTCACAGTTCACTTTGATAAGAGTTTAAAAAAACTATGGTGTGGCACTGAAAATTCTTACTCATAACTGTTTTAGGCACACCCTGTGCATGTGGAGCGTTTTCAAGGTATAGCTTTTTTTATTTTATTTATTTAACTGCATTCCTTTACATATGTAAACAAATCTGCTTTACAAATAACACGCGGAGCCCTTTCAAAAGAAAAGTTAAATGAATATTTAAAAAAAAGGAATTCCACTGATTGTTTTCTAAATGATTCATTTGCTAATCATTTTATAGATGGACCATGTTTGTACAGTATGACATGTCCAAATGTAGTTAAACATGGTTACTGTAATCTCCCATAAAACTAGATGAAGTGTTTTCTTTTGTTCAATAACAAAATATAATCCTACACTGAAAAAACGATGATCAAAAATCTAGTGTAGGGGCCTATTTGTTTGCAGCTTTGCAAAGTATCTTTCTAAAATGTCTTCATTAAAGTAAAAAGCAACTGTCTTCAAGTCAACACTGCATTGACAAATGGCATCAACTTAAAGAACACAATCTGATATTTTTGTTCTACACTCTGGAGCACAAATTCAACGAGAGAGAAAACACCAACAACCCGACTATAAAAAAAGCCATTCCAGACCATCCCACCCAGACATTGCACTTCAGGTTTCTGTTTGTAAAAATGACTGACATTCACTATTCACCCACTAACGCACACTGTCACATTTCTATTACATGTTTTTTGCACCTCTAGGAGAGATACTGTAACACAGGATACAGTTTGTCTGATGCACCCAATAAGAATAATAAAAATAAGAATAAATAAGAATGATATATTCACCTGTAGGAGGTCATCGCTCAGCACCTCAGTTTTCTCAGCCCTGTTGAGAGAAACACAAATATGAAGACAAAAATAAAAGACTGACAACGAACAGAGGAATAAAAACACATAGAACTAGAGTTACCGCACTGCGGTTGTATGCCTCCGCCAACCAGTGCAGTTTCTGTGTACATATTTCTACACCCTTTTTTTCTTATATAAAGTTCACTGTAACCTTTTCACAACTGAAACACAGCAACATGAGGTCATTGTGACCTTGACCTTTGACCTCCAGGCACCAAAATCAAATCAGTTCATCTTTGAGTTCAAGTGAAAGTTTGCACCAAATTTGAAGACATTCCCTCAAGCTGATCTCAAGATATCACGTTCAAGAAAGATAAACATACTTTGTGAGGCCACCGTGACCTTGACCTTTGACATTTTACCTTTTACCTATGACTTTGACGGACAGCGACAACCCAGAAACATAAAAACACACCTTCTACATACAGAGACAAGACACGACACCATAAACACCTCCACAATATTATGCAATCCAAGGATATCAGCTGAGGACACGCCTGTTAAATACCAAGAATTCAATTCAGTCCATAAAACTTTCATGTATCCCCTTTAAATAACTAAAGAATATAAAGACTGATTTATCAGTTGGCCGATGATATCAGCCGATATGAGCGTTTCACAGATGTATTATGTTTGCCAGGGCCAATGCGCTAATATGGAAACTTTAATTTGACAGAAGATGTGCATTTATGTTTACTTTGCTCACTTTTCTGTACTGGTGAAACAAAAGGCAGCAAAGTGAAGTATAGTGATCCATGGAGGAACCATGGAGGTTATAGTTTCCCCCCCGTCTGTCACAAAAACAATTGAATGGATTATCACAGAACTTGGTGGAAGGGTGTGGTATGAATCAGGGGAAGAACCCGTTAAATGTTCTCTTTCTTTAACATTCAACATTTTACCATGTTCACTCTCTTCCCAGGGAATAATTCATGGATCTTGATGAAACAAATCTGGCATATTTAGGGATCTATGAGTGTGTGAAATTCGGGGCAGCTTGATTGAACTTAAGTGTATTAAGAGGTATGCGCTCTAGTGAGTGCCATTCTAGTTTTGTTATTCTATTTCAACTAAACAAGGCCTAGCTTGTTGTAGAGAAACAGCTGATGTGCAGAACAGTCCATCCAGCCCAACCTGTCTGCAGATTGCACTGTGTGTGCCTGCAGCAAGAATACACAGAGCACCATATTCCTAAATACACAACAAAATGTTATCACAAGAAATACTTCAGATGTGTCTTAAATCATATCACGCTTTCTTAATTACCGGATAACATTCGCACACACATACTCGACACCCAGGCACAAAACAGATTCCTTTACCGTGTCCAAAAACACTTCCTGTTGCGTCATGTGCACCTGGTTTGTTATGGCAACAGGGGCAAGGTGTGTGTGTTTGTGTGGAGGAGGTCGGGTGTTGCCAAGTGTCTTGTTGAGGTCTGAAAATCCCCAAACACACACCGCACATTGTAGCAGAGTCTGCGAAAAATAGGACACTGTGCACAAAATGCCAAAATCCCCTCCATCACATCTGGAATAAGATAAAGATTCACTTCTTCATATGTGACCGCTTACTCCAAACACAGCTCATTCCAAATTTCATCTTCAGAAAATAATCACTGCTTTTCGTTTCTTGGCTTGAATCTCGCTGAGCTAGCGAGCTCATCACTGACCCTACTGATGTCGAGCATAATCCACCAACCACACACCACCGTGCACACGTATAGCATCTCCGCACACAGATCCCCGAGGACCTCTTCCCTCGCTCGACCGTGCAGAGCAGACGCACACTATAGATTTAAATCTCGCAGGGATCAATTAGCCCTCTCCCACACAAGAGTTATTACCTAATACAGCTGGAAGACTCAGAAATAAGATCCTCGCATGTTACACCCACCAGTTACACGCTTACCTCACCTCCTGAAATATCCTCACTGATCATTGAAAATCCCTTCGGCTGAACTCTGCTGTCCCGAGCTCGAAGCACGGGTCGAGATTTTAAATTGTACAATCGAAGTGAACTTCCAGAAGCACATAGATCACTGCAACACTCCCAACACCAAACTGGGCTTTAATGCAGAGCGGCCACCCTCTCCTCAGGGAAAGACCCATGTATGTACGCACCTAAAGGACTCAGAGACTGGGAGAAACAAGATTCTCTGGTCTGATAAAAGATTGAATTGCTTGGCCTCAACTCTAAGCCTCCTGCCTGGCTACCCTCCCCATATTGCTAAGTCCGGCCAGGCAGCCGGCTCTATAAAGAGTCCTGGTCATTTCAAACTTCTTCCTTTAAGAACTACAGAGGCCGCTGTGCTCTCAGGAACCTTCAGTGCAGAAGAAACTTGCAGACTTCCTCATGCGTAAGGTTCCAGTGTCAACAAATAGTAGGACGTAACCTTAACGTGAGTCATAATCGGACAGTGTCCTTTGACATGTAAATGGGAATTTGAATGTCTTATTCAGAGTTAGGTCAATAGTTGGACTGTTGCTGTCAAACTAATTGAAAAAGTCACATTTTGTTTATTCAACAGTTCGACAGAGGTGGAGGTGCAGCTTGTGACGGCGTTGGATACGATCTGCAGCCAGAACACCGACACACACTCATCCACATGATCACATTACACTTTACAGGCTACACAGCCTCGCCATCTTAAGATTCCTATCAATATTCAATTTGCATTGATTTTCCCAGAGCACAGCTTTGCTCTGGCCAGCAGCTACTGTTCTAATAATAGACTTTCACAATGCTGGATTCCAGACCCTGAACGAAAACAACACAGAGAGCTGGAGCAGAACAGTAACTGTGCAACATACGATATTCTCTGTTAAGTTTATGGACTTGTGTTGGGAAATTAATAAAGCTAAAGCCCTTATATATATTCATATAATATAACAATATTTATAATATGAGGTTTCGTTGCCTGTTTCCTTCCCAAATCAAAGTTTTGTTAAACTCTGTCAAAGTAGGCAAATCTGTACAACGGCTCCGGTGATTTATAAACACCGTTACCCTGCTGCCTCACCACACATGGGAACTACATGTAAATTAAAACGGCTTCCTCTTTTTGAAAAAGAAAACAACACTGTGGGGCCGTGTGATGTCCCCGGCCCTCCGCCTGCGCCCCCTCCAAGCGTAGAAATGCTTATTCCACAAAAACCCTCCGAGTCTGGCTCTTCCGCTGCCAAACAGAGAAGCACATCAACACAAACTGTAGTGGGGGGGGACAAAGTCACTGGTTTGTGAACTTGATAAAAAGTCATTGTAGTTTCTGAAGTAGGGAGCAGCTTATATGAAATGTTATCTAAGTTTAACTTGGCTTATTTGTGCTGCTGGAGGGTTTATAACTGTCATAGAAACACACTTTTTAGGGAAAAAATAGTATTGGAACATCTCTACTTTAATCCATTTTTTACTGAACATTATGCTCCTCCACCATTTACTTTCAAACTCCCACTTTCGGCTCTGTTACTCATGCAGAGCAACAAAAGGCATCAGAGGATTTCTGGCATGTTAAACTAATCCACAGTGGGTGTGAGCCTGCGAACACTTCTACTTCTCAGTCCTCCAGCTGTCAGTCTGCTCACAGGAGTTTTACTGCTCTTTCACGACATATGGGAGGAATGTATACGAGGAATCCTGGGCCTGTGCCGGCAGGGTGTTGGTTGGAGAGTCATTTTAAAGAGACTTTAACTTCTGCCGACACGATTAATGCTGTAATAACTGGAGACATCATCTCAGTGGTAGCTGCTGATGGAGACAGGGAGAGGAGAGGGAGGTGGTACAGATGTAGATAGTGTGTGTGTGTGTGTGTGTGTGTGTGTGTGTGTGTGTGTGTGTGTGTGTCATGTTGTACCTCATCTTTGTAAAACGGTTTGCTGTTAATCGAGTGTTCGTCATTAAAGAAAAGTTTAAAAACAATGAGGAAGAGATAAAAGAAATAATGATTTAAAAGTTCTCGCGATAATTATCGATATCGTCTGATATTAAATTGTTTGTATCTTAAATAACTTTTTTTCAGCCCTAACTTATCATATAGAAACCCTGTTTCTAGGCGTGTATTAAAGGTTCAGGGAATACAATTCAGTGACATAGTGGTAAAGTGTCATGTTGCAGCTGAACACCCCTCACCTCACCCTTCCCTTCCAAACATGAGAACCTGTGGTAGCCTTCAGTTGTTATACAAACTCAAAAAGGTGTTTAGTTTGTCCAGTTTGGGCTACTGTAAAAAACATGGCGGCCTCCGTAGAGAGGACCCGCTCCCTGTAAATATGAAGTATTTAAATATATAGGGTAAAGAAAACAACAATTCGTACAACTTAAATGATCACACACTAGTGAAAACATCACTGGGGTTATCTTATATCCGATTTCTGCCAATTGATCCCTGAATCTTACACACTGGACCTTTAACACTCAAAGCAGAAAATCTGAGGTCACGTAGTAATTGCACAGGTTTATTTTCAGCTGCAAAATGTTACTTTACTTTTGAGAAGTGTTTCGCAAAACGTGGCCCAGCCCTTCCGACACCGCCCACACCGGGAGGGCGGGTGGTAATGGAGGAGGGCAACACACACAGACAAACACACACAGACAAACACACAGTTTTCACAAATTCACAACATCAGTGCTGCTTCAACATAAATAATATAAACATAAGCAACATGTGACTTTAACCTGCAGGACTCTCACCTTCCCACAGTCTGGTTGGCGAGTTGCCTCATGCGATTAAACTGTTTCTTCATGTCGATACTTTCCTCTCGTTTCCTACAAAGTGCGTAAAAGTGCGCTGCGCCTGTCGATCATCCACACAAAGTTGCGCTACGTCTCTGCCATGGTGGCGGAAGAAACTCTCTTGAGCTGAGTGAGTTCCCCTCTGGTTGTGAGTTAGAAGCGCCTGTGACGAGCTCCAGGTTCCATGTCCCCCAGATTTCAGCCCTGTGCTCCGGTGCCTGGCCTGTGCTCAGCCACTGTGGAGGAAAGAAGGAAGTGCCTTCACTTCCCCACTGTACCGAGCAGGGTGACATGTGATACCTCCGCTACAGAGAGAGGGGGGGGGGAGAACAGCTTTGAGTCAGCTCCTGGTCCGTCATGGTCACAGCAAAGTCAGATTATTGTTTTACAGTGAGAATAAATCGTAACCAGTCACATTATAGTGTTTCGTTTAAGACGTTAAATAAATGAAGGAAGTAATAATATAGAAACGTGAAAAATCCAAAACGTACTTTTCAGTAAACTTTTAAAAATGCAAACTAATAAACAAACTAATACAACTTTTGAGCCAATAAACGGAACTTAACCATCAGCTTCGAAAACTGCTCTCAAACTGCTTTTAACTCTAACCACTGCTCTGACGGTTTCAGGTGATGAAACTCAAACTGATTCGAGATCAGATTGACCCTGAGCAACCACACTCTCGTTCCATGTTATCTGCTGCCACCTTGTGGCTACTTCTCTGGCATGACATATAATATAATATAGTATAATATAATCAATCAATCAATCGAATTGTATTCGTATAGCCCATATTCACAAATCACAATTTGTCTCCTAGGGCTTTAACAAGGTGTGAAATCCTCTGCCCTTAACCCTCAACTATAATATAATATAACATAACATGACACGATATGACATGATATGATATAATATATTATGATTCAGTGTGTATATCTATCTATCTATCTATCTATCTATCTATCTATCTATCTATCCCAATACACTACAAGAAAAGGCAATAGATTAGAATTACCCATCTCTTACATTACTGTCACCAAAGTAGAATTAAAGGGGATTTTTTGTGTGTATTTTTCACATGTGCCTGGTTTACAGTATAGTTTTTCTTCAGTGGACTTTGTCGTAGTGTTTATGATTCAAGCTCATAATGTCTACAGATATTCCACCAAGCGTTTCAGACAAAGGTCGCTCTCCAGCCCTATGAAAATATCTCAATATTACATCATATATACATTTCAATGGTATTTCTGACTGAGTAGCTTTTATGTGTTTGGACCTGTGAGCCCTGTTTGTCATGAGACTGGTGGTGACTGTGATCTCAAAAGATCGAGCATTGTGTGTGTGTGTGTGTGTGTGTGTGTGTGTGTGTGTGTGTGTGTGTGTGTGTGTGTGTGTGTGTGTGTGTGTGTGTGTGTGTGTGTGTGTGTGAGTGTGTGAGTGTGTGTGAGTGCGTGTGTGTGTGAGTGTGTGTGTGTGTGTGTGTGTGTGTGTGTGTGAGTGTGTGTGAGTGTGTGTGTGTGTGTGTGTGTGTGTGTGTGTGTGTGTGTGTGTGTGTGTGTGTGTGTGTGTGTGTGTTTGTGTTCATTCCACTGAGCATAGAGCAGGGGAACTTTTGAACCTTCCCTTGAGATACTTTAACTCTGGTTGGATGATGTTAAAGAACAACCAGTGGCACGGTTTCACATCTGTGATTTGCAAGCCGCTGTGCAGTCAAGTGGAAACACACGACCTGGCCTAGATTTCACTAATGTCTCAGTATGCACTTGTGTACATACACTCAGCAACTCCAGTAGGTGCAGTATTGAAATTAAGCCACATTTTGCAGCCTTGTTGAAGAAGTAATCAAAAGCTCTGATAGTGTGAAACATGCAATGCTGCTTTTCTTTTTTGTGTGTCACTTTTGGAGGTTGTGTTGTTGTTTGAGACCCACGAAGCCATAAAATCACATTGAAAATCCCTGAGCAGTCCTCAGTGATATCTATACCACGCAAACATTATTCTATTATTGTGTTTTTCCATGGGTGGTGAATTAAAACAACCTCCCCTGTTTTGCAGAATTTGCTATTACTCAACATTATTCGCATGTGCACAACATAACAGGGTATCACAATTTGAAATAGCGGAAAGGGTCGGTATCAAGACAATTTGTTTGAAATGACATTTTCAGATTTTTTTTAGCTTCCAAATTTCAATATCCAATAAAAACAGCAAATAATCAAAAGATTCTGTGTAGTAAAGATCTAAATATTATATATATTACATAACATAAAAAAAAAGATAAATAACATATATATATATATATATACGATATATATTTTATCTAATCACAGCTCAGGGTGACGATGTGAGCTGGATTAGAAGAAACTTGGTTTGGGAGCAAACTCTGGTTCATCTCCTTCTCAGCGTGTTTTCTTTATATAATCTATAATCACCTTGTAGGCGATCATTCATTAGTAAGTTAAATCTGCCGTATCGTGAAAGTATGCAATTCAACTCAAGTTATCTTTCCCCTCAATTAGAAACCAGGTCTAGACTTTGCTCTTGGGTAAACATTCAGCATTTCTGGCTCGCATCCTTATCCAGATCCAGGCTAATATTTTCTTAACAGCTGAAACACCATAAGGGTTTATTATCTGAGGATTATCAGACTACCCAAGATATATGACTTTCATTCCTAACTTCTGCATCTAGCCATCCACAATCATTGTCCTACTTTATCTTCCTTTGACCCTTCCATGGAAAACTATGAAAAAGTCTAGTTTATTCCCCCTTAACGTCAGTGTGATTTATTGGGTTTCAATCACTGACAGAAACTGGCTTATTTTTAAACTCATTTACTAGCTTGGCAGCAAACGCATGAAATGTTTACCTGAGCCAGTGCAGTGTTGATCTGTGATGAAAAAGCTTGTTTGGATTAATGAGAGAGAGAGAGAGAGAGAGAGAGAGCGAGAGAGAGAGAGAGAGAGAGAGAGAGAGAGAGAGAGAGAGTGTCTGTGAGGTCACAGGAGGAACAAACTCAGACTCAGACTATCACAGGTCAGGTCAGCGGAGTCGGTGTTGCACCTTCAGCGCTCAGCACCACAACCTCACTGAAGAGTCATGGCCGATGAGAAGGTGGAGATGGGTGAAGTTGAGACGTCTCTCATGACTTCAGAGTCCAAACCGGCTCCGGCCAGAATGCCCAACAGATTTGAGAGGTTATTGCAGCCCTGCGTGGGCGAGCTGGTGGGGACTATGTTCTTCGTGTTTATCGGCTGTGTGTCTGTCATTGAGAATGTGGAGACCACAGGGAGGCTGCAGCCGGCTCTGGTGCATGGTTTGGCTGTGGCCGTCCTGGTGGCTTGCATGGCTGAAATCAGGTGAGGATCCTCAATATACTTTCAAAATTCAATTATTGTGCATTTGATTGCACCAATGATAATTACCTTGTCATAGTTATCATTGGACACTGGATGGTTAATAATCAATTACTTATAAAACCCTTTTTCTTATATAAATACCTGCAGGGACAGATAACACAAAACACATGTTAAAATACAGCAAAACGACTAAAGCCGAGAACAGCCACTAGTTTAAAAATATCTCAAAAGATAAGTGGTGTAGATAATGGAGGCATGGATTATTTATTATTTTGAAAAGGCTCACCTGAGTAAATCAGTCCTGACAACCAACATCATTATTCATCCAATCACTATTTCATCCCATATGAATATCTACCTCAAAACCATTGACTTGGCATCACTTTAGAAGTTCATAGTTTGAAGACAATGCTTTCTAAATGTTTTCTCTGTTTCTGCTTCACCAGTGGTTCCCATTTCAACCCTACATTCACCCTGGCCATCTACCTGTGTGGAGGCATGGAGATGAACATGGTGGCCCCATACCTTGCATCTCAGCTGGTTGGAGGTGTGCTTGGAGCTGCTATGGCAAAGGTGAAGCTGTGTTTCCATATAGACTCTCTTATATGTTCATGAAATGAAATCTCTTCCCATCTGATTCCCGGCTGCCTGACTCCAACAGGTAATGACCTGCAAAGAGAAGTACGCCAAGGCCCACGGGGCTGCGTTCGATCTGCTGCAGTCAGACAGTCAGGTAGGAAGAGCTGTGTTTGCAGAGGTCGCCATGACCTGCCTGATCACCATAGTGCTGCTGCTGGGGGCCGTGAATGCCAAGACCAGAAGCCCCATGGTGCCCTTCTTGGTCGGCTGCACTGTCATCTTAAACATCTTGGCTGGGTGAGGACAATTTTTATTTTCACAGTTAAATGCACAAGGAACATTTTGCATGATGCATTAATGGAAATTTACAGATTTTTTAATTTCTCATTATATTTGAAGTTTGATCAATTTATATATCATGTTTTTGTTGCAGCAGCGATATAAATAGACACAAACTGAAGTAGCATGACACTCAGCACAGCACATACCTCCAACAAGGCCCAACAGTCCCCTTAAAGGTTTAGTGTGTAGAACTTAGTGACATCTAGTGGTGAAGTTGTGTATTGCATCTTAATACACCTCGCCTCACCCTCCCCTTCCAAACATGAAAGAGAACCTGTGGGAGCCGTCAGTTGTCATAAAAACTCAAAAGGTGTTTAATTTGTCTTCTTGGGTAAAGAAAACATCAATTTGTACAAATTAGATGAAACACTAGTGAAAACATCACTGGAATTATTTTATATTCAATTTCTGCCAAAAGATCCCTTTCACCTAAATCTTACACACTGAACCTTTAAATTCAATCAAGCTGCACCAAATTTCACACACTCATAAACATCCGTTCCCTTAATGTGCCTGATTTTGCATCATAATTCATAAATCAGTTTTTCTGTATCTGTGTTATCAGTGGAGATATATCTGGGACGTGTATGAACTCGGCCAGAGCCTTTGGTCCAGCCATAGTGAACAACTACTGGACCTTTCACTGGGTCTACTGGGTGGGACCCATCGGAGGAGGTCTAATAGCAGCTGTTCTGGTCCGGTAGGTGTGACAGGCCATTTACACTTTCACACTGACATACTTACCCTGATGTCGCCGTAACTTGATTTATTATAGCAAATGAAACTAAAATTAAAAACTATGTAACTGTTTTCCTGTTTTTTGCAGCCTCCTTCTTGGAGACCGGAAGATCCGACTCATTTTGAAATGAGATTGTGTGAACATCAACTTCAGATACAACATAACTTCTTTCAAATGTTCAACGATTGTTGTTACACAATAAACCTTTTATAACATTGTGAAAAACGTGTTTTCTGACACATTCACTGTGATGAGTATGAAACAAAGCGCATGTGCAGAATTTAATATTATACTGAGCTAAGAGGTTCATTTAATATTAAACTGGTTCAGCCGCATTATAGGTAAACTTAAACAGAGCTGTAGATGATTAGTAAGATGAGTAAACTTGTCTCTCCCTCAAAATGTGGCAAGGAACAGAAAAAAGCAGAAAGCTGAGTTTGCACATCTCGTTGTAAATAAAGTCATGATTCCTTTTCAAGTTTCAACGTCCTAAATCTTGCTTGTATCATTGTCACGTCAGACTCATGAGGACATGAGAAGAAAACCATCTTTGAACCAGGTGCACGATTATATGTGGAGAAGGAAATTCTCTATTTAATTTCCTTTTGAATTAAGAAGAATATCTTGAGCCAAAATTCAATTACTTCCCATTTTCAGCCACAAATGCAGCTCACTGTTAAAAGGAGACCAAATGGCTTTTCAAAGCCAAGAGACATCTCTGCTGCAGCTTTGTGTTCCCGGTCCCCTGTCTTCACTCTCTATAGCCGCAGCAGTGAATGCTCGTTCGGCACATGAGGGTATCATGCTGTTTCCATATTGTACCCCTCTGCCTCCCCGCAGCAGTGGCCCACATGGGAAAGCAGGCCAGGCGGTGGGATAAACCAATTACCCCCCAGTCTGGGTGGACTCCTGCCGATGCACCATGCAGCAGCTCCACTCTGCGCCCTCCTGGGCTCGTTCCCCATGAGAGCCTGCTGGAATTCCCAGAGATGAGGATTGTGCGTTCTGAAAAGCCTGCAGAGAGGCTATATTTTGCTTAGAAATTTGACATGGTGGCCCCCATGGAACAATACTGAGGGAGGAGACTTCAAACTGAGCTTCTGAACGAGGAAAAAAGTTTGTGGAAGATTTTGATTTCGGGCAACATTCACATTTTGCAGCATTTAATTATAAGTGTATACCCAGAACATGTTTCTATATTAGAATTGATCTTCACCACGGAGCGCAACAAGTATAATGTTTCTAAACCTGTTTCGAACAAAGGCATTAATTCCTCCAAAACTTCATGCAGCTTATCAAGCTGTAGCTGAGACCAACACAGGCGACATGCAAACGAAGAGATGAGCTACTGAGAAATAAAAGAATATTTAGCAGAAATAAACGAGAAGAGAAAACGAGGGTTGAGTGAGAGCTCTCTCTCCTCTGGCTCCTCGGATTCATGAGCCCTGATGGTTTCTAGATGACAGCAGCCGTGACAATGGTCATTATGTCTGCCGGAGGCCTTACCACTGCAGGGCCATTGTGTGGGCCCCATTCACCACACAGTCATTTACACTTTCATTGGCAGCTATTTAGTCCTCATAAAAAGTTCAACACACCAATTTGTGAGCCCTGCTCAGCCAAGGAGAAGTGTGGAATAGGCTCGGAAAGCAGTTGCTTTAAAAGTAAATTAATTGTTCTCCTCTTGTGGGAGGGGCCGAGGGGGAGGATCCCCAGGCTTTGGGGCCTCACATCTGTCCATTCGTCTTCTTGGGCCGTCTTGATGCAGGGGCCACACAGCTCAAAAGAAAAGTCTGATTCAGTCTGCTCACAGCTTTGGCCATCTGAGGAGATTTTGTGTTTCTTTATATGGTAGGGCTATCCTATTATCATATGAATCTGATTACAGGGGAGAGGATGGGATTGAAAAGAGAACAAAATATGTTTGTCGGACTCTTCAGCTCTAAATCCCATTCTATGTAAAAGACCAGAGATTATGCAATGATGGGAAACGGGGGCCGGAGTTCATCCAGGCCTTTACCAGGCCACCTATCTGAAAGAGTCTTAAGGGGGCCTGTGTGCAAGAGTCAGAGGAGCTCATGAAATTTAGATTTTTATGCTCGGCTCACTTCTAAACGCTCCACTGATTAAATGAACTGACCAGACTCTGTTAAGATAAAAAAATACTAATGAATATGTTTGAAATTTAAACATTGAAACTGTTCGTGCTACTATAAATAAATGTATTTATAATTGAGGACGGATAATAAAATGCAAGTTCTACTCGTCAAAAACCACGTGGACTTTTAAAAGTTCATCATTGTGGTGTTTGTTCGAAATAACTTCTGAGTAAAATATTTTGCTGCAATCAAGTAAGTCAAATTTCAATGTGATCTTGACGTAGGAAACACAACAAAAAGCTATTTTTTTACTTTATTAGGAAGCTTGACAGTTTTAAAGCTTTTGAACTTGATGATGAAATAGATTTATTGAATCCAATCAAATATAAACTTCTACCACAAGTGTCTGTGGCTCATCTCAATACCTAAACGATGTAATGTGGCCTCTGATCAAATGAAAATGTCAAAAAATTGATATATTCTTGAAATAAAGGAAAATATATTTTTTACAAGAATTGGACGATATTGTAAATCATCCTTTGAATAAACGAGGCAGAGTGGAGTCATAAGATGATTTACTTTCAATGTACATCACATAAATACACAAAACACATAGGATAAAATGGCATAAAAGTATAGCTCCACAATCACACATGTTCAAGCCTTTATTCATGAAGACAACCTTGAAAAATGGCGGCCCTTCAGTCTTCCCCTCCCACCACAGTTCAGAGGGCAACTCTCACACAGAGCCGGCAAAGTGAACAACAGTGGATGTGTGGAGACGCACAAAGACCGAGCAGCCACCCAACCCCTTCCTAGTCTCCCAGGGCCGAGGACGGTGATGTGAGAGAGACAAAAGCAGGCCCTCCCTGAGCCCTGGTGCAGGAGGCCCCTGCTGTTTGCTCCTGTTCCACTCCTCCAAATGTGCGTTTCACCAGAAAATCAGTCACTCTGTCTCTGCTGGTGATATTCGATGCCACCAGGATGGCACATTAAAACATCACAGGGATCCCACACTGCCAGTACAGGGGTGAAAATGCCTGTGGATTAAGACTGTCGGGCTCAGTGGTGCTACAACAACACACTTCCTCAGTCTAAAGGGAAGTCACAGGAATTCCGACGTGCCGCCCGGGCAGTCTGGTAGACGGAGAGGAAGTCTTTGTATCGCGGTGCACACCCTAACCACGCTTCCCCAAAGTGTTCTGACCCTGTGAAGAGAAACTCTCCGTCCCCAGGCTTCACGTGGCACTGCAGGAGTGCGTGGATGTGTCCATGCCACGTTGAGACGGACCGAGGTGACCCCGGATCCACACGTCGCTCAAACACTCCACTACGCTGCCAGTACACCCTCACCGCTGACACCTCCACCAACGATGTCTGACTTGCAGAGCTGTGGGAGATGTTCTTGATGTGGCCTCGGATCACTGAAAAAGAAAAGAAAAAATCTATATAAATCCCTTTTATCTCCAAATCTACATCCATTCTTTCCTCTCGTCTTTTATTTTTCTTTCTCAATTATGCTGCTCGTGTGATTTCCCTTTTTCTAAAAATGAACATGGTGCTTCTGTGAGACGAGAGCATGAAGAATAAACTCTATTGATTCCTCTCTAGCACGGGTCTCTCCAATTGTGCAGCTGCCCACACAGCTGTATCTGTTTGACCTCTGCTGACTGCACAGTCTGCAGACCTGCGGCTTTGCAGAACATACACCAGACCATGAGAACGGATTTGAATCTTAATTCAGGTAAGATTAAATATTTGTGGATCAAATATTCAGATCCATAACCTAAATTTTACAATGTACAAATACTAGTAAATGTCCTAGAAGAAGTATACCTTTGCATATATTTTGCCATGTTATGAAAGTTTAATTAAAATGAAAGTATATTTATTTTCATTCTATGTATAAAATGTACTTTTAGCAACTGAGATTTTATGCCAGTTTGGATGTAATTTTTTTTTATTCTGATACTTTTTTCAAAATACACGTTCAATTCACGCCCCGCCCCCGCGCTCCAACACCTGGCTCTGTTCAGCCAATCAGATTGTACCGGACTGATCCCGCCTTTTCCACCTTCGAATACGGAAGAGTCGAAGTCATGATGGCGTCTCCCTGTGGAGAGGAGTGTTCCAGCAGCAGCTCAGTCTCCAAACAAACAGCTGATCTCCTGTGAACATCAGGTGAGTCCAGCACAGTCTCACTTCCTCACTTCACTTCTTCTATGCATTTGTTTGGGACTGATGGTTCACTAGTGGAGGAAAAGCTGAACTGAAACTTGAGCTGAGATCCTCTGTTGTTTTGTATTTGAAATAGAATGATTTGTTTATTTGTTGTTTATCGCTGAAAGGGTTGTTTTCTTGTTTGTTTGTTGATCTCCGGACTCTTCACTGTGGTTTTATATCATTCAGACTTTTCTCACTACTTTTATTTTGTAATTCTGTTTGTTTACAGGCAGAAATCTTTGTTAATTCAACATGAAAAGTTTCTTTCTGTTTGAAGTTGATTTAACATTAAATAAAAGTTTCATGTTGAAAAAGAGCCACTGAATCACTAAGGGTTTTACATTGAATTAACATGTAATAAATATTGTGTGCGTAGGCCCACAGCCTGCTGTCAGTCCTAGTGTTTTAAACTCAATGAGGGTTGAACATGGAGTTGGAGAAGGGGACACATGTATTTTACATAAAGCACTATTTCACTGTGATGCATCAACTTCTCTGGATTTACACAAAAATATTTATTTGTATGAAATAAGGAAGTGAATAAGCAAGTCACTTTTGGAGGGAAACTGCAAAGGCCTTACACATCAAGGCCTCATCTTTAAAAAAAAAATTAAATCCAAGTTCCGTTCAAACTATGAAATGATCCCGTCAGCTCTCAGTAGCTTTTGGAGAAAGTAGCAAAGTTTAATATTTGAACTGAGGAAACACAAACTGGAAGACAAGAATTTTCAACTTCTCTCACTGACTTCACACAGATGTCCAACTTTAAGGTGAGTTTTAAGTCCTTTTCTTTATTTTTCTGTATTTTTAATTTTGAATGGGATTAATTTGAGTTGTTTTGTTCACAAACACATAAAATGAAGTTCAATACAACCACTGCAAGTGTATTATATACAGGACAGTTGTTAATTAATGTTGACTCAAGATCTTAGTATAATCATTGCCTACAATTAGTTACATTTCTCTGTACATGTACCTACCAAAGTCACTGTTGCAGATGGCCATCAGGAGTTCAGTATCATTGCAGGGTCGACAAGAAGCTGTGGACAGAAACATTTTTGCTGTAAAATTATGAAAACTTGCATCACATAGTTTCTTTTTCTTTTTCTATATCTCCGTCAATCATAATCAACTGCTTGCAAACCATGCGTGACCCAAAGCTCTGTAAGAATGACAGTGAATGATAGATGTTGTCATTTCTCCTCCCTCCCACACAGACACATACCAGCTTCATTCTTCTGCCTCCTCGCGTCACAGGGCGAAGAAACCCGGGTTTAGGAGAAGGAATGCTGCTCCTGTGTTTGTGCTCTTTTAGGTGCCCTGCCCACCACGTTGCCTGCAGATCAAAAACCCCCAATAGTCTTGACCCTGTGTTTGACTCCCATTGTACCTACCTAATTGAATGACCCTGTGCCAATGCAGGCGAACGCAGGAGTCAAACACTCTGCCAGACCGGCAACACAGAGGAGATAAACCAGCAGCTGTCTGTTAAAGACGGAGCATGACATCACCACTTTGGGAAAGGCCCGCACACATGGATAAATGCTAATAAACACGCACGCACAATGCTGAGGCATTTGTGGAATCTGCAAACTATTTGCAGTCTCAATTCAGCTCCCCTGGCCCAATGCCCTCCAGCCGCCCCGTGGTCTGCTCCGTCCTCTCTGCTTTGTCCCTCGATGGAAACCAGACAGCCAGACAAAACATAAGACTGACCAGCAGCTGCATGGTCCACATGGAAAAAACTGGGGTCTGTAATTAAATAACCGCTTTTTTTTCCTAAACCTATGGGGTTAGGATTTGGTCAGTCGAAGTCCCTCACTCTCCACTTGCAAGAGATCATTAGCTGATGGTGCTCATTTCTATCTGTGTAATTCAATGGCTAATGTTGCACTATATAATTTGCTGTTTACACCGTATTTATCATTCAGTTTACATTTTTATTTATACGTGTGTTTATATTGCACATTTACTTACTTATTTTTTACTTTTACTGTTTATTTTTTGACTGTGATATCTGCTGCTGCAACACAGCATATTCCCCTGGTGTGGGACTAATCAAGGATCGTGTCTGGTCACATCTTATGATTAGAATTTGTGGTGCCACCTTTTTTTATTAAGGTTTTGTAAAGGTTTATAACAGATAATTTATCAATTTTTAACTAATGGCTCTATTAATAGTTAATTTGTTAAAATCTAATGCTTTTTTCAGCCAATAAGAGGAAATTTGGGGTTGCTATGCTGTGGAAAAATCTTATAAATGATGTTTGTCCTGTATGTTTGATTAAAATATGGTTATACATGTTTATTGTTCTGTAAAAAATAAGCTCAATAAGCTGTTGATAAAGAGATTTTGGTTCAGATCTGCAGCAGTGAAGAGGTTGGTGTGATCAGTAAAGCAAACCCAGATATTGGTCTGAATAATGACTTAGAACCACAGTTGTAACTGAATACATCTAATTGCTGTAGCCTAAATGCAATTATTTTACCAGAGAGAAATGCTGCAGCTTGTTCTCAGTTCCTCTTCCACTAAATAATCTTCAGTAAACATTGTATTACTCACCAATACGTCATTATCGTTACTATACTAAAACCTTTTTTTTTTATCACAGTGTATAATTTTTCAGTGATCTCCATCGGGTCAAACTCAGGGGGTGCACTCACCCTGTTGCCCGCTGTGACCCAGGCTGGGCGCCGCGCTCCTGTTCCCCAGCAGCTCGTATCTGAAGCTCATCGTGCGTCTGCTCCAGTGCCCGTCACTCTGCGGGCTGGCCTGGAGGTATAAAGCGGGCCTGCGCGATCCTTCAGCCCGGAAACAGAAGACCTGCTGCGGCCGCTCTCCGTCCGCCACCAGCAGCTCCAGCTCTCCGGCGCGTTCCACGAACACACTGGCCCCGCGGAAGGAGGGCGACGGTTTGATGCAGACGGTGGTGCGCAGGTTGGAGGACAGGTTCGGCTCCAGCACCACCCGGAGAGCCTGGCCTGGGTACAGCCACCTCACCGAGCCCTCGGTGCACCGCAGCCGCACCTGGAGCACGATCCTGGAGTCCACGCCAGCTGCAAAACCGCTGGATTAAGAGGGGAAAACATTCCAAAAGCGTGAAAGTTAATATTTACTACCCTGTGAAATGTGGCGTGGACGACATATAGTACCATTGACTCTATCAATCCTTAATTAATAATCTACTTGTGCAAAAAAGGATGTGCAAAAATCCAAATGGATGTTTTTAATTGTTTCTATTCACAAATAATAGTAATTCTAGTTATTCTAATCAGCCAGTATTTGTAAATATCATTAAGTCATTGACGAAGGGGTTTAATCCATCAAGCCTCGTGTTAATGTTGTTAATAAATGGACGTCAAATGGAGTTCAACTCATATTTTACTCTTATTCGTAACTTTTAACCAAACCTTAAAGTATTAACGAATGCTTTATAAAACATTAATAAAGTCATTAGTTACAACATAAACCATTTTTAAATATCACCCCGGCAAATGGCCAACGTGCCCTTGTTTCCCTCTCTCCCTCTTTTTCTTGAAATGCGTAAAGTTCCTCACCTCCCGGTCCAGTTGCACAGATCAGCTGCACAGTGTCGCAGCTGAAGAGCCAAGAAATGCACCAAAACTATCGCAAAAGAAAACATGTCACCGACGTAAAGATAAAAAACCCAAGGAGAAGGGGACGACAGAGCATGGCTGAAATAAAATGAGTCTGAGAGACATGGAGTAGGAGCGCTCTACTGCAGCTACTGGTTCAGCTCCACTGAATGCTCTCTCTCTCTCTCTCTCTCTCTCTCTCTCTCTCTCTCTCTCCCTCTCTCTCTCTCTCTCTCTCTCTCTCTTCTCTCACCTCTCTCTCACTCTCTCTCTCTCTCACACACCCACACTCTCTCTCTCTTCCCCCCCCTCTCTCTCTTTAATTAGAGCTGATCCAGTTGTTGGGGTCTGTTGGCCTTTGCAGCTCTTTGTCTTCCCTCCATAAAGAGACAATAAGCTGGAAAGTCTTCAGCCATCTGTTTACAGCATTGCGTCCTTTGGCACAACAATTCATCCACTCCAAATAAGTCTCTCTGTGGTTTATCATTTTACTTTTATCATTTTAATAAGTTTTTTAGTTAGGCTACTTAACCAATAATTTAATATCTCTGTAATTGTGGTTTTACATGAAAAAAACCACAAATGACACAATCGGGCCTTTTGGCACAACAGTTCATCCACTTTAAAAAGTCTATGTCGTTTTTATAATTTTACAATACTAACGTTCTGAGTTAGCTACTTAACCAACAAATGTTAACCTCTTCAATTGTTGTTTTACATGAAAAGTACAAAAATTAAATGGTTTTACATCAAGAGAGGGAAAAGTATTGACAAATTAAAAGTTGGATCTGAGTCCGATCAGAGCAACTTTTCTTATTGAGATGATTTCAAAATCAGAATGAAGAAATAGATGTGTTTCTGTGCTTGGGCCTCACCTAGTGGCTGGATGGTGCATCGCCTCACATCTGGAAGGCAAAGAATAATCTCCAGCTCGAATAAACCCACAGCAGGGGGAAGCTGTAACTCAACAGCAGCTAATATTGCGCATGAATACCAACTGGAATGCGTTGCCAGCTTTCACCAATGATTCAGCCATCGAGCATGAGTGGTTTTACTCCATTTTAACTCAGCGGGGTCGTTGTGCAGAAATGGTTTGGCACCATCTCAAGGTGTTGGTGGTGGCTGGTGGCGACATCTTGTGGAGGTGAAACCCAGTGGGCCGTGACCGTGCAGGGCCGCTCTCTGTGGGCTGATGGCTGCAGCTCCTCTCCGGGTGGCTGGGGAGCCTCCGTGGGCCCCGAGGCAGCATCGGATCAAAGGGTCGAGAGGCTTCTGATGGATTCGTCTTTGAGTAAATTACACTCACATGCAGGGATCGGCCAGATGTTGCCTCAGCTGCAGGGGGAAACCTTTTCACTAAATGTTCAAATGTGGACATGTTGGATATGATCAAGCACAAATTTAAAAAATATACTCATGATTGCCGTTGTTTTGTGACCAACGGTGTAGAAGAGGATTAGTGCGTGATTTAGCTTCAAAGTACATCTGTTCTCCATTTTCCATTAAAACACCAACGTTACCAGAGCATAAATACACACCTTCAATACTGTCCCACATTTTGCCATGTGCCTCAACCGGTTGGGAGAGAGGAGAGAACGGGAGAGAACGGGAGAGAGGGGAGATATTGACGGAAAGGGGGTAGATAAGAGAGGGGGGAGGAGAGAGAGAGAGAGACCAGGAACTGTTGTGTAACCATCGTTTTTCATGATCAGTCTTGCCTGAAAGAAGTTGCGTTTTTTTGGCACATTGCAGCTTCGATCCTATTTAGGGGAAGCACATTCTTTCACTTTCATTGATAAGGACAAAAAACGACTCAGCCTCTGACTTCAAATCATTTAAAAACAATATATCCGGCGTGGCCTTTTAAATGAAAATTGTAATTTATACCCAATTTCCTCAACGGGGTCACAGGGCAGGAGACGCTCTCTGTGGTTGGACCATAGAGGATACAAATGTCTCACCGGTGTAATTGTGTAATATCATTACAACCATTCACAGTCTGTGGTTGAATATATTAAAACTGTGCAAATAAAGTCGCCTTTACTCTGCGTCTGCTTTAAGGCCGCAGTCCAGTCTTTCCATGCGTAACGTGTTAATGACGATGATGATGGTGATAGAGGAAGAAGAAGAAGAAGAGCAATCTTTGTAGGCTCATTAGAACCACAACTGTATATTAACATCATATTGCTGATGGGATATGGTTCAGGGGGTTTAAATGATTGCTTCTTAGGATAAAAGATAGAACTTCAAATAAATATAAAAGCAAATTAAATCCAGGAAAAGTTACAACTCGGACATCCGGCCTTCGTTGTTTGAACTGAACCGAAGAGGTCACAGAATGTCGTAATGTGTGGTTCATTATTTTCTCCCGAACAAAGCTCCTCGCACAACTTCAACAGGAAAACATAAATATTTTTTAATCAGTCCAAAGGAGCACATTTAATATTGTATCCCTCGCACATTCAGTCTTCTCCGTTGTTTGAATAATTTTGAATAATTCACACAAACCCGAAACTTGTTGAGCAGGAATTATCGGACATGTTTTATTTGAACGTGGCACCAACCCAGCACAACAGCAAAGCCTTTACAAAAATATATATCCCGCAGCCTTAATGAGGATTTTTAAATTAGAGACAATACTTTCTGAAACGCTTAGAAAAATGATGTAGATATTCTGCAGATGGATTTTCATTTTCCTGTGTTAAAACATCACTAACTCTATACGTTCCTTTGATAATTTCGATTATTATTTGACACGAGTCTCGTGCCTACAAACATTTATAATACCTTGACAAGATGAATGAAAAACATCTTATTCTGAACCTAAACTGAGACGCTACATGGCTTCTGACTTTACTAGAAAAAATTGTATAAATGCCAGTCACCTTATAACCTTTCCTATTTGGAGAACACTGTCATAAACTACAGCTAAATATGATTATTATGGTTGTACAGTAAAAAAGTGTGTTTATAGACAATCTGAACAAGATGAAATCAGTGATATTTAACACCTTCAAATACACCTTAACGTTGCAACGTCACTTTCTCTATTTAATTAATTTTCCAGCAGCGTTTTAAACTACTCTATTCACACTTTACGAAGTTACATAGAAAAATATGGTGATCCAGGATAGGCTTGTTAGTGAGTTAGCATGTTAAACAATTATTTAAACATTTAATATTCCTGCACACACTCATCTTTTCTCTCTGAAGAAGCCTTTGTCCGTGCTGCTCTCTCTGACGGTGACCGTCATCAGGTTCAGTGTGACGTCCGTCACGGTCACAGTGTCCAGGCTGGTGAATCTGGGGGTCCACATCGAGGCAGGGTCACGGGTGGACTCGGGCTGAGTGGGCATGTACTCCTTCACCTGGTGCCTCAGCTTCAGAGGGACAGACATGCTGCTCAGACAGTGAGTCCTGTGTCCCCTCTCGTTGGGATTGAACGCGCAGGTGTAGGACGCGTGTCTCTGCGCACCGCTGGATTTGGGCGTGATCGTGGTCTTCTCCTGGAACCTCTTCGTCAGCTGGAGGAGGCTGTGGTCCGACGTCTCTCCGTGTTGGTGGTGCAGCCGTCTGGCCACTTTGGACACGCCGTGTGACACGGGCTCCTCCACAGACCTGCTCCGTTTGGTGTCCGGCTCTGCCGAGCTGCTTCCCTCTTCTTTATCATAATGTAAATGTAGCTTCGGTTTGCGCCCTCTCTTTTTGGGGAGTCGGTCCTGCTCCTGGAGTGTCAGAGCAGCCGGTGGGGTCGGCCTGGGCCTCCTCTCGGGCTCTGGTGCTCGGACGTGGACACTCTCTCCTCTGTTGACCGCGCTCGGTGGGAAGATTGTGGGAACCACAGCGCGTAAACCCTCCCGGGCCCTTGGTGTTATGACAGGCTCCGGGGTGGGATAGGAAACCTGGATCCCTCTGGGAGCCTCTCTTCTAAATTCATACGTCTTTTCTTTGGCTCTGGCCTGAGGACAGAGTAAATAAGGTTTATTAAAGGAGGTTTCCCAGAGATGAAAATCTGAAGTCTCCTGAGGAAATTTGAAGGTTTAAGAGAAGCAGCTGTTTGGTCAAGGCCTCATCTTAAAGTTGATCTCTTATTTAAAGAACGCAAAGTCGTGACAATGTACAGATCCACAATAAGTTATAGAAAGTTTGACAGTTTCTTATAAATGTTTTAACCTTGTAAAAAAACTGGGTAAATCAATGATTTTCTTTTGGCTCACACTTCTCATCCCACTATAGTTTCAGGTGAATCTGAACCGCAGTCGAATACTCTCGAAATGAATAAGACAGTGGCTGTCATGGAAATGACTCACGATCTGTTTAATTTCTGTCCCGCGTATAAGAGAGAGACGTGAAGATGAAATGAAAGATTCACTCACCTTCAGGAGAAACGTCTCGGGTTTGGGTCCCCGCTTCTTCGGGCCGAACAGCTCCCGTTCGCGCTCTCTGCGTGAGGAAAAGCGTTAGACGAATCATCATCAAATCACATTATCTGATTATTTCTTATTGGGGTTATAATTAAATCGAATGATCTAATTTTGCGTACAAAGGCAAAACTGTGTCATTGGGACGAGATCGACCCAGTTTTCAGGATAGTTTTATTTATATTCGCTTTGGAACTTTGGAACAAATTAAAATGAGAAACAAATTAGAGCATGACATCCTGCTTGTGACTCCAAAACTGCATCTCGTTTGGCACCTGTTTGAGTTCGACATGAATCATCTCACTCCACAAACACACGTCACCGCTTCCTCTCGTGAAGAGAAAGTTTTGAAGATTAAAATCCGGAGTAAGTCTTGTTTGAACAGACTTTTGTTTTAGCGCAGAGAGCACGGGGCCATTTCGTTCCGGCGGAGAGAGGCCTACCGCTGCGCTGTCAAACCCTCACCTCTCCTCGAAGGCAGCGAAGAGTCGTTCATCCAGGATGTTTTCCTCCGGCTCCCATGTGCTGTGCCTGTGTCACAACAGCAAACAGGAGAAGTGTTTGGCACCAGACACTGAGCGGACCACATGTCATTGCGCGCCCACGCCGTGTATTACTTTTATCAAAACGTTTTCCGCTGCGTACGCTGCAATTGCAGGCTACGTAGCGGACAGTGACGCATGGTGAACCCAGCCATTGCTAAAGCTAGTGCGGACTTTAACGCGCCCCAGCGGGGCTGAAACCTGGACATGTTCAGCCTCTGACTGGTGCACACAAGCCGCCAGACCCACATCAGACCGGACTACGGTCCTCAGATCGGATGAAACGGATAGAAAAACACCCAGAAGCGGATTAACGACAGAGTCTGAGGTGCAGTTGTGCGAGCGGCCAGGATGGAGCGCTGTCCTTCCCAGCCTCGGCTATTATACTCACTTCTGAGACCAGCCCTTCCATTTCACGAGATATTCCCAACGACCCTGCAAAAAACAGATCCGTAACACAGTCAGGTTATCAGCGTGTTGCCTGTCGGCGCTGCACAAACACACGGTTGCATAATAGGTGTTGAGGCTCAGCCCGAGAGGGGAAGAAAAGCAGCGAATACCCGTCTGATTCGCCGTTTAATGATGGACTCGGCTGCGAAGACGCTCTCACCAACAGCTGAGAGCTCCATGATTCACCATGCGCCTCGTTTATTTCTGTCTCTTTTATTATTTTTTTCGCTTCCCTCGTGTGCTCCTCGGGTTGTTTAATTTCGCACATCCCATAATACGCAATCTGGAGGGGACGTCATCACGTCTTTTTCTGTTGCCAGGCACCGCGGTCGGTAGGACGGATCGTGCTGGAGCACATTGGCTCGGTTGTTGCTACGTGCTCCGGGTTTCTGAGTGAAGGGGAGGAGCCCCGCTGCTCTGGCTGCTGCACAGGAATCTCTGGCACAGCGGGGCGAGCGGAGTCAGGGGCTCCCGGTGCGGATCCGCGGACCCCGGAGGTCCCTGAGGGGGCCCCCAGGGTCCACACTTAATATAGGAAAGAATAATTTCACCAGCACTGAAACGAACGACCAGAGAGAGGAATAACCAGTAAAATGAAAATGTTTCACCCTCAAACACTTGCCCTCCACACAACACATCTGTGAATATTAGTATCTAAATGTAAAACATGAATAATCAAACAATAAAATCCAAACTAATATCTGAATAAAATAAATATCTATGCATAAAAATGTGCCAAATGGAGCCTTAAAGGATGTGTCCTCGTTGAGGATGCGTGAGGTGGGAACTGAAGAACCCTCAGCAACACGTTGATTGGCCTGCAGGTTCACGATCAATCATCTGAAATAACATGTTAAATATAAATCTGCGACATGACAGTTTAATTTACAGCTTCAGAGTCACGGTGCTGAGTGCGTGAGGAAATGAGCGCATGAGCTCTAACACGATATTATGCGTAATTGGATTATTGCGCGTAAAATTGGGTTTTTACGCAGGCTGTGTCTGTTAGTGAAACATCACGCTGTCTTTTACTGTCCAGTGAAGATTATTGTTGAGTTTATAACAGAAAGCAGTGAGAAATTATTGGGAACAAAAAATACTGAGTCACTTCTTTTTTTTGATTATGATTCCAGGGTTTTTTCATCTTATTGGACCAAAGGCTCATGTGCAAATAATATATGCGGAAAGAAGCAGGCAGCAGACTCGTCTGATTTAAGGAAAGGGCCATTTATATGGGGATGATTTCATTTTACATGCACATGTCGAGCGTCTATATTTTCTTTGCTTCGCCTAATCACATGCAAACTTTAGTGAAACAGAACGAAGCAGTTTTTATTCGGGTGGACTATGTGACATTTGGAGTTTTTCAAATTTAAGTCCTGGATGTGTTCTAAATTTTGGTGAAATAAAACTGCTGAAATGCGCGAGCTGAGGTGTAAAGTTTGTTGTGTGTACAAAGATGTTGAAGGCTGAAATTAGATGTCACCTCCTGTGTCTCTGTAAAAACAAACACTGAAGAGTTTGTGCATCTGCAGAAAATAAAGATGAGACATTTATTTGATTAAGGCATAAAATTCTATTGAAATCTTTGTGGTCTTTCCTTCTTGTATAAATATGATCACGAGGGCCTGTTGGTTTTAAGATCGTCGCGATTTATTAAGTAAAATTTTAATGTATTCCACGCAGATAAATAACATGTTTAAACGTATGATAGATTTATTATTATTATTATTATTATTATTATTATTATTATTATTATTATTATTATTATTATTATATAACTGCATATGCTGGTTGTTTATTTTACTCAAAAATAAACTCTTCGAATTAAAATGAACATCCAATTTTTTTATTTCCACTGTCAGCAAATTAACATCAACTATAATAATAATTATAATGATATTAATAATAATAATTATAATAATGTTTCCTATAATATACTAAACAACATGGTGGAAAACTGATGACACAAATTATTACAATAATCTATGAAAATAGATGTGAAGCTGTATCCTCCGTTTCTCGTCATTTTCTGTGGGCCTCAGGTGAAATATTCCACATGCACCAGACATACATTTTAAATGAAAATAAATTATAATAATCAGGAATTCAGGCCAAAATATTTATTTTCACACAGAAACATCAGCGTCTCTTAAATAAATAAATAAAGTAAAACCTGCGGGCCTCCTTCCACAACATGCACTGCAGCACCGAGCGGAAGGTCAAACATATTCCACCAATAAGTGAATTCATTTATTACAAAATGCTCTAAACACAATAAACACACAACACTGGAAACACATCGTTTTCTCTTTTAACTTCTGATCCTGGTTTTCTTGCTCTCGTTTTCCCCCCAGTTCGTCGTTTTAATATGAGAACAAACAGAGATGAATCCTGAACAGGCCTGAATTTAGTTTATTCTCTAAATGATAATGAATCTGCTCATAACCCCCCCATCACAAACCTCTGTGAAGAAGTTAAGATGTGATAGCTGTCTGATGACCTGTGCTTATTGCCTCATCATTTATTTGTGAACGCTTATAAAGAACGCTACAGTGTTTTTTGGGCTGAAAATTGAGTAACAGACACCATCATCGTGCAAGTTAATTAACATGAAATCTTAATCACTTAAAACATTTCTCATACGTGTATTTCTCATCATGTTTTTATGTATCCAGCTTTAATTTATGGTGCATAAAACCATTAAATTCGGACCAAACACGCTCTTGGACAGGTTGGTCTTTAATTAATTATAATTAAGCCTAATGATAATAATTAGATGTGGGGTCTTGTGTTGCAGGTGTTACAGATGTGTCAAATGAAATCATGAGCAGGGACACGGTGTGTCCGCTGAGGAGACGTGCGGATGCTTCCTGTCCGTCTTTCCTCTCTCATCATCGCGTAAAATAATCGTGGATGATGCGTCGGGTTTATCCGCCTTGCGCAAATTCTCCCCGCTGTGCCGCAGACAAAAGGCGTGCGCGCCGCGGACAAAAGATGCGTTGTGGCTGCTGTGGAAATATGAACCTCCATTTTGATAGCCATAGCTCGTAGACCGACATTTCCTGTCGGTGCTATCATGGCTCTGCTGCGCGGGGTGTGTTGCAGAGAGAGGCTGGTGCACATGCTGCTGCTGCTGCTGCTGCGTTTCTCCATATTTGGCTGCGAGTCGATGAAAAGTGAGTGTGCGGGAGCCGCAATGGCGACAAGGCGAACATGAATAAACAGAGCTGGCTCTGTGAGAACATTACTGGCTCTCTGGTTTCTGGGCAACATGCGCGCTCACAGCTCGCTGTTCACTGTCCTACTTACCGGGCGACATTTTCTGCTGAAGGTGGCTCAGGCACCAAAACCACAGGAGAGAAACTGTGAAGCTTTGTGGCTCTGACCTGCAGCTTTGCATGTAGCCTATTTATTCCAGCGCATGCTTCGAATTAGAAAGCAGCTTTACGCACCTCACCTCAACACAGACTCTCAATTCTCAGGGTATTTTTGTTTAACCCTGTCTCAATAACATGTCCTCACGTTAAAGAAACGAAATGGTCTCTTTACGTTGTTTTATGAGCTACAAATAAAACCTAATTGCAGGGTGTTCCTTTTTTATTCCCAGATATCAAATTAATTATCTTTTGCACATCAGGCCTCCACCGGGTCACACTCAGCATTAAATCAGCAAAATGAACCCACGGCTCACATGATCCTGTGTGTGGAGGTGAATCTGCTGCTCGTGGTAGTGGTGTGTAGTCCACGATGATAAAGGGGGAATGTGAAACATCACACTCGGTCTATAAATATGTTCCCCTGCTCAACCGTGTTTCAGTTTCCTGCTGTTGCATGACTGACTCACACGGTTGGTTCAGAGCCATGAAAGGCCTGTGGAGATCAGCCTTCATACACTCACACAACCGCCTGTTCACGGGTTTGGAAATTCCGCTCTTATCAAGTGACATCAAATGAGTTCCACAACGTAGAAAATGTGCCATGTCATGTCTGCACGTTTTCTATGTGTTCCCGTCAGGATGAATCGACTATTTGTCATGTTTTCCTCCTTGTTTTCTTCATTTCTTTCTCTTTTTGGAGTTATAGCTCCTGCAGGCCAAGTAACAGATTCCTTATCTGTCAATTCAAAAAGTCATTCTGATCTCTGCTTTAGCCAAAAATCTGGTAAATGCACTGGTTTTCCTATTTCAGAGCATTATGAGCAGTTCCACTAGGAAATCCTGGTTGAGAGGAAACAAGGTTTAATAGGTAAACATTTAGCTATAGGTTGAGAATGAGTCATTTCAACCTTTCACTATCAAGTTGAGGTAATTCTTTGAGAGGGTTCTGACAGATCCCTGATCCATGAGATCAATACAGACTCGAGATCAGTGTTCTGTTCCTTTCTTTCATGTGGTCACAATTGTGGCGCCTTCATTGTTTCATCCTTTGGCCAAAATGATTTTCTTTGGTCAATGTCGGTTAAAAATAGCTTCAAATTGATTATTGATCATTGGAGAGTTCAGAGTGTGGATGTATCCATAAAAATGTGGGAAATGTGTAGGAGATCTTCTGGTTGACTTGAAGATATACAACTAATGCAAAAAAAAAAAAGGCAGTGATTTTAATAATCCAAAGCAGCAGCTAACTCTTTTCTATAGATCTTTCTTTCTTCCTTTCTTTCCCTCTTTCTTTCTTTCTTTCCCCTCCTCTTTAAAGGTTGCTATTTTGTGTGTGAACATCTTTGATGAGCAGCTCCCATGATACAACTAAAGAAGACAGAAGATGCAGTGCACACACACACACACACACACCCATACATTCCTGGGCCTTTTTGTCATTCGAAACAATCGAGACTCAATCTTCCATCAGCCTCAGGTTCCAGTGCGGCAGCGTCACAGCTTCAGATCACAGTTCTGGCTGCAGGCCTTGAATGACTCTCCTAAAAGACTGAAGCAACATGGTCAATGTCACGAACGGCCTGTAATTAAAGTTCATTCATGAAAGCTGAGCATATTTGCAGCTTTGCTTGTGTATCTGTAGAGTGTGTGTCTGGACGTATCTTTTGGGAATAATGTTGGGAGAATTGATCTGCAGAGGTGAAGTAGCAATAAGTCATTGTGCATGAGGCCACAAAGCCTACTGCTGACCCATTATATTTAAATGTCATATAATTGACGTCCTACCCTGCTACACTGCGCTGCACTGTACACCCACAGTCAAATACCGATCCTGCACGAAGCCTTTCTTCTTCATACAATCAAACAATTACATAATGACTTGACGTGTCCACCTCCTGTTATGTTATGTCGTGTGTTGACATTCCTGCTCAGGGCTGAGCTGCGGCAGAAAAAGAATGCATGTGTAAAGTTTTGATGATACAAGTGACCGGTGCAGTTATGCAATACAGAGAGCCCTTTGTGCCGGATCGTTTGTGATTATGCAACACGATCTGTTTTCCTATTCATGGTTCACAACCACGTTAGTGTTTCTAGTGCTTATGTTCCATTCTTCGCCTCCATGTGCAGAGAGGAACTGCACAACAATGACACATCAATCTTTAACTGGAACATTGGAAAAAACATCTATGAAATGTTAGCCGTTAAATATATCAACACACAAAGCGTCCAGTTTCACCCTCCTCCCAGTGTCAGTGCAGCAAAAATATCAGAGGTCAAATCTCTTTCTTTATTGTGAAACATACCATCCAGTGAGCTGTGCCAAAAGCAATAAGTCAGTCAGCTCCTGCTAGAACATACTTTTATAACAATCATTTTGACTTTGAACCAAGTGCAAGAATGAAATGGCAAAAGAAAGAGAACAAAAAGTATCAGACAGCAGACTCAAAAATAAAGGGCAACCGGTTCAATGGAATCACTCACAGCTTCAGATGCAGAGAACATCTAGTTTTTGTTGTGAACGACAAATTAGACGTCAATAAATATGCACTCTTCATTTTATTTTTACTATTCTAGCGTTATAGCATTCTCACTGGTCTTGCATTAGCTGTGCGTAGAAGGCAATTTAGACTCAAATGTAGGTTACATCCAACAGCTTTGACATTTGAATTCTCACGTCAAAACAGCAGCATAATCAAAACAGCTTGCCCTCACTGGGTTGCGTGTAACAGTATCCAAAAGCTCTCCTCGCAACTCACATTTAGTCCGTGTAGCATTATCGCTTTTGACCCTGGTAGCTTTTTTTCTAAAACATATAGCAGTCATAGGTGTTGTTCAGATCGCACTGATGAGGTTCAGCAGCAAAATGAGATGAACATTGTTTCTCTGTGTGATTAGGAGACTAGAAGATATAACTCCAGCAGCACGTGAGGTCAACAATAAGGTAATAAATCACAGCCTTGTTATGGTAAGAATCAATACGTCGTCTTAACGGGAACATACATTGATAAATGACACTATACTGATCTTTGAGAACGTATGCATGTCAGACTTTGTGCAGTACAATCACAGATTGGATTGTAAAGGCAGATCCATTGATGGCTTTGCTGCATCTCAATGGCGAAACAATAAAGTAACAGACAAAGACAAAAAGGCTGGGACATTCCTTCAAGGCTGCTGACATAACAGAGTATGTACCACTGTGTTTTCGCTTTTTAAATTTTTTTCTTATTATCTAATAATCTTTCTCATACAAACCACAAAAAAAGCCTGTAATAAAATATGCTAAGTCAGACTGAGTGTTTATGTCTGGAATAATAAAATTAAAAAAAACTTAGAGAGACCATCTCTATTAATGACAGAAATCAACATATAAAATGTAATTAAGTGCTTTCAATTTGATCTCGATCACCATAGACTCAACAAGTTCCTCTCTACCTTCTATCGTGACCAAAATATGAGATATCATTCATAGAAAATACGTATAAACCTTCATACATCTCAGGTTATAAGTTTGGTACAGGTATGAAACAACAGCAAAAAGTATCTCATCAAGCTCCATATGACAAACGGATTTTTTTGTTTTTTTGTGGAATACATCCACCTGAATGCATTCACTCAAATCTTCGAGGGCACTTTCTTGACTACAACATCACAGAGGTGTTACAGTATAAAACATTATAAGAAACATATTGAATTTGACTGATAAATTATAAATTTCCATATATACAAAATTCTGATGATACATATGTTACATATGCACATATAGACAGGATCAACCGATAGGTCACTGGGAGCCCCAGTTTACAAAGAGTTTTCTCAGAAAGAAATATATTCCTTGAAGGTGACGGTGAGACTGTTTGTTGTGATATCAGTGATGATGATATTTCCCATGAAGGGAGAGGGTTTTTTAACAGGTGCTTCTTTAGATTTCTCTGAGGCTTTCTGCGTTTCCTCAGACGCAGGCGGAGTGTCTCTGACAGCAGGCTCGGGCTCTGGCAGCGGCTCTGGCAGTATTTCTGGCTCCACCTGCCTCTTAGTCTTTGGGCAGCTGAGATCCATCGGCTCCTCTTGGCTGCCAGAGGCCATAGCCTCATATGTGCATGTACTGCCGAGGCGCCGGCCACTACAGTGGAGGTCCATGGGTTTGTCCTGAGGCGGCGTGATGACTGTGCCTGGCAAACTGAAGCTCCTGGAGGTCAGGTAGGTTTTGGAAACACTCCTGTCCTCCACGGGATCCGAGAGCTTTCGCTTGCGGTCGCTGGGAAAGGAAGGGATCCTGATCTGCTCGACAGCAGTAGGTGTCGGGATGCTGGTGTCAACAGACCAGGACATCAGTGGTGAACTAGCGGTCAGCTGTAGCGGTAGATCATCCGGCAAGTCTGCCTGACCCCGAGCCACTTCGGTGTTGTATTCCTCTGCTGTGCTTGGCGAAGGTTTGGAGAAATGTCTGTCCTTTGGGGAACACTTTATAGGATGCTCTGCGGCGGGAAGGGAGCTGCCGTTACAGATCTCTTTGGGGATACCGTTCTCCGGATGCTCCACCATTTTGGTTCTGTGAGCTGGATTGTTTTCCGACGGTTTGGTGTTGTTTGGTTTCTCTTCGCTCGACGATTCCCCATGTTTACCTTTTGCTCCATGAACCTTGTTACGGTCCATATATTTGCTCATGACAATAACGATACGTCCATTCTTGTTTTTGTTCTTGATTATCTTCATTTTGCTGCTAATAGAACTTGGCAGGGTCGCGTCTTTAGGGTTGGGTTTGAGGGCATGTTCGCTCTCGGCCTCCTTGACAGTGGGTTTCCGCATCTCGACTGCCAACTCTTTGACTTTGCTCAAGCATCCTGTGTCTTTGTCACGAACCCATTTCTGCTGCAGAGCCAGCGGTAAGTTCCAGCCAGGATTTGCTTGTTTACAGGCCGGTTCCTGAACTTTGACCACCTCTTTGAGCCTCGAGGCCTGTGTGTCGTACATATTTGGGTCAGGCTCATAGTGGTGGTGCTTCTTGCTGTTTAGCTGGTAGATGAACTTCTTTTTGCCGTTGGTTAGCTGGTCAGCAGGTACCTCCTGGCTGCTGGGCTGGTACTGATGATGCTTCTTGCTGTTCAGCTGGTACTGCTGAGGCTGGGGCCGCTGGACTTGGACAGGATCTGACTTGAGGCCACCTTCTGCATCCTGCATCGTTTCCTCAAAACCTGTAGGGATACAGGATCTTCGGGCGAACGAGGGCACCTTGAAGAAGAGACAAAGCCCAAAGTTTTAACATTTCATCTTTCTCATTAAAATTCTACAATAGTTTTAAAAGGGATTGAAAGTATGGGGTGTCATTGTGAATCAGTGAACATAGATAGAAGTGAGGCAAAAGAGTAGAGTTTCTTAAAGCGGTACAACACTGATTTAGTATTTGGCGGCACTGACAAGAGACAGATTTAAAAAAAAGATTGGTTGAATCTCAGAGAAACAGGTGCTAAGACATCCTGGATTTCTGTCATTAGAAAATCTAAATCAAATCCTACGTTTCCTACAATGCAACCATTTGCATCAATTTGTCTGGTAAATACCCGTGTCTTTCAAACTCCAAACCCTCCATTTGTAACACAGGCTGCCTGTTGAAAGTGTCATCTCCAAGCCCAAGCTAAGATAATCCTATTGACATCACTATGGCGTCTGACTTAACTTAGCTCTTCCTACATTACATAACTGTATTATCAGGTAGAGTTGTACTCCTCATGATGAGCTGACGTGCCAGTTCTAACGTCTCACAGCTGCTAAAAACTGTGCTACAGCTAAAATATGCTAACCTGCACATGGTCAAATGAAAGTTTACAGGATGCTAGAGAAAGTATCCAGCAAGGAGTCTGCATACAACCTCCTTCCCCACCTTCTTGCCCCCCCTCCTCCTATAGAGACTGACCCCTCTGGCCGTCAGGGGGGCACCGCAGCGGAACGCTCAAGACGCTTTGGCTGTGACCTTAGGTCAGAGAAGTGCCAGCGGACATGTCACGCTTTTTCCCTGATTGCTGGCCACGTGTGACTCTGGCAGAGGGGTATGCCTCTTAAGGAGTGACACTGCATAGCAATAAGCTCCAAGTCTCAGAATATATAATCACATTTGGCCCAGGATACGACTCTGTCAAGGCCTCGGCTAAGATAGTCAAAGCACGGCGGAGTGCTACTTTCAGCCATCTATTTTTGTCTTGGGGAACAATTATAAAGCAGGAAACATTCCACTGATACTGATTCACCCGGTACAAAAGGAACTTATCAAGCTGCCTATAATATAACAGTGTTTTGCAAATGAAGCTGTTTAGCATAAAGAAATAATGAACATGCAGAAAAAATGAGTGCACTCAAGCAATGCTTAGAGTAACCTCAGGCAACAAAACCTGGTTTCATGATGACTGCACACAGAAACCCAGCTGTACAACCCCCTGTCCTCACTTTGCCCCATTTCTATCAAAGAAATCTATTAATACCCATGGCCATAATGACAACAGCTCAGAAACACCTGACAGAACCCCCCCTCCACCTGCCATTTTAGATTCTCTTTGACTGAAACTTACAGCGAGGCTTCAAAATGTGAGATGCTTCAGCAACAGAAACCATCGTGTCAGTAATGAAGGTGATAATTACCTGCAGTAAAAGATGTTTCGGTTTTGGTCCCCGTTTACGATATCCCATCAGCTGCTCCTGCCTCTCTCTGTGAAAACAAAAGATAATTACATTTCTCCTGCACCATATTTACCGTCTAAACACAACACCTCATTTGTCAGACAGTTATTCACCTTAAAAATCGAATTAAATCACATGGGAAAATCACAGGTTTGACACTTGGAGGATTTGTTTGTTTTTTTTCTACCTACTCAAGGTCAGAAGTGGTATTTTGATTCGGAGGACTAATGAATGCCCACATGTGACCCGCTGCAAAGCATTATGGTTCTTATTTGCATAGCTCTCCATGGTAATCGGCCCATTCCATATTCTCATTATCCAGTCGAAATTTAATTACAGCCAGAGCAGGCAGAATCTCCCCTCGTCTTTCAAACATCCTCTCACTGCAGCACAACCTTCCT
The DNA here is from genome assembly GCF_022539355.2 of Hippoglossus stenolepis. Lineage (NCBI taxonomy): Eukaryota > Metazoa > Chordata > Actinopteri > Pleuronectiformes > Pleuronectidae > Hippoglossus > Hippoglossus stenolepis. Next base: position 8,125,089 of record NC_061498.1, read on the forward strand.
CCTCTTACGTTCAAATCCTAATTAGGGTCACGAGGTACGGATGAAATGGGATAAATACAACATTGTGGAGGACCTCTGGGATGTGTGCTGCTGCTGCTGAAAGAACGCACACCACAACGACTTGTGCAACACAACGCCTGCACTCAGAAGGTGTAGAGTGATTAATATCAGACTAACAAACAGTTGTTAATGAGGGAGGAGCGAGGGAAAACATGTTATTATAGTTGTATTGACTAAAAGAACTGGGCTGAACGTCTGTAAAATATTGCTCCCTGATATAAACCTTGACTCATCATCGGCTCATAAATAACCAGCGGTGGATGAAAGCCGGCTGCATGCAGACTCCACCAGGCATGCGTAAACCCAGCCTATTGTCGGCCTCTCGCTACAGATGTTCAAACTGTCAGAGCTGCCAGGAAGCTGCCACAATATACAGTCTACATTTTAATGCCATAATGTGTGCGATTTCAAACAGCGTCCAACGGGGTGACCCCTATTCACAGAAGATTTGGCAATTACAGCCTCCCTTGTCGGATCCCCTCCCCCATCCTCTGGGAGCAGAGAGGAATCCACACACACACAGTGCAGAGGCAGCGCTCCATGACCATCAGCACAGAGCCAGACACACACACACACACTCACACTCACACACACACACACACAGAGCCAGGCGGGCAGGCAGGCTGCAGGGGAATATGAGAGCAGTACACTGGAAACGCTGCAGAGCAGTGCGTGTCAATTAGCCTTTTCAGAAATGCGAATTCCTTTCCCCAGCCATCATGTCTTAAGGCCTGGTGGCCTACAGAGAGAGTATATCTCACAGGCCTCAAGGGTCCAGCAACCCAAACTAGATGTTGTGCACATGCCACAGGGCTAAAAGGACGGCATCATTCGTATTCATTAACATCCCAACCCCTGTGAATGACATTCATGTATTTGTAATTATTTTACAGGCCTCTATTAAGTCTACTGTTGACCCAGATCGAAAGCTGGTTGGCTGTTGTACATCCAAGGTGAATATTGTTTCCACAACATTACATAGCAAAATAAAGGAGGTCAATGTCAGTACTAGCATTGCTGAATGGTTTTCTCTTGGGCGGGAAACAGTGCAGAAGCTGAGCCGAGGCTGCAGATCTCACTCTGGTAGTGATGGGAATCCCATCAGGCAGCAGCTTGGCCTCCTCACACAGAGCGCACAACCAATCATGGCCTCTCCAGTGAAGCTCAGCTGCTAAATTAGCACCTGTCCTGCTCAGGCCTCCAGGTTGCAGAAAACAAATCATTGCCATTAGATCCGCGTGAAGAGCTCTGCTTTTCCATTTTCAATCCTAAAAGGGGACTACTTCTGCTTCCTATGTGAATTTAGGTCACTGAATGCTTGGTAAGCCTCTCATCCCGGTTGCAGGAGCACATAATCAGATGATAAAGTGGTAACAATTTGCGTCTTATTGCGCATATTTACGCACATCCGATCTTTCCCATTAGCCTGATTTAGGAATTCTCACCACCACATCCCCAGCCTTTTCCCCCAGGAGACGGTCCTATGGGGAAGGGGGGCAGGGGGATCAGTGATAGAGTTACTGGGGCGCCCCTCCTCCCATGCCCATATATGGTCATGGCTGAAGTGGAGGCTGCGTAAGGCCTCGTCCGAAGTCCACATCCCTCTCACCTGTGTTGAAACGCAACCAGGAGACGCGGGTCAAGGATGTTTTCCTCTGGCTCCCATGTGTTGTATCTGCAGAGAGGAGTGAGAAAAACAACTGTCAGAGAGCTGTCACACACTCACACACACACACACACACACACACACAGCATTACTGTGCAGTCAGAGTGGACAGGTAGGGTCCAATTCAAGACCAGAAAATTGGATGAGGCATGTTCTTACTTCAAGGTCATTGCATTTGTAAGACCATGAACAGCAGCGACTCCCGAACAACAAACCAACCGTGAGCACATCCGACTGCACAGCAAAAATGCTCCACAAAAAAGTGTCTCCAAACGAGCCTCCAGCTCCAACATACAGTCGGCCATTTTAGCACCACTGTCTCGTAAATTCGCTGGCAGAGCAGAAATAATTAAAACGGGATTACATGGCTGTGCCTACCCCCTTCCCTCGCATAAATTAGTGAAGGCATCCGCGGATACACTGAGACACATACCGAGCGCGCTCTCCATGCTCACGCACATGCACAAACACACACATGCACAAACAACCCGCGCACTGTGCCAGCACGTCTCTGGTGAATGACATTTTTCCCTGCACTTGATTGTTTTGCATTTCATCAAAGCACCGGAAAAATGATGTGAGATATTTCAGTAAAACGCTGGTTTGTGTGTGTGTGTGTGTGTGTGTGTGTGTGTGTGTGTGTGTGTGTGTGTGAGAAAGAGAGAGAGAGACTTACTTGGGGGACCAGCCTCGCCACTTGACCAGGTACTCAATCTTGCCCTGTGTTTGAGGAGAAGAATCATATTTTTTTAGTGAGGCTCATGTCAAACGCAAAAATATTATTGCGCCTTTGCAAACACGCCGCCTCTCTGTTACCTTGCGGATGCGCTTCTTTTCGATGCCCTCCACCGCAAAGACGTGCTCTCCGGCGGCGGGGAGCTCCATTCTCGGCTCGATCCGATCGCAGGGGGACGGGGACCGGGCGAAATGTTGGTTACGCGCCGTCGATGTGCCTTCCGTTCGGTGCGTGCTGTGCGCGCCTGGTAGTTTTCCAGTTGTATCCAAATCCAACTGTATTCCCTCCACCTCTCCTCCTCGCGCTCGCTCTCTCTCCCTCCTTCTTTGCACACTCCACAGTCCTGGCAACGAGCATAGAGATATTCACAGCGGTGCGGCTGCGAGCAGCTCTTTTCGTGCAATGGCTTGAGCTCGGTGCATGACGTCAGAAGGGGAGGGGGAGGTGGAGACCTTGCACAGAGGTTGGGGTTTATCCCGTGAGCACTGGGCTGCAGGAGGGATATCTGGGAATGAATCAATCACCACGTCACTGTCACAACATGAATAAAATCACCTTGTGCAGTTCTATTGTAAAATGCAACAACAAGGCTGGTGCATGCCCCCCCCCCCTTCTCCACCATCTCATGAGCCTTATAAAACCCTGTTTGAATTTGTATTCAAGTGCATATCGTGTGTAGATGTAAATAACAGTATATGCATTTGAAAAAGATGCGAAATCTGTTGTTAATATTAACACAACTCAACACGGGCACCACAGATTTGCAGCATTTTTTATGCAGCACATCTTCACCTCAGGGAGCTGAAATCCCCACTTTTCGGAGCTTTTTTTTAGAGGCTTCATCTGCAGCAGTCAGAATAGTTTTATTAGAAGACGAATAACAACAGAGGATTCATGATGTTGTCTCTGTGCGTTAAATGTGACAGACTCAGTGGAGCTGAGTTCACTTGTTTATGACTGTAACTGAGGCTGACGCTCTGGTGAAGTTGAAGTTCCCCCTTTTATTTCCGATCCTCTAAAGCAGCACAGTTGTAGATGAGTGGGCTGAGGCTCGCACTTCGATCTGCAAAAGGCGCCGTGCAAATATAGGTCACACACTCTCTGATCGTCAAACCAGTGCCATGTCCTCTGGGCTCAACTGGCATTAATTTGAAACACAGCAGAGGCTTGCTGTGCAGCCTTCAGCATACCTGTGGCAACTTTGTGATAGTGTACTCGTTCACTGCCACAGCGCGCAGCTCGTTTCCTCCTAAAAATCACCATTACAGCCTGTTACTGGTTGTAGCACGTTTATCTGCACCGTGACAATTTAAATCCATCAACATAAACCACACCAGCAGTGAGTTTGTACTATGTGCTGTAAATGTCACCCGCTTTAAGTCACCTAATTTATAGGGACATAATTAGAAACATGGGAGAAGAAGCGCCCCCCCCGTGCGTAAAATACCTGTTTCCGTGCGTAAATTATGTTTGGCACACACTGTGGCTATCAAAACGACGTCATTCGTTAAAATATGTCGCATTAATGGCACAAGAAGAGTCAAAAGGGGCAAAAACCGACGCTTTGCTTGCTCCAAAAATAATTCAGCATCATAAGGGTTAAAACGAAGCCTCCAAGCAGAGCGGCAGCGGCCAGCCTATTAAACACAGGCACGATATATCTCTGCCCTGCCATATAAGGTAATGGATAGAAAGCGACTAAATATCACACTTTGCACTCGTTCATTTCCGAGTTTGTGTTTTGAAATGGGTACGGGAAGGGGTCGATGCTTCGTCGGTTCCAAATTTACTCGATTAAAGCTTCGTTTTATCGAGCTATTCGTGTTTTTTCCCTGTGCCCTTCAGCCGCGGCCAGGGAGCGCATACGCCCTGCTTCCCTAGCAACAGCATGAAAGGAGAGAGAGAGAGAGACAGAGAGAGAGAGAGAGAGAGAGAGAGAGAGAGAGAGAGAGAGAGAGAGAGAGAGAGAGGATTTAAGTTTGTGACAAACAAACGAGCTTTTGATAAAATGGCACCGAGGAGCCATCGTTTCCCCCGAACGTTATTTTGTCTTTTCGAAGATCTGGAAGAATCGAAATGCACATTCATAAGCACGAAGGACTGACAGCAGTACAGAGCAACATTTTAGGGGCTGTAAGGTATCTGCTGTCAGCTCTGTTTACTCACCAGGTGCCCAAAATACAAATTATGAATCATTTACTGTTTGTGCTGACGGGAGGGACGCGCGCAGTGTGCGTCAGGACACAGATAATCATTTAGAAAATCCTCTGAGTCAGCTCGTCGGTGCGCTGCGTTCACAGCACGATATAACACTGAAACCTGAATATATTTGTTCAAATTTCTGAAATCTATAGACTCTTATCTCAAGGGGCTTCGACCTCATGTACTCTGAAGTGAAACAGCGTCACCAGCGCGTCCGGAGACCAGTTTCTATTAATTCTCTCCGCTCGGGTTGCACATCAAATGCGAAGGTATGAGGAATGAGAAACCATTCGTTGAGAGTTTTTCCTTAAAAAAATGTTTCCCTCTTTCGTATTATTTGGTTTTCTGAGGAGCTGTGAGTTTGTTCCTTTGCACTTTTTTTTACTTTCACATTAAAGTTGCCGACGTCAGTTTTTGCAGAGGTTTCGATGACCGACGGATGAGAGAATCTGAATTTAGTCGCTTGAAAAAGTAACATATTACAAGGCGCTGAACAAAATGAACCAGTGATGATGAGAAAATCTAAGAAATTCTAGTGTGAAGCTCTTCATCCCTCAGTCTTTTAAGTCTTGAAAATGGAAGCATTTAGCTGCACGCAAAAACCTGAATTTCATCTCATGTTTCTTCTCTTCTTCGCAAGGTGAACACGTCTGACGTTATTATTTCCCCTTGTCACAAACTTTCCAGGAAATAAAAATTCTAGGCTTAATTTTTCCGTGTTCCGTGAGGCTTTTTGCAGAAACACCAGCAACGTTTATTTTGTCCTTTTTTTTTTCTGTGGCCGGTCAAGGTCAAATGAGCTGTTATCAAAAACATGAGGATAAACTCAGGGTCAGCTTTATCTCCTGTTTGAGGGGACTACTCTCAAACAAACCGTGGCGTCATTTTATTTCAACAGCAAGGATATTGTTGTTTGTGGCAGAGGTTTGATAAATGGCACAACTGCCTGAGAAAATATATTTTTGAGGCAGGTCGAAATTACATTATGGATGGCAGCCTTTCCTGTGAGGTTTACACAGTTTAGTTTACAGATTTGAATGCTGTTTCTGAAGGAGAAAACTCAGTGAAGGAGTGGAAAGCGAAAGATTGTAAGAATGCCCGTGGAGTATATTTATGTGGGTGTAAATGTGTGTCTGGAGCAGGGCCGGGGTCAGGTTCAGTCATGATCTCTGGTCTCTGCAGGAAACTCAGAGAGCTCAGCCTTGTGAGCGTTTTTTCCATTGCAACACAAATTTCTTTCCTCTTTCTCTTCTTTTCTGTCTTTCACATACATAACACACACACACACACACACACACAAACACACACACACAAACACACTGTCTGTACACAGCTGGCTCACTCAAGGAGCAATCCACAAAATGGTGGCTCAGGGGGAAGCCAGGAGGCCTCCCCTTCTTGGCACCCGCCACCCACAGTGCCAGGAGTGCCAACTGAGGGAATGGAGAGAGATATGTGTGTGTGTGTGTGTGTGTGTGTGTGTGTGTGTGTGTGTGTGTGTGTGTGTGTGTGTGTGTGTGTGTGTGTGTGTGTGTGTGTGTGCTGGGAATGTGTGATTGATGCAGGAAAGGGGAAAAAAGGTGTGGTGGAAAGAGGACAAGTGGGAGGACGAGAGGAACAAAAAGGTGACGGGAGAGAGGGAGGGAGAGAGGAGTAAGAGACCTTTGCCAAGCGTCCGATTCATTCCTCCACAGTGGCGAGGAAGAAAAGAGTTGATTGGTTTAAGGGACAGAATGCAAGGACAGGGTGGAGAGGAGGAGAAGGAGGGGAGTATTACAAAAATGTTAAGAGGGCCCTACAGCCATTCTGGCAGCGCTCAGCGGGCGGTCATTAAGCTCCACTATCAAACTGGCTGATGTAGCAAGGACGTGCAGATGAAACATGCACACAAATGCCAGGAAAGACTGGAGGTTCACACTGTTGCTGAAAACAGATAATGGAAACTCTCTCAGTTACCGATATAGGGGACCTTTAATTAGCCGCGGTATATATGATGTATATGATATAAAAGTCTATTTGATTATGTTGCAACAAAAGCCGTCACTTTCTGGGGCCTGTTTCCTCTTCAGGTGCTAACACAGAAATCATCCTGCCCCTTTGTCTGCCCCTGACATATGCTTAATTATGATGATTGTAACAAATGCAAGCTATTAAGGACCCATTCATCTTGATGCTGCAGATTTTTAATGCAGTATGAAGAGGGTGTGTGTGTGTGTGTGTGTGTGTGTGTGTGTGTGTGTGTGTGTGTGGGGTGGTGGTGGGGAAGCGGAAATTCCTCCTCCAGTGTCATTGTCACGGCCATTGTTGCACCAAGGCGACAGGTCTACAGAGAGGGGTGCTCCTCTCCGTGCCCTCCCCCCTATACCTCCCTCCCTCCCCTGCATGCTCCCCACCGCCCTGCTTGGCTGCAAGGCTGCCGTCGTGTGGGGTTCACCACCGCCGCCATACGCTTCCCACATTGACCCCCTCCCCTACACCTACCCATGGAGCCTGAGCGTGAGGTGGTGGTGGTGGTGGGGTGCAGGGGGAGCCTGGGAGAGAGGGAAGAGTAGGAGGAAGAGGAGGAGGAGGAGGGGTAGCCCACGCAGAGCAGGCTTCCAGGGGGGTGGTATAGGGCTGAGGGCCGAGGGGAGGAAGGAGGAGGCGGTGCAGCGGAATTCTGCAGCCGAAGACACGACTTGTCAATACTGTATCGAGCTGCAGACGGCAACGTGTGAGGAGCACGAATCTGAATTCACAGTTGGCATTATTTATTCACTGCCATCAATGATCTAGACTCCACAGCTTTGTACAGGAAATCACAATAGTTGGCTTGTACACGAGGCACAATGGCAACGCCTCAGAGAACAATAGCTGAATAATCCACAGAATAATTGTGCACATTTCTCCCTTATCTGAGGCAGAAACTGTTCCCTGCGTACGGGGCTGGTGTGGTTATTCTCCTCGGCCCGGGGACCTTGCAGCAGAGCAGACGCAGCTCCTGTAAATGTGCCTGTGACCCAGTGTTCAGATTTAGCTCCCTTCCGTCTAATGCCATGCTAATGATGAGTGACACGGGCCCTTATCCTGAGAGCCCTCTCCTCGCGTTCCTCCTCGGCCCTCCCTCTTCCCTCCCCCCCCATCTCCCGGGAACAGCTTATTTGCCTGTTTTTAATTGCGATTTAATTTACATGTGAGCCTGGAAGCCAGTCGTCTTTTTTTTTTTCTTCGTCACCCCCATCTCCCCCAACCACTGAGGACTTGTCAACTGTAGCTTTTACAAGAGGAGGAAGAAGATAAAGATTGTGATCGTCCACAAATGAGCACAACAGACCTTGGCAGGAAAACCAGGTGCAGATTCCTCTTTATGAGGTCAACAGCGGTTCAGAAACAATCAAGTGTCCGGGGCAGACAGAAGCACAACACAGAAGGAGAGAGAGCAGGGGGATGATGCCAGTTGAAGATGTAGATGAAGCAGCCATCACTCCATCAAAATGTAATAAGAGGAAGAGTGGACAGCGAGCGTGCAGATAGACAAGTTTAATGTGCTCGTCTATCTATATGGAAATTCAGCCACGCAGGCGTTCACCCAGGCTGCTTCTACCTCTCCTCCTTTTTTTTTTATAATTCACTTTGGGGTTTTGATTGGCTGTGTGGGGAGCAAAGAGAAGGAGCTTCAGAGGAGGAGCTGGGAGATAAAGCAAGCTTTCTTCACTTGAGCAAAGGGCACAACAGGGATTTAAGATTTGTATTAAATTCACAGAGATAATCAAGCCGCTGCAGAGCGTCTGCCATTTTCTGCAAAACTGGAGACAATCGCTCAGAAACTGCCGTCCACAGCAGTTTCAACAATGTCAACAAAGACTCTGCAGCTCAATGTTATCTATTGTTTTCTAGCTCATGTTCTTTCTATTCCTGGGCTGCACATTAAAAAATGAAATGTGCCGTCTCCTACAGCTCATGGCTGTTTATTCACCTCCTGTGCATCTGTATTTGCATAAAAATATCCCACATTATAGGAAACTTTTTATCACAATAAGCCACGATACCCAGCGCGGCTGTATAATCACCTCTCACTCCCACACACATGGCCTACGGCAAGCCTGTCAGGACTCACGAGCCGGGCAGACGGAGTGTGCGCCTGTGTCAATCATCGCCCTGCCACTCTCAAACACGTGCGGCAGACATCATACACTCAACACAGGAACTCTGAGTGTGTCGCAGGTACTGCAGCTCACCACATCAGAGCGAAACAGGCCTCTTCCTGAACACAACAGCACAGGCAGCCCCTTTGTCTGCTGCGAGTTCTCTATTGTCCCTCACTGCTGTTGTCAGTGCACCATGTGGGTCAGTCACACATTAGATGATCGGCCTTCACTAATTAGCTCGATTTAATGGGCTGTTTTCTGAGTAATAAGAAGGGGAACATGTGTCTGAGGTGCAAATAAACCATCACACACGAAAATAAACTCAACTCTGCACATTTGCCTATCAGTATTCTGTACCAGGTGAAAGGTTGAAGTGATTCTGGCAAAGTTTTACCTCTTGGAACCTCAACTGAACTATTTAAAGGCCCTGAAATCCAATTTCCTCCATTGGCCTCGATATGAGCAACAGGGGTCCAACAGTTTTCTGCCAGAGTCGGGGTGGTGTTGGTTTAGTTCTGACTTATTCTCAGATTTCTGTCTGAGCGGCTGCGTCTCTGCTCTTCTCTGTTTGGCTCGGTTGTGAAAAGATTTGGCAACATTTAAATTAGAATAGATAATTGGTGGGTTGTTTGCTTATTGTTGTTTTCTACCCAATCCAAACCACCCATGTAGCGCTTTTGAGTGTTTTTATGGCTTTTGTGGATTATTTAGTCATTACACTTTAATGTTGTAGAGACATAGCAATTTTCAGGGGCTTTAATTTCCATTGCAGACGGCAAAACATGTCAGGGCACTTGAAACTAGAAGGGCACTTGGACGGCTCATCCCTCCACCAAGGCTAATGCTCAATTTCATGTTTACGAAAGTGAGAAAAAAAATTCCTGGCTCCTTGTTGATCCGGTTCCACTTCAAAATTAAATCCTTGGGTCATGCCCCACCCCTCCACAAAATGTCCTAGGAATCGGTCTAGTACTTTTTCCCTGCGAACTAACAAACATAAAAACAGATGAAAATGAATGAAAGTACCTCCTTGGTGGAGATTGTACTTTTGAGACAACGGGACAAACAAAAAAATAAGTGGTGATGTTTTGGAAGGGTTAAAAAAACACCTGTGCTTCTTGTTTGGTTTAAAATAAAAAAAGTATTTGGGTGTTTATGTGAAGTATAACTGTTGAAACCCAGAGTCTTCATTTTGTGCAAAGCTCATACGAGGCTTCGGGGGCCTGACTTGGACGTATCGAGTGGATATCGTCCACGGTTCGAGGTGTTTTAGTGCAGACAGCGTTTCTTTGCTGAGCTCCTGTGGAGGGATAGAAAGACAAAGAGGGGATATGATAGTGAAAACAGTAATTTAAGAAGACAGTCATTTCTTTTGATTAAGTCAGACTTACATCATTTTACAAACATCGGATCAGACTTGGCAGAACTTCAAAAGGCATTTTTGTATGGAACAAGAACCGCAGACTGCAGACGTACCTGTATCTTTTACACTGAAATCACATTGGGATCGGATCTCTTCAGTATGGATTAAAGCAACCAATAACTCCTGTGTATGGGCGTGTGAATACTGTTTTAAGACTGACTTGAAAAACGTAACTATATTTCTATGTGCAGCAGCTCCTAACTACACATTGAAACAGTGAAAACGCTGTTGAAACAACGGTAAACCCATAAAATGTCACTATAAAACAAAACTCAACCCACTTACATGACCAAAACTTCACCCGACCTCTGGAAAAAAAGGAGAGTAAATGCACCTTGAGATATGATTTGTTTCAGTTAAACTACTTTTCCAAAGCTACCAAGGAACTTTCATGGATAAATTTAGACCCGTTCCAAAGTCAGATATTTGACCCGTGCTTACTGGGTGGTAATATGAATACATGCAGACTTAGCAGCGGAGACTTCATGTGAAGAGGGATCGCTCATAACAATACACAAGATCAGAGAAAAGCCTGAATCAGCAAAGCTTAAGATAATTCACCAGCTTCGTCTTTGTCAGGCGTGAGAGGCACAGAGAAGATTGCCTTGCTTACACCGGGTGTCCCATGTGTTTCAATTCGATATGGTTTCTCCATGATATATCTCTCTCGTCTTCATGTGATGGTTATTTAAAGGGAGAGCCATGGATTTTCTCCCCCATGCAACATAATGGCAAATCAATAACTCAGGCCAAACGGGGAGAGCGGACATTTCATAGAGCGGCCTAAAGGATGGGAGGCTAAATTGAACCGGAGTCCTGGCAAAAAACAAACAGAATGACTTTAAAACTGCATTATGGAAATAAATGTTTAATCATTCTTGCCATTTATGGAGTTGAATGCAAAATATCTCGTGGGTCATTGTGTCAACTGGCATCTGTAATCAGGGAATAAATCCACGGCATCATTTTAAAAATAAGTGTTGTTCTTTTTCTTAATAGGCTTTGTGATAAATGCGGCGTTCTATTACAGCTGCGAGTGTGTGTGTTGTGTGTTCTGTCACACATATGCAGCATGTGGATGAGTGTGCTGATGTGCCTGGAAGGTCCCTGTGGTGTGTGTGCACACACACTTACATGTATTTAAGTGTGTTTTTCCCATGGCAAGACCTGTCAGCCAGCAGACGTCTGACATCATGCTCTGAGCACGGAGGAGGTTTTCCACTGCTGTGTGTGTGTGTGTGTGTGTGTGTGTGTGTGTGTGTGTGTGTGTGTGTGTGTGTGTGTGTGTGTGTGTGTTGTGTGTTGTGTGTGTGGTAGGGAGTGGAGGAAGATGGTTGTTATCATGACTTATGGATTGGACAGCAGTTTCCTACTGGGCAGAGAGGACAGGAATGGTTACACGGAGGAATGTGTTTTGAGTGGAGGAGTTTGCAGGAAGGAGTGAGAGGATGACAAGAAGAGAAAAATAAAAGAAAACAAGGAAAGGAATCCACAGCAAACACCAGCAAACAGAAAACATAGGTAGAAACACATGTCAGAAGACAAGACGCCTGGAGGTCCGATGTGTTTACACTTTCCATTCTGTCAGTCAGTGCCTCCTCACCGGCTTTATCTCTGACACAGCTGGCGAGCCCTCAATGACTCACCACACTCTGAAGTGCCGCAAACCTGGCTCTGCTGCTGGAGGAGGGGAGGGCCGAGGATCGACAGTAAATCCTGCTTAATCATTCCCACCGCCGCTGCCGCCGATAGCCTTCGGGTATGAAAGGATGTGGATGCTGTGGGTGGGAAACGGGAGAGTGACACTTCACATCCAGATATGGTGACAGCTGAAGTAACAGTTCGTGACTGCTCGGCTTTACCCACGCTCCCACACTCACAAAGGGAAGGTTGTCTTCCTTGTGTACCAATTTGGAGAGCTCTTGTTAGGGTGAAGCTCTCGCCAAACTCCTTGGGTCGAGGCTGGGGCTCGTTTTCAAAGAGCCTCTTTTGTGTTGCTGCAGCCTGAGAAGAGCGGATGACTAACAAGCTGTCAGTGTGATCCTGTTTGTGTCAGTGTGAACACAGTCACGTCAAATCTAATGAAGCCCTGATTCATCTTTTCATTGATACGTGTGACTGAAAACATTCAAACATTCCTGCAGAAAGACAACAAGCTTAAAAATAAACCTCATACACGTATACACAAACAAACATATACACAACTACACTCACAGGCAAACCTGCTGCACACATGAGAACTTCTGCAGACACACACACACACACACACACACACACGCACACACACACACACACACACACACACACACACACACACACACACACACACACACACACACACACACACACACTTACTTTACTGGCTGAGGAGGAGGTTAGGTGTCATTTTTTTTGCCAGACCACAGATCTCAGGATGTGCTTCACACCTTTGCAAAAGCAGCATACGAACGTGGTGTGTGTGTGTGTGTGTGTGTGTATATGTGTGTGTGCTTGCATGTGTGTACGTGCAGATAGCAGACTCACACAGAGGTGTCGTTGAATTCACGTACACATACACACGCAGACAGATCCTCAATAGAGCTGTGGCTAAAAGTGAATTATGGAAGAGAAACCCCATTTCATGGACACACACACACAATGTGTGTGCGTGTGTGTGTGTGTGTGTGTGTGTGTGTGTGTGTGTGTGTGTGTGTGTGTGTGTGTGTGTGTGTGTGTGTGTGTGTGAGACAGGCTCAGGCCGAGGACATACTGTCTGGCAGACACACACACACACACACACACACACACACACAACTCTGCAGATGCTGGATGTGTGAGCGTCAGGAGAAAGGCTGAGATGTGTAATGTCAATCTAACGCCTTTGAGCTGGCGAGCGAGCGCACACTCACACCTTCCCATCTTCGCACTGTATCGGACTTATCACACACACAGGCGCACACACAAGAACAGGAGCAGAGAGAGATGCTCTCAGCCTTTTTGCTGCTCTGGGTGGGATTGTTCTCGAAGCTACAGAAAGCTGAAAAAAAAAAAGTCCAATAGCCGACAGAAATGAAAATATTCTGAATTAAATTTATGCAACACATGAGACAAGGTTCATGTTGTATCTGGAGGCAACGCACAGACTGGTGTCTTGATGTGAAGGCAACAAAGCTGGATGGCTCAGGTGAAATCACACTGCTCTGCTCACACATCCTGCTGGACGATGGCTGCAGCTGCAAAGACACAAAGATGTGTAAGAAAATAAAGCTTAGTGCATGGGCTGCATCGTTTATCAAGCATGCATGTGCAAATAGACACTTTGCTATTACTAGTACTAAACATCTGCTCTCTCATATTCCTATAGAACTGTCAGAGTGTGTTGCTTATTACAGCTCAGTGTGCGCGCACACAGACACACACACACACACTGGGCACACCTTTGATGGTGAAGAGAAGAACAACGAAAACAAATTGGAAAAGAGAGATTGAGGAGTAGAGAATGAAAGACAAAAAAAATTGCATGTGAGAGACTTACGCCTCTACCTATCCCAAATTTTGATTTGAGCGAGTTCACAGGAAATTCACCTATTGCACATCTTGCAATATCCAAATTGAGCTGCTGTAACTGATGCTGTCACTAATCCGTCATAATCACCTCAGGGGTCTCATGGACACAAAGAAAATTGGAAGACTGATGTTTATTTGCATAATTTGACTTTAAATTTAATTAAGAATTTTTAGCTTCATATCAATAGTCATTGACTGACTTTCTGCTGATCAGTCAGCAAAATGCTCATATGCTGAATCCGCGATAATCAAACTGACATGTTTAATTACATGTTTTAAAATTGCATTTCTAGTCATTTTCAACTTAAGCATTGTTAACTAAGTATTTAAGCACATCAGCAAAGCTGCTGATGTTTGTAAATCTCTTTGCAACATTAAGTGCAGTTGCTCCATAAAGACTAATTAAAGGCCGATCGGAGCGACACGCTGACAGTCGGTAAACTCCAGATACTAAACTGAGCTGAGCCATAAAACTGATGTTAAGGCCTCAGTCACATGACAGAGTTTAGCTGCAGTTCTTTGGAGGGTATTGATTAAAATGGCCACATGAATGATTGCATCAGTCAGATTATTGATGGGCACGTGGAGAAAGAGTGTGTAATTAAACAGTCCCCCGTGTGTGCTCAGGTCACCCTGATGGCTATCAGCAACAAACAGGAGACAGGCCGAGAGGAGGAGGACACTGAGATCAATGTAAGAGTCAGATTTCCAAATCATATCATGTGATATGATATCCTACAGAGTAAAGGTCCATTCTGACATTTTTTTTTTTTGGTGTGTTAATGGTTCACAAATTGTAGGTACTGGGATGTTAGCCCAGAAAAACCTGTAACAGCCTCATTAAATGTGACCAATTCCTCTTCATACAAGCTAATTCTCCATCATGTTTTCATGTCACACATACGTCCAAATCTTTCTCCCTCTGGGCCCATATGTGGTGACCTCTTCCATCATCCGCAGCGGAGAATGACTTTGATTCCTATTTCGGCGCCTCGTCTCATCCATCTCTCGCCGCTCTCCATTGTCTGAGGCTGAATTTAAATGACAGTGATACATACGGCACATTACAAAGACAAAAGGTCGACAAGGCCCCGTTTTCGCTCGCATAAAAACCGTGACAAAAACCTACGCCGTGGCTCAACCCTCATTGGGCCGCATGAAAAATTCACGGGAGCTGTGGATTTATCAGCGCCCCCTCTGTCTCTCTCTCTACGGCAGCGTCCGGAGACTTAGCCGGCTGAGGTGTGCGCGAGGATCCCATTAAAATGCACTACAGAAAATGAGATTTGGGGAGAGCCCTGTGAAAAACCATGCGTGTAATCATCTCTCTTCCCCTCTCAGTTTATCTGCGGAGGATTTGGGGGAGGCTTTGGTCCCCCCACCCTCCCTGCCCCTCAATCTCCCCCGTACCACACATTAATATTCATAGAGAAGATTTTCTCCTTGCTGTCTGTTGCTGCCTGTGGCCCACAGACTTGGCTTATTAGGAATCTTAAATTTGGCTACCAGACTATCTGTTGGGAAAGGCTATTGTGATTTTCCCAGCCTGCACAGCCTGCACAGATAGATTATATGAAGGTGATACATGGCACATATCACTGTTATGTGTCCACCAGACTGTAGTTGTTGTTGTGGCTCTTTTTGTTTCTTTAGTTTCTTTTTAAATCAATAAAAGATCCACTGCTGCAGTGTGAGTTCACACACTCACTGGTGGAGCTTGTGTGTTTTGGTCACAGCCACTGTGGTGAGAGAGAGTCAGAGCGAAGCAGGACGCTCCACTTTGTGTTTCCTGCTCTGGGTCATAATGAACATGAGAGAGAGAAACAGAGAGAGACAGAGGGAGACAGGGGGAGAGAGACAGAGAGAGACAGGGGGAGAGAGACAGAGGGAAAGAGAGAGAGACAGAGACATAGGGAAAGAGAGAGAGACAGAGAGACAGAGACAGAGGGACAGAGGGACAGAGGGACAGAGGGACAGAGAGACAGAGACAGAGACAGAGGGAGAGAGAGAGAGAGAGAGAGAGAGAGAGAGAGAGTGTGTGTGTGTGTGTGTGTGTGTGTGTGTGTGTGTGTGTGTGTGTGACTCACGCCTCATGAACAGCCTCAGTAATTACATGTTCAAAGTCATTAAGTGCACCTCCGACAACAATCTCCACCAATGACAACACATTACAGCATTTCCTCTCAGGGTCACGTCAGTGTTTTGTTTTTTGTTTGTTTGCTTTTGAACCAAGTTGTTTCACTTGAATTGTAACTTATTTCAAAATTCTTCTTCTCCTTCACTTTCCCTCATATTCCTCTTCTCATTTCCTTGTCCCTCTCTCTCTCTCTCTCTGAGGATCAGGTGTGGCAGCGTGCCAGATGTTGGCCTACATACAGTATGCAAAAACTTACAGCTGTTTCTCTCTCACACAAACACGATAAACTCAGTGGCCACTTCAATGGGTTCACCAGTTCAATCTAAGGCGATCCAACGCAAGTGCGCTGCCATAAAGTACGAGTTTTACGAAGCTCGCACGACTTTGTCAGAAATGTGTAATTTTAATTATGTGTTTATTACTGAGGTCAGAGTTAAAGCTGCTGTTGTATTGGACTTTAATTCTCAGAGGTCTTTCTAAAATGTTCATACATAATGTACACACGCGCGCGCACACACGCGCACATCATCACAATGATCTCAGAAATAACATCCCTGTGACAGTGACAAATAAATGAATATTATATGCATCTTAAGTTTACGGCAGCCAAATGACTATAAGTACAAACCAGGCGATTCTTGTCATCATAAAGTTCAAAATATACAATTAGTATAAATCACATGAAAGGATTTAAAAGGAGAGTTCTTATTTGAGAGAAAAAGTAGACAGGAAATATGGAGAGAGAGCAAATGCAGCACAGCCACACGACCACAAGCCACAAGGACAGAACACATGAATGTTTCTCAGCACGCTAATGTCAGAAGTTGTTGTTGTGTATCTTTAACTGCATTAAAACTAATAAACATTGCATCTGCTGACAAAGCTGTTCGATGCAACAGAGGCCGCTGCAAAGCACAACCCAGGTCGAACACGCACAGATTTACGTAAGCGGCCAAAGCTTCTGCAAACATTTGCCTGCGCCCTGTGTGACCCTCTTGTCCAGAATATACTCAAGTGAGAGAAGTGAGAGTAGTGAGTCTCTCTCTCTCTCTCTCTCTCTCTCTCTCTCTCTCTCTCTCTCTCTCTCTCTCTACTCTTCGTCTTTCACATGTAAATGAGTCTTTAATCTCCGCTGCTCTAATAGACAACCATGGCAACGGAGGCAGGCCTAATGAGGCAGAGGCGCAGGTTAAAATCTGCCTGCATGTTACCACCACTCGCACAATCAACAGTTTAAATACACACACTTACTCTTACAAGCGCACACACACACACACACACACACTCACATTCACACATGCACGCACACACTTGTGCATGCATGAAAACATCGCACACATGCAAACCACTCATAGGTTTCATAACCTGTTACTTAGATGAATAAGAACCATTGTTGCTCCTGGCGTTAGTATATTAAAGAAAGAGCAGAAAGTCCTGCACAACTGTTAATGATGTCGATGATGAACTGAGAAATAAATAACAATGCAGACAAATTGCAGTTCAAATTTAAAGCAACAGCCTTCATGAGCTATTTTTGTTTAATCACTTGTCTGAATAATGAGACAACCCGTTCAAATGAAGCATGAAATTAATCATAGACTGATGAGAAATCCGTGCAATCTGCTCCAGTTTAAGAAACAAGGCATGAAATGTGTGAAAGAAAAGAAAATCACGAGAGGAAGTCATCTTAAAATCGACAATGAAAGACGTTACTGATCACACACACACAAACACAAACACACACACACAGTCACCCTAGTCCGCTGAAAACGTGTTGAAATGACACACGCACGCACACACACACACATGCAGTGCTGATAAAGCTTTGAATACAATGTTAAAAGGCACTCAAGTAGAGCTCATTTCCATGTGAGTGGTACTGATGCTCCAGCACTCTGTTGACTGTAATTTACAGCCATATTAAATCCATTAGACCAACATGTGTTTTCAGAATAGTTCTGCCCACAGACAAGCTATTCAGCGTGCTGCAGTCCCCAAACCTCAAACACACACACACATGCTTTACATAGGCAGCAAATAAAGAAGATCATGGGGATGTGTGGCTGCGTGGACGGTGTGTGTGTGTGTGTGTGTGTGTGTGTGTGTGTGTGTGTGTGTGTGTGTGTGTGTGTGTGTGTGTGTGTGTGTGTGTTGCATGCGAGCTACAACATGACAGGAAGAGCATCACAATTGTTTCATGAGAAGATCTTTGTTTGGCCCTCTTATCTTCCAAAGCCGATTTTACTGGTTGCAATGAATTTAGCTCCAGCAAAAGACCTGGCTGTCACTTTGTCTGCCTGTCACACTCACACACACTCACACTCTCATACACACACACACACCGTCTAAGAAATGAAAGATTTTCGTTAGAGGGACTTTCCTTTTGTCCCTATAAGGAGAACAAGCCACACAATTTAAGAACATTAAGGAGAGAATGTATGAGACACAGTCTGCAACAAGAGGAAACCAATTGTTGGCCATAACTGATGCACTGCAAATGTGGTCACAACCTTTTCCCCCCAAACACTGCGTTAGTTCAGAGATTCCACCTCCCACAAAGAGTCAGTTTACATTTTATCACTTTACCAAGACATATCAAGACCTGTGCCTAGAAATCCCAAAAATATGATGCAGTTTAAATTTAATGATACAGACGAGACTAAATGATATATCAATATGAGCCTTGGGATCAGCGACGTGAAAACAAAACAATACGGAAAAGTATTTATGTTTACATTTGACATAAATAAAAAATGATTTTCTTAATCTAAGTTCTATATATTTGACTGTAATTGTGTTTTCTTTAAAATTTTCGTTATTTCTCACAAATCTTTTGGGGCCGTCGTAGGTATATGTATCTACATTTTGAACCTCTTTACTCTCCAAACTGGCAATGGGCTCCATATTTAGTAAATGTATGTGTATGTATGTAAAACGTTATCTATTCTCCCTTATGCGACATCACTTCAAGTTTATTGTTTTCAGATGCGGTAGCAATATATATAATTTTTTGAAAATTTAGTTTCAACATCATTTTCCTACACATTGTTTCATTGCTATCTAAAAACCTGCAAGTTTCTCTTTAATCTGTAAAATATGAAGCCTCAAATTACATTTCTTTGTCAAGGTTTGATGACATCTTACGAATCATTGTCAATTAAAACAATTAATTACATATCGTATTAAATTAGAATTGTTTTTACTCGGTTCCCAGAAGCCATATCGGTCTAGTAAGACAGTAATCAGATGAGCTTCTGTGTAAATTGTGGAACATGTTGATAAAATGTTCTCTCAGCTCTCGCTCTAAAATCTCTTGATATCCTGCGCTGCAGCAAACAACGTGTGGAGTGTTTGACTGGATCTACATGTGCAGGTACCACTGTGCAAATCCAGCACAACCTGTCAGGAACATGTGAGAGCTCCTCTCACAAACCCTTTCTCGTCTTTCAGCCACACGGGGAGCAGATGTTGACACACTTCTTCGACACCTTTCATTGTAATTATTCTGTGTACGGCGACAGTGCCGTCACCTCACACAGGGTCTGTTGCTACACCAGCCTAATTAGCAATTAACAGTCTTATAGCCATGAAAACATTGTCTATTGTGATTCACTGGGGATATGGGCAGTAAATATGAAAAGAACATTTCAACAAAAGAGAAGAATTCTTGTGTTTTTCCATAATGGATTTAAAATGAAACAGGTAATGATTTCCAGGTAGATAAAAGAGCTACAGTGTATTTTATGACAGGGACATGATTGTGTTGTTTTGTCTTGAGAGGCGAAGGCAGCTGAAAGACGGACCACACTCAATCTCTCAGTCTTTGGTGCAATGTTATTTTTGCCCTGAGGCCCAGCACAATTAACACCCACTGCCAACTGGTAGATTGTGTGTGTGTGTGTGTGTGTGTGTGTGTGTGTGTGTGTGTGTGTGTGTGTGTGTGTGTGTGTGTGTGTGTGTGTGTGTGTGTGTGTGTGTGTGTGTGTGTGTGTGTGTGTGTGTGTGTGTGTGTGTGTGTGTGTGTGTGTGTGTGTGCATTAGAGCACACATGCATTAACACGTCTGCTCCAGATACATAAAAGGCTTTGATTTGTTCGTTCATTCAGGCAAAAATTACTGTTTCTGTGACAAAATGTGTGTTTTGCCATAATTATGAATCCACAACATCTGCAGATGCATCATGGGGGAAACTACTGTTTGAAAGATTTAGATTCTCATAATTGCCGTCCCCTAATTAATTGCTCTTCAGAAGTTAATTTGTCAGAAGATGTAAATGTAAAATACACAGACAGTAAAAGTGTGTTTAGTTTGGCTCACAAAGAGACACACACACACACACACACACTCTGCTTGCCATACAGCATCTGCTGTAAAACACAAATAACCCCAGATTGATCACTCAGAGGCAAATCAATGGTGTTTAGACATTTTGGAATGTATCAATAAATCAGTTCAACCCCCTGCAACAAGAAACAATAAACCTTTCTTCAGCGGCAATAAAAGAGGAAAGCCTGTTCGATTAATTTATTGCCTCCTCCTGTGCGTGTGTGTGTGTGTGTGTGTGTGTGTGTGTGTGTGTGTGTGTGTGTGTGTGTGTGTGTGTGTGTGTGTGTGTGTGTGTGTGTGTGTGAAATATGAGTGGATAATCACAGGCCATGGAATTCTTCCGGCAGGTTGGAATGCAGTGTGTGGAGGAATGCGGAACCAGGAAAGTCAAAACAGTGTTCAGTAATGGAATAAGGGGGGGAAAATGACGGAGGAGTCGAGGAGGGTCCCGGACTCAATATCAGGAGCGAGGGAGAGGAAAAAAGGAGTGGCCAAGAAGTGGAGGAGGACAGGCAGGAATGAGGCGGGAGGTTTATCACACTGGAATGAAAATATTCCCAACCTTTCAGAGGCATCCAAATGTGTCAAAGCAACGGGAGACGTGTGGATCCAGATTTGAGGCGTCGCTTGAATTTTGAGCAAAAACGAAAAAAGAAGAAAGAAAGAAAGAATATCAACCCTGCCTTGTGTGAACATGCTTTTCAGGAACTAAATATATGCATAAGCACTGTGTTTAGGTGTTCTGCTTATTATGAGCCTCCCAAAATCCCACCATAAAGGGGGTTTACCACAATAATCACCATTATTCTCCACCTTCTCTCTACCTCAAACCCCATCCATGTTAGAGCCGCCCATGTCCCATCCCCAATCGCTCTAAATCTGTGTAAATAAGGGAATGCTCCCATTTCGATGCACGACGCAAAAGGAAAAGATGCATGAAAAGATGCGTGAGCCCCCACAACACAATACAATTCAGAGGTGTGAAAATCTCCCCTCCTTAATCCAGAAATCAGTGCTGTGGAAAGAGGGATTTAGGGCTGTCACCGCTAAGCTCCTTGTCCCTGGTGTATTATTGGAGCTGTGGCATGGAGGAGAAACACTGGGAGGATGATGATGCCGCTGCTCACCGCATGTAAACAGGTTTGGGAAATAAGCATCTTGTCACAACTGAATTTCCAGGAGCAAACGTAGGAAGAATGATGGCATCGACGGCCGCGGATTCTTATCTCTGAGCTGCATCTGCGTATGACTGCTGAGCTGCCATCCTTAGAAGAACATACAGTGTACGCCGGTGTCTGGTGCAGGGAAAAAGTAGGAGAGGATGTCTGCAGAATGCAAATGTGCGTAAAATTATTTATTAGCGGTTTCACACATTTTTATTGTCTTTATCAGCGTGAGAGCAGCAGAAAGATGATGCACATCACCTGAGACACCCACATTCAGACCCTGCGATAAACTGTCAGTGGTTAATTAACTGGAAGATGTGTTTGCATTATTTAAGCGCTGTAGAGTAGTGCCCCTAAATCTGCACATTCAAAGCATTATTCGATGCATCACATGGTTTTTCAATCTTTCTATTCTAGCACAGAGTTTTTTGGAAACCAGGTATCGTAGCAGCGCTGCAGCCAAGTAACAGTAGAAATGGTGCTTGAGGGATTCGGGAGCAATGCATAAGGCATGAGCTATGTTAGGGAGGTGAGTGGGTCGCAGCTCCAACCCTGTGCTATTCATAGACCCTGCCGATAACAGGTTGACATCTCTGGGAAAGCAGCAGGAGAGAGGGAGGAGGAGGGGGGGGGATAGACGAAGAGACAAAGGAGGGGAGGGTGCAGGAGAATTCACCTGTGGAAGAGGAAAAGAACAGAGCTGGGAAGGAGAGGAGGATGTTTTCGGGTTGAAGCAAACGGGCGGAACAGAGGATTGTGCCGAAAGGCGAAGCATCCCCCTGCCCACGTGCACCTGCACCTGCCAGCGCACGACAGTTTCACATCTGATTGTGGGTGACAGCGATGGAGAGAGAGAGAGAGAGAGGAGAGTGGCGCAGAAAGGGGTTGGATAAGATGGAGTGAGTGACAAAAAAAAGGGACGTATTTGTCAGATGTACAGTATTTCAGTGAATGAGCAAAAGAAATATGGACGAGCATCTTCCCATGCGCCATAAAGTGTGAAAATAAACTTGTGATGCGACGAAGCTACGGACAGACACAATACGGAGCTGAAGCGAAGGGGCCACAACAAACCAGAGCAGCCTCACTCAGCAGTGGCAGCAGTCACGTTGGCCTGGTGTGACTAACTAGAATCATGTCACGTGTGTGAGCCGTGTGACCACAGCCTGTCTGCATCAGCAATTTCACACACACCCTCACACTCCGCCCTGAGAGAAACAACATCGAAATCCTCAAATACATTTACTGTATATTCACCGATCTGCCCAGCATCTAAAGGCCAAGCTGCCGTCCCTCCTGTCGCTCGGCTTTTCATTATGCATGTCTGTCTGTCTGTTTTCCAGTCTGCCTGTTCAGAAGTGTGACTTTGAAGGGCGAGTGTATCGAATGACAAAAACACACATCTAGAGAAAACACCATCATAACAGGAAATATTTGATCTTTTGTTGTGAAGTGAAACCTTAGATGCTGCTTTCAGTTGACAAATGCATCCATCTGACATGTGTTTGAACCATAGACTGTATTTAAACATGGAGGACATGGCAGGTCCTCAAAAGTGAAGCCAAAGCGTCTCAGTCGCCCCCTGGGGGCTGGCTGCATGATAGCTAGCCTCCTCCTTGTTAGTAAATGGGATATGGACCAAACTAAAAAGTCAAAGATGGTTTCTGTCATTTTAGGTCGTTGTTATCACACTGATGCTTGTTCAAGTTTTCATGTTTCTGATAAGGTTAGTTTTTTTTTTTGTTATTTGATGTTAAATATAAATATGGGGTAAAACTTGATTGATAGCTGAGGCTGAGATTGAACACATTACTGCCAGGAACCATCAGATTTTATTCTGACCAAACATCTGCTGACTTTGCGAGAGAATCTCTCACCGATCCCTGGTATCACCTGAACGTCTCTGCCTCTGATCGGCTCCCTTTCACCGCTTCACCCCATGTCACAGTGTCCACGTTCTCCCCATCGAGGAGCCCTGCCAACGTAGCAAAGCCCCCCCATGCCAACGGAAATGGTTGTTTCTAAATTAGCTGCACTGGCTGCATTCCTCACCTAAAACAAAGCCGTTGCTGTTCAGCATATTAAGGCGATCATGCAACAGATACCAGCTCCTTGCTGAAACAGACTCTAATCCGTCTTTTCATGCTGGCCTCTTGGTCGTCATCCAGTTGTGCTGGAATTGACAAGCGATCTCCCCTGGGCATACGCACCCTTGTTTTTTCTGGCCGTAATAATAATAGTGATAATGCATTTTATAAATAACACATGTTTCATTAAATGCAAAACTCAAAGGGGAAATGGAAGGATAAGGCCGCGAGGTAATTAAAAGCAGGTAAAACAACAGGGAGAAGGCAAAATCTGAAGCAGAGGGCGAATTAGAGGTCGGCTTTTTAATGACATCGAAATACTGTGATAATGTTTAAGGATTTCTTTAATAAGTCGAGCGTCTGATGTGCTGTTGGGAAGTGGGTTGCAGAGGTACAAAGTCCAAACCCCCTGTGATTCCTATTAGACCTGGAGGCCGGGGGGATTTGACCGTGCGCTCAACGTGATGGTGCAAACAGAGGTTATGTTCCCCCTTTTGTTTACATCTGTTTGCATCTGTCCAACTAAGTTTCACTCTAATTTACCCTCCTCATATTTTCTCCCTCTTCTCGCCCTCCTCCCACCTCTCGCTCTCCGTCTCTCTGCCTGAGCCTGCCCCGACCCAGACGTCTGTTCCCTGTCTGAGCTCCTGCCAGATTCCTGCAAGGGGAGGAATGCACGAGAGGGCCTCGCCGAGCTGCAATTAACATTTCGTCGGTGCTGCGCCCACACCTATGCAGGGTGCTTAATGATGGCGTATTCATGAAAAGCAAATATTTGCACGGAAAAGCTGTCTCCCAGCGACCACGGAGTGGAAGGGGAAGATAATTGAAAGGAGCTTGCGGCACTTCTAAAAAAAAAAAAGGAGATTAAAAAAAAATGGAGGGCTGAGATAAATGGAGGGCTGCACTTTAAAGAGGCTGTTGGTAGTGAGAACCCCGTGAGGAGTGTGTGGTGACAGGAGAAACCCCTCTCTGTGGGGGTGAGCAGCACATGCTGAGAGGGCACCAGCAACAGGGGGAATCCTGGCACATCAATGTGGAGAGAGACGAGAGAAAGCAGGACAAGAGAGAGCGGAGGGGGGGGGGAAGGGGTGACAGGTAGAGGGGAATATTCTTTTTTCAGCAGATTGAGAAATCAGATATAGAAACCCATTTAAACAGAGAGGGAATTCGCCATTGACAAAAGACAGCGAGATGGAGAGGAGCATACTGGAGGCGATGATACTGACGGTTTTCCAAGAGGAGCAGACTGCCTGCCGTCCTCCATTTCCCCAAAGAACATCCCTCCCTACTGCTGCCCCCAGCTGGGAGTGCACTCACACATACACACACATACATCCAGATCCAGCCCGGCTGTCTGGTTGGGGGAGGGGAGCGCCGAGATGCAGGGAGACGGCGAGGGATAGTGATGGAGAGAGGAAGAGAGGCTCTGCAAGGAGAGGAGGGCGATGGAGTAGGATGCAGCAGGGAGGGGAGGAAAGGAAAGATGCGGAGGTTGAGGAAGAAAGAGGGAATAGAGAGGAAGAGGAGGAGAGAGGGAGGGGAAGGGGAAGGCGATACAGAACAACAAAAGGGGAAGAGAAAATGTATGTTACACATGGCGTCTCTGTGTGTGTACGCCTCCACCTGCACTGCAATGTTAACACTGTAAATCACCCACCTGACTCAGCAGCATCCCACACACACACACACACACACACACACACACACACACACACACACACACACACACACACACACACACACACACACACACACACACACACACACACACACGCCTCTATTCATCATCCATGTTCTCCTTCTTGCCGCCACACACACAGAATTCCAACCAAATCCCCCTGCAGAGAAGTAACTCAGGAGTCAACACCTACTCACACACAATGCTCCCGCTCCTTAAAAACACACTTATACACATCAGCCCCCTCCAAGTACACACACATACATATATGTGCACCCGTACACACACACATGCAGTTCTAAATGAGACAGCTGGAGCTATCAAACCAAAGCCTGCGAGAGCCAGCCTCCTTCAGATGGATTTGAGAAGTGGGCTTTACCGTATCATCTGCCAGCACACTGCTGGGAATGAGACGTCACATTCATAACAGCCGACGGCCTTATAAGGCAGTTATCTCTCCCTCTCTCTCTCCCCTCTTCATCTCTCTTTCTCCCTGTCCGCTGGGGGATGAGTGGTTTCAATTATGTGCGACAAAGACCAAATTAGGCACCTGGCAATTTCAATATGGCCTCTTTCTCTGCATTAAGTTGATAGGATGTGGTTTTGATGGGGGGCGGTGTGCTTGCATGCACGCACCGGCTCCTGGACAAACACATGCACTCGTTTGCACGGCGATAATCAAATTGCATTCAATTTTAGAAAATAAGAAAAATTGTATTCCTATTGTTTCAGCATCTTGCAGACAAATGACCAACACTGAGCAGAAAGTGAGAATGAGATGTTCTTTTCCTCGTATCAAGGAAAGCAAACACTGCACGCTGCCATGCACATTCCATTATGGCGGCGATACAAAGGCTCAGCAGCAGGCCGTGATCGATCCACCCACGGCAGCTCTGAGGGCACATTGAGACTTTACTCTCATTGACTACTGCACAATCAATGGCAGCTGATTACTGGCTGGAGAAGCTGGCTGGGGTATCTGACACAGCTCTGCTGCTGCGACCGCTTTCTTTCACACACACAAACCACAGTGAAAAACACAAGGTACAAGCGGTAGCTGCTCTCAAATGCAGACGTTCTCACACACACAATGGTGTACAAATGCACGCCCACACTGACTGTAGTGTAGATAATCTCTCTAATGAGGGCTAGGGAGGCTGCAGCCGTCATCTGTCAGACTGTTCGGCCTACACACAGGGCAGCCAGATATGGATTTCACCACAGAATTAACTTATAAAGTGTGTATGCAGTTTTTTTTATTTAAATGTTCTTTTCCTAAATTTAGTTTAGCACCATCCGACCGTAAAGACAACCATTATCTCCTGACACCATATTTGAACACACCGAGTCAAGAACGGAAAAATCAACTCTTAGTCGCGTATGAGTGTGCACTCAACCATCCCCTTTTTTCCATCTCCATGTATGGTGCTGCTGTGTAGCTGTGAGGGGACCGGCGAGGCTTACTGTTCCTCTCGGTCTCTGCACCTCACAGGCAGCTCGGCGTCTGCACGGCTCTAATCCACTGAGCTGCTAAGGAAAGAGTGCTGACGGTGCCCTTTTCTGCCGAATATCCCCTAATCCAGCTGGCTGCGGGTCTGGGGGAATAATCCTGGATTAGGGAACTCCTCCTCGTGGAGCGGCCATGGGGTCCCTCATGGGGGCCCCCGTCACAGTCAGCTGTGCCTGAGGCGCAGCGCCTTTTCACATCGGGAGAGAATGTAACACCCAATCCAAAAACAGGCAAATAGTGTCTGATTAGGATTGAATTGCATCAGACCTCCTCGCCTTGTCGCCCTGAGGGGAGCTGCTGCTTACCAGAGATGAATAATGGTAAAGAGGGATAATGGTGGATAGGCCGTGTGATGTTACAAGTGCTTTTCATTTGAGGTGACAAAGATATGGAATCAGGAATGCGAGGAATTGAGCCCCCAACGAAGCACTTTGTTAGCACAGGATACACCCTAATTGGTGCATTGTTGGAAATGGCAGCTATTGTCTTATTGAGAAGCCTGACGTGTGTGTGTGTGTGTGTGTGTGTGTGTGTGTGTGTGTGTGTGTGTGTGTGTGTGTGTGTGTGTGTGTGTGCATGTATTCTTTATGGAGAAGAATGTTTCTCAGACACATTTGTGGCGAGGAATCAATGCAAAAGGCTGAAAAAATAAAGGTTGCATTCACCCTAAAAGGATCAAAAGGAGCAGACAGAATTCATGGTTATGACACTTAGCTTATTTACACACATTTCAATATATTTCAGCCCTTAATCAGTGTAAAGATAAATAAGTAATAAAATACATAGATGTTCACAGTTAAGGTTACGATAAAGACTTTGTAGGTTATGGGCCGCAGAGATTCTCCAGACCTTAGTAATGAGTAATAAATGATTCATGTCACACTGCGATTGATCCAACTCAAAAGAGACGTCCCAAACCTCTGAGGTGAGATGAGATGGAAGTGGAAAAGTCATCCTCGCCACACGTAGAGAGTACAGATGTCATTACATATTAAATAAAAGCTTTCACTTTCTTTACATTGATCAGTGATTAAGGCGAAAGGCAATTTATATCACCTTCTACATACTGGCTGCCAAGCACAGGTACGGATGTGACCGAACACAAGTAAATGGCAGAATCCGTATCTCGGCCGCTGTATTAACGATTGATCCAGAGCTCATCCCGAGGCTAAGAGCGAGGGCATGGAGCGTTATTAGCTCCACAAACCGCTCAGTGATCAACAGGCTTTTTGTGCACGTGACGCCCTCCCTCGGCGCACAATCACCAGTTTATTTACATGCATGGCCGCCCGAGAGAGACTGGAGCTTGCGTCAGTGCACATGTCCCACGGCCCCAGTGAAGCACAACAGGGGACATCAGGGGAGTCCTAATGCCGCGTGTGGACACATCATGGCAACATTACTAATGGTTGCCAAGAAGACTTGGAGTTGGAGATTTTTGAATTTCATCATCGATGGTCGGTTGTGAAGACAGGAAACAGTGATGAAAGATA
The DNA here is from genome assembly GCF_022539355.2 of Hippoglossus stenolepis. Taxonomy (NCBI): domain Eukaryota; kingdom Metazoa; phylum Chordata; class Actinopteri; order Pleuronectiformes; family Pleuronectidae; genus Hippoglossus; species Hippoglossus stenolepis. Next base: position 8,153,249 of record NC_061498.1, read on the forward strand.
AAAAAAACCTATTTTTTCTATTCTATTCTATTTTGCTTCTTATAATACACATTGTAAAACTTACATTTTTACTCGTTGTAGCCATATGTTGATGAAAATGTGACCTTCATGACACACCACAGTGATCACATTCATGGTGAACACATCAGCATTAGTTAACAAAAAGAACTGAGGTGACTTCTGATTTCATCGAGTTAAAAATGTTTGATAAGTCATTTGTTTTTTTGTGAGAAATATTAAATGAAATATCAGAAAAAGTTAATTTTCAATGTTCAAAGAATCAGGGAGTTTTTATAATAGTTTTTTTATTTTTTATTATAATAGTGAGTAAATGCAAAGCTGTGTCTCAGTGAATCATTTATTCTACCAGAATCTGAAAACCCACACACACACACACACACATATATTAGGGACTATTTGCATTTACTTCTATTCATTGTGGACAGCCTAACCAAAACCCTACCCCTAACTTTAACCATCTCCAATTCATGCCTAACCCTAACCTTAACCTAACCACAATTCACATCTGACCTCTAACCTTAACCAGGACCTCAGAAATGATGTTTGGCTTATTAGGATCGAGCTTTTGTACCCATGAGGTTTACTGGTCCTGACAGGGGCGGTATTTATACTGGAAAAGGTCCCAAAGAGGTAGGAAAAACTAGTACACACACACACACGCCAGCATGAAGACCAATGGTGCGAGGGAGAGAATCTGAAAGACACACATGATGATATGTGTTTGCATTCACGCGCATTCACGCGCACGCACACACACACACACACACACACACCCATATACCTGCACTCTATGTGTGCGTCTCTCTCACCAATTACAAAGTTAATGCAGCACATACCACACTCATCAATCCATCATAACACCTGGGACATATCTCCGAAGCGTTCAGCATGGAAAAGACTCCACAACAAGCCGGGAGCTCTAAAATACACAGAACGTCACAACATATATCTTCACCCCCGTCACCCTCAATCCTCCGAGTCAACTACCACCTCCCCCCCCCACCCCACGTCTGCCTGCAGCTATTCTGACAAACGCCTCATTTTCATTTCAATCTTCTGTGCAATATAGTGCACAGCTGCCGTATGCGCCGACTCCTCACCTAACACGCCACTAACAGTTGAAGAGAGCAGTGATGAGACCGGCGTCAGAGCGACTATTATAATGATAAGAGGCCAAGTCAATCTATTTGCATTCAGGGGTGAAAAGACATCTATTCTTGGGCACCTTCATACATGAATGGAGAGAAGAGAGTGGAGGATACAGGTGGCAGCGACCTGTGCATGTCTGCTGTCACACTCAATCACTTACCGTATAGAAAAGGTATCAGTACAAGCAAATAACATTCAAGCTGTAGTAGTTTTCTTTCGGTGCTGCACCTTCTCTGAATATATCACGGTGCACGTTGCGTTAAGAGTCTGAAGCTGGGAGATCGTGTGCGAGCAGAGCAGGATGGGAACTTTAACAGAGGAGTGAGGCAATAATTCAAGAGAGCAGATTCTTTCTTAAGCCGTTACAAATCTTGGCGGCAGTAGCACATGGTTTTTCATACTTACAATATGTCGTCCTGAGTAAATTCAATAGGTGACGACCCCCACGTTTCTCATCTGGTTTCTCCGTGTCTCCAGTTTGTATCACAGGCTTTCCACTGATATCTGATGCAACTCTGACGCACAACTCGACAATCTTCAGATCTTCATCCGCCGAGATTCGTCAGCAGCAGAGGTCCATTTTCAATTAGAGAGCTAAATTATGGAATGACTTTTGATTACTATTGCTCAGGGATCAATGCATGCGTATAAAATCAAACTTCCCCCCGACACACACTCACATTCGGGTGTTTATCCTTTATTTTGGATTGATAATAGTGTTGCTGTTTTTTGTTTTCGGCTATAGTTGTTATTTTTGTTGCCTCTCATGGGTATAGTCTTATTATTATCTGCATGTGATTATTGTCTAGCTTCATTAAATTATAAAAATACTTAGGTAGAGGCTTTTAAATAAGCCCACTGGGCTGCAGTGTATATTAGTATTTGTCATTTTTCTTTGTATGTTTTCGATGTCTTCTAAATAAATCTAATCTAAAACTTTAACTGGTGGAGTTTTCCTTACTGTGTAATGTAAACCATCGTACGAAATGGATTTTCATATATAACACTGATTTATCATTGCACTGTACATGACAAGAACTCCTCTGGGAAAATAAAATGTAAATTCTTTCTCAGAAATTTCCTGCCAGAACTTGCAAGGGGAAACATGGAAATCTGCATGCTGAATATGGCTTTCCATATTGTTGTATCAAACGCCTAAATCCAAACAGCAATGCATGCATGAAGCGGTCGTCTTATTCTCCCATTAGACGCTGATGGATCAGGCTGCTGACTGTACCCCTGGAAGGTCCATTAACACCTCCAGAGGGGAGACCCCAGCCCCCTCCATAAACAGCCCAGCCGGAGGTCCATCCTAATGGGCTAAAGCTCATTCCCAGCCTGGCCTGCTCCAGGTGTGGATGCCGAGCGCCGTAATTGAAAATTAGGGGGCAATAACCCGACGTTCGATGCAGGGCCTCACAACAGGCGAGTGGCGCAGGCCCCCACACTGTCGCTCAGTCAGAGGGGAAAGGAGAGAATTGTGGGGGAGGAGGAGGAGGAGCCGTAATCCAACGAGGGGAGCTAAGTGTTGGCTTATTTTTATAGGTGCTTTCTTGGAAGCAATGACATGTACACGGCACCTGCAAAGGCTGAAAGAGCAGAGAAAGGGTATCTCGCCACAAAGAGCCTCCAAGTGCTTTGCCTAGGCAACTGATAGCGTGCGTGTGGCGCATGTGATACCGTCGTTAGTGAGGACAACAGTTCGGGTGTATCATTCCACACACTCGTTTTTGACTCACGGCTCTTATCAATCCTAACGACGCACTAAAAGTCGTCTAATCTAATGCTGCGTGGAAATAAGCAAAGTGCCTCCAACGAGCACCGCGGCCGTCAGGTAGACTTTACAGCGGCATGATACCGTTTTTATGACGCCAGCTGTCCGTACTGCCCCCCACACTTACAGTCATTCTTTTAATCTGTGGATAAAAACTCTATTAGTCACTCAAGGAGGCCACGGATTTGAGTAACGAGAAGTGGCATTTTATTCATTTATGTATTTATTGTCATTTTCCCTCCATCTTGTTTTTCGGCCATAGAAATGCATTAGCCCGGAGAGAGGCTATCAATCAGGGGCTAATGGGTTGTAATTGCAGGGAGGCCCGGCCCCCACATCAGAGGCAACAGGGTCTCTGGATGGCGGAATAATCACGCGTACAGTAGAGAATTGCTTGCAATGGATTGGGTCCCTGGGGTAAAGGTTGAGGTAATTTCCAACTCATTTTCCTTTTGAAACCCATTATACTCATCCCGGTGATGTCTTGCATTAATCATCGTGGTAATATAGTGAGTGGTTAAAACAGAGAGACAAGGAGGAGAGAAAGGGGGTTTAGGGCCATGAAACCACTACTTAGTCACTGGATGCTGTGGAAGTGCGTCGACCGTGGCCCAAAACATACATTCAGGATCTTCTCTGGACTTCAAGACAAACAGGGTTTGAGGTATTGTTTTCCTAAAACAACTCTCAAGTAAATCTGAATACCTGCGCTGCCGGAGCAATATTCCTCAAAGACCACTCACAGCCCTAAGTCTTTCCTTTTCATTTTCGAGGAAACAGCCACCTGACTGTGGTGTCTGATGCTATCTCCACAGCTGGCCGTGTCAGGCGGTTGAGCCGTCGCCGTCGCACACACACACACACACACACACACACACACACACACACACACACACACACACACGCACACCCTCAAACAGCCACAACAAGTAGCAGAGGCTGATAAGACTGCCAGATCGTTTAGGGTTAAACTCTGGGAAACGCATCGTCTGCCTCCGCTGCCTTTTCTCATGGGAGGCCTCGTATTGTTTGTCAGAGAGCTGCAGAGGAAATCCCCCGTGTGCCAGAATTCACACCTCGTCTTTTTCATCTTTGCAGAGTTTAAAGGCAGCACACTTAAAAACAACATCATTTTTTATAGCTGTTCGGGGGAACGTAGGAGTCTTTGTGCTTTGGCGTGGAAGGACGACAGCCCGTCAGGTGTAATTCTGATGTTAAGAGATAAAAGCATTACACGTAACTGCAAATTTATTAAACGGTTTTATGGGAGACCCTGCCTCTTGCCTAGATTCAGCTGATATTGGCTCCAGAAAGCCCTGCAACCCCCAAAAGGAAAAGCGGTCTGCACAGTGGCTGACAAAATCTAGAAAAGGCCAACAAATGAGCCGCTTTGCAAGGGAAACCAATATTTCTCCACAAGCAGAGATAACTGCAGCTGCAGACAGAAACGCCACTGAAACGTTATCAACTATATTTGATCAGCACTGCAGCAGTTTGAAAGATGAATCACGACGGACTGCAGAGGAGACTTTACAAAGGACCACAGCTTATATCCCAGTTTCGCCTTAGAGATCAGAGGCAGGCATAGAAATTGAGCTGAATAAAGATTGAAAATAAAAAATAAAGCCCTATGTGCTCTATATGAGGTTATTTAAGGTTTTCCACAATCTGCAGTGCCTGTGCGTGCTCTGGTAATTTGTCTCCTCTTGTTTCAAATGAAAAAACACAAGCTTAATTGTTGGATTTTTTTCTACTTAGTTAAATCTTCTTGCCAGCTGATGCGGAGCTAGTCTGGTTAATTAATTAGCACAGCGGTGTTCTCTTCTCTCGCGCCCAGTTATTGATGTGAGGGCTGCTGGAAGAACAAGTAAAACATTGAAGAAAGTTAAATACAAAAATATGTTTATAACACTGTTTGTTTTTCCCACACTGCTACAGAGTCATTGCACTGATTTTTATGATTCTTCTCCACAAAAGCAACTGTTTTGTCGTTTTACAATTTAACATGATCCAGTATTTGTGGCTTCTGTGGCCGCTCTTCACCACAGGTTGAGTTGTCCTGCATTTAAATGAGGCCCATTTTCTCTTAATGGACAGATTATGAGAAAATGGGCCGGGGCAAACCAGTAAGAGGCCCCCCGCTCCTCTCATATGGGACCCCCGGAGGGACAAAGGAACAAAATGACCTTGAATAATATAACCTCTTCATTTTTATCATTTTACATGTATTTATGGTAATCGTGCATCTTTTTGTGCTATTATTTTGTGTCTTTTTGTTGTGTTTTTCTAAGAAGATATTGTCTTTATTGAGTCTGTGCTTGAGTGAATTTTCCTCTAAAAGTTTGTAAATGAATGTATCAAGAAATAAAAGGTTTTAACATTAAAGTAATATCAATAGTAATATTTAAAAAATATGATGAAATAAAGATATATAATGTATGGGATGGACACAATGATCCCTTGAGTATTAATTTTATTACTGTATGGATGTCAGAAGATCTATTTTATCTTTTATAAGATTAGAAAATGTCTTTCATCATTTAGATTTTTTTTAAAACATATACCTCTGGATAATATATCATTATTTCTCCATCACTGAATTTACGATATATGATCATGTATTTCATAAGCTCGTATATAATAAAGTTGATGCATATATTGTTGTTACATGTTGTTTGTTATGTATGTTCCAAAAATACAATGAATACATAGACTTGATCCAATTACTTCAGCAGTGTTTAATGAGAAAAGTATTGGTGAAAACATTTTCTACCAATGTTTCATGAAAGTATGATTGTATTTTGTATTTTTAATGAGAACATGAGTTCAGACATATCAGCATATCTTGGAGCTCAACAGCAACATTGTACATTCAGTAGTGACTGGTTTACAACCCCTTTAAATGGGAGTCGTTGATAATTAAGCATGTGACTTACAGTGCCTGTGCAGACAGTGCGATTTCTATGAAGACTTCAATCAAATTCATGAGATCATAGAGGCGTATACACACACACACACACACACACACACACACACACACACTGATGGAGAGATAGAGAGAGAGAGGGACTTTGATTATCCCATCGTACATCTCCGACTATGCTCATTTCAATGCAGCCGCCCAATCTTCAAAACTCTGCGGGCATTTCCAATGAGCAGCTGCACGCGATAAGTAATAGGAAAAAGGAGCAGTTATGAATGTCATTTGCAGCGACTGCTTGCTGAGTGAGAGTGGAAGAGACAAAAAAAATAGAGAGAGTGAGACAGAGGGGTGGAGGGAGGCTGATTGAAGGTCCTAATGTTTCATTTTAACACCAATTTCAAGATGTCTTTGTCCCCAGGACTCAGAAGCTCCCAGGGGCGAAAGCCTCCAGGTGCCATCTTTACATCTGGGAATTGCAAATCACAGAAGCAAGATGCAGATCACTATTCATCTTTGTACGAGGCCTAAATCGTCCCTTTTCTCTCCATCTCTCTCGAGTGTTGTTTTCTCTAAGGAGTCCAAAGAGCCAACTTTTTCTTTCTTCTTTACTCTGCCTACTTCTCCCCATGACGACTGCTATAATTAAAGAGACTGGTCAGAGGGGGAGGCCTTCTACGGCTGTTCTCCGACTCATTACCAGATGTTTAGAGGTCACATCAGTTTCTATACACACACACACACACACACACACATACAGAAGAGTTTCACGCTTCTCTATTTGAGTGAGAAGAAGCAAAAACACGTTACATTCCGGTGGACTGATTCTTAGTGTTGATAGTGTCATTCATTTTCAGGTGAGAGTGGAGATGATGCAGGAGGGAAAAAAGAAACAGATTTTTCACAACCCTGCCTAAACATGGTTCAACGTAGACGACAAAACTTCAAGTAAAACAGGAGGCCATCAATTTCTCCGTCAAGATAAAACATGATCTATGCTCGCTGCGGCAGACAGTGCTGTCGTATCCGTCCAATCCTGTGACAGGAAAGTCATTTTATATCTTACGATGCTTTACGTGTAAATGGTGAAGCTCCTATTGCACGACAGGTAACATGAACATCTGCGTCAGAGTTTATCAGAAGGAAACATACGGCTAGCTTCCTCCCGTTTGTCAGAAAACAAAAGATGAGAATGTTCCCAACCACAATCGGATGAGGAAATATGCAGAGCCCTATCACGACATGAGTGTTTGTCGTGTAAACAAATCTCTGTTTGGGGCTTATGTGTTTTTAAAAAAAAACATACAGTGCCCTCTATATAGAAATTATCTTTCATGCAAGGATATAATATTGCTAAATATTTTTGTTACTGTCGATATAAACGCAAACATTCACTTGTTGGAAAATAAAAATAAAACAAAACTTAAATGTTCCAGTAATTTGTCATTAATCCTATTTCTGGGTTAACATTTCTTTGTCAACACCAAGGGTTTGTATTTCATGTTAAAAATGTCCTGTTCTGACCGACTGGAGATGTGCACATAATATGATTCAATATTCACACAAATATTCCTTTGTGAGAACACAGCAACATTTTCAATACTTCAAGTTCAAGTCCTGTGAATGAATCTCCAGTTTGGTTTGACCCGTGGTCAGAGTCAGAGAGAAATCGGGCCGGTTGCCTCAGACCCTTGTGTGACCCACTGCCCACAAAGCCCATGGAAGTTTGCCAGACCAGCAGCAGTCGAAAACCTGAAGTAGCTCCAGACCAACATAGTGGCTGGTGATTGTCCATCCTGCTCCCAGGGGAAAGCAGCCCCTTGACCTCCAGCCGGTCGAACAGCGAACCACCCTCATCGCATATTCAGTCAACGTTTGAAATAACATTCTGGTAAGGCATTGCTCCACAATGCACCACAGGAAAGGATCAAGTGACAAAAAAGTCCACATTACGATAGTGGAACAAGTAGCTGGGACTGTGGAGAGAGAGGAGTCAGAGGTCAGCAAATAGTTCAGGAATCCAGAGGATGGATCCAAAACTCGGCTGCACTAACTCCCCATAACCTCCGCCTCAGGACTGTTTCCGGAAAGTGAAAATCTCCCGGGTTTTGGATCCTCTCTTGCCCTCCGCTGGAGGCGTGGGGGTGGGGTTTGGAGAAGGTGAGGGTGTAGATGACGGGGAGGGTGAGGAGGGCTGTGGGGTGGACGTGCCTCCATAGGGGCAGCTCTGTGAGTCTGGGTGTTCACCCGAACACTCCACAGTGGGGATGTAGCGGCTGTCCCACATCCCCGGGCCACATAGTTTACAAAGGTCGTGAAGGCTGCATGGGATCCTGGGTAGGAGGCGGAACTGGTAGAGGAGGCTGCGGGCCTGGGAGAGTGGGGCGAGAGAGGGCAGCATTAACTAAAATAGCTAAATGTAGAAGAGTGAAGAAACAGACAAACACAAAACAGTGGCACATATCAGACCTAGTGGATTGAAACATTGAAATACAGCCTTGACTTCCAGCTAAATCAAAAAACTGCTGTCAAGGTTGCAGTTGCGCTATTTTACCTAGAGCTAAGAAGCTGCCCCGCCTGCTCTCGGAAAGGCTGGATGCAAAATCTCGGGCAACAACAAAAAGGAGTTGTGTGTTCTGCATGCTAACATGAACTCACTGCCTGTGGTTGCAGCAGTGCTAACACAGCATCCATAAACATGAGGGCGAAGGCACAGACACAATAGCAGAGATGCAGATCATAAATCCTCTGCATGGTCTGGCAGCAGACCAGTCAGCAGCTCACGGCCTCTGCGGGCAGGTTACAGTGCATCAGAGCTGCTCTGCTGCAGCATTGGACCTGATGCAAACATGACAGCGTCTAGTACAGCATGAAAATAACATGAAATAACATAACACAGATTATTCTAATACTTTATGTATGGGTACTCGTGTACTTTCGGTCTACAGAGGTGCAAAATAAATAATTAAACACGCTCTGATGTCGGGACATGACTGAGGGTAAAAAAGTAGTAAGTAACCTTTCTTAGCACCAGTTCTCCATTCATGTGCATGGAGAGGTTGCTGAAGTGGAGCAGCATTTGGTCAGTGGCAAGCTGCTGCTCGGTCACATCCTCCCCATAGAGAACAATGATGGCCACACACAGGAACAAGTGGAAATAGTCCGTCTGTTAAGAGAAGGAAAGAGGGCGATGAAGAGATCTACACTTAGAGTCCATTGAGAACATGATCTCAGACCTCTGTCCTTAATGCACATATATACATATATTCACCTGAAAAACATAGATTTAATACAATAGGACGCAATAAAAAAATAGGTAAAGACGATAATCATATTTGAAATCATACAATAATAATAAAAATACACCGAAAAGTAACAGTAATTAGAGAGAGAGCAGAGAGTCTGAACAGATGGCAGTGATATTTGACCTCAGCAAGGAGAGGTGTTAAACTCTGTGTCCTGAGAGTGAACACGACACAGTTACGAGTTCACTGGATGAAACATGTACTGCATCAGTGTGAGGTTGAAAAGTCACTGGATTCTAATGAATTTTATAAATCTTATCACTGTTGAATTAAAAGAGGTAATAAAAGGCATTAAGCAGGATTACAAATCATTTGTAGTGACACAAGAATAACATTAGCTCTTTCTGATCTAACAATTCGTTTTTGTTTGTGTCCTGATAAAATCCTCACATGCCTGTAGTGAAACCAAACACTGCCAAACGCCCACTCACATATGCAAAGTGTTTTTTTCTTACGAACTGGTGTATGCAAAGGAGCGGTGCAGACTTTGCCCTGACCTGGTAGTGTGCCCAGCAGGCCTCCCACATGCGCAGAGCCTCGGTGTCGGGGAACTCTCGCTTGAAGCAGAGCAGGATCCAGCGGTGGCAGAAGAGCAGCTGGAGGCCGTCCTCCCCGAGCCTGGTCAGGTGCTGGTGGAAGTGGGGCAGCATGAGGCGCAGCAGCTCCCGCAGGTACATCTGCAGGCAGGTCAGGATCAGTACCCACCATGTTACAAACGTTAGTCATAAGGACATGGCTGCATGTGTTTCTCTTTATACGTGTGTGTCCACTAGGAAGCAGAGTCACATTTAACAAACCACTATGTCCAGAAACATTAAAAGAAATCAGGACTTAGAAATCAATCTCCCCCAGTGGCAGCGTAAATAAACTACTACATCTGTGAAACGAGCTTGAAATTAAAATTTTATGGAAAATGCCCAAAACCGCGACAAGATGGTCGACATAAATCTGAGTTCATTTCCTCATATACTTGCTTCTGGCAGCATTAGGCTGAAATGTACGCCCAAACTTTGAAAGAAAAAGAATTGAGAAAATTTCCAGACAGGATGTTGGATCCACCAATCGGCTTGCTCGATGCGAGCCTCTCCTCCTGTGACCCACTGTTCTCTGCTTAGCTTCTCACAGACATTTGGGTCATGCTTAAGTGAAGGATCATGTCATAAGTCAATTGTGCTTATAGTCTGGAGATTTCATAAAAAAGGGGCAGATATAATAATCATTTTCGTCGGTTGCACATATAAAAAAGGGACAGAATCTATTGTGCAAAGAATAAAGAATAAAGCTTAAGGCAAACATTTACACCCTCTTTCTCCGCATTGCACAGCGAGAGGTGGGTGTAACTGTCTGATTCTTGGTGTCAGAGGTTTATAGAAATGATTGGACGCACTCCACCCTCCAAATTCTGAAACCAGAAAGGTGTGAAGGGAGGGAGTTTCCAAAGCTGTTTGACCATCCCTCGTGTACTTCTGACTAAGTGTACTGGCCCCTTTATCTCCACGTCAGCACATTTCACCAAAACCAAAGACGCACACAGAAACGTCCTACCAGCTGCCTCTCCATGTCCTCATCCCGCGGGGAGCTGATGAAGATGGTGTTCTCCATGAGGCCGACAAAGCACCAGAAGGTGTCGCTTTCATCCTGGATCTCGGTGAGCAGCGGGGCCACCAGGTCAGACATGCCCTGGCAGTAGCCCATGTCTGGATTAAAGACTGCATAGTTGAGCAGAATCCGCCTGGGGCAAGAACAGCCACGGACATCTTAGTGCCGACGTTACATCTCTCAGCAGAAAACACACTGACATGACGGGGCAATAAAGCATCACATACATTTTGACTCTCCTTTATAGAAATGTTGACGACCCCACAGCTCAGCCAAACCACTGCAAAGTACGGTCCCACCCAAACACTCTGAATGATCCAGCATGTGTTTCAGCACTGCTGGTGATGCCCAGAAAAACATGACGAGCCCTGCTTAGGGGTTGCTATGCCAACTCCTCTGGTAACTAGGGAGATAATTAATGATCTCTCTTGTTCCTTTTTTTTTATATGGTTACTACTTTGAAGGAGACTTCCCTGGCAGTCCTCATGCATTAGCAAGTGTTGTATAAACAAAGTCAAAACCCAGAGGACGTTTCTATTGTTTAACTGAGACGTGAATAGATGTCATTTGGAAAAAGGACGAAGAGTTTTTGAGGAAGCGGACTTTGCAGTGGTTTTGAATTTGGAATATTGAAGATAGCATCAGGACAATAGATGTGAGATAACAGAGGAAGCATGAGTGCTTTGTATTTGGACATGTGGGGCACAGCTATCACCCCACCACAGACACAGAAGAAGACATATTACCTAGACAAATACAAGGAGCCTCGATGAGAGTCACTAAACTAATATGCCATTTAAATCCTCTTGCTCCTCGTTTAGAAAGCCATTAGCTCTGAGTATGCATCAAAAGTACTCAGACGGCTTAGTCAGAGTCAATAAAGCATGAAACTCATTTGTGGCTCCCCCAGAGTTTGAAATATGAAATGAATAGGTACGCCTGTGCACTGGACTGAGGAATTGGAATGATAAGGATGGTTTGAGAGAAGGTGAAAGGAGGAGAGGGCGAAAGAGATAGAGATCAGGAGTGGAGAGGGGGGTGGGGGGCAAAGAGAAGTGGGTCTAACCTCATGATCTCCACGTTGGGGTTATTCTCTCCTCTGAAGAAGTGGTTGCTGCGGTCTGTTCTCACTACATCTTTATCTACTGTGAACTGGACCTTTCTCCAGAACTCACTGTGCTCCTCTGGGCTCATGGACAGTCTGAGGAAAACACGCAGACACCGGGTAGAAAAGTTAGATAAAAAAGACACTGCAGCTGTTTTCTTAACTGGTGTCCAAAGTTAACTTGCTTAGAAAGTAAAGAGCGATAAAAGAAAGTTTTACAGCACAATCTCCAAGGAAATGCCTAATTAGGATTACAAACACTTTCAAATATTCTTTACCTTAAATGTTACTCTGGTGTAAAAACCTAATACCTTGCTAAAACAAACTGAAAAACACGGGGGTGGGCGAGCAGTAGTCTGAAGGGTTATTTCACCATCAAGCACTCCATTGAGGATAATACCACAACCATAAAACCCCCAACCATCCCTCTAAATGTTAGGGACTGTATTAGCAATGCACTCTGTGTATGGCACTAATGTACTCAAGTCCTAACAAGCAGAGGGGATTTAATTAACACTGTTTGTTTTCCATGTGGCCCCACCAGGAATAATGAGCGCACACCTGATGCAATGCCACGCAACTGTTTAGTTTCGGCACCGTGCGCTTGTGTCATTGGACGCTGCCCGGCCTCATTTCTATGGTTCTCTCTCTCTAGAGGATGCTGCTCTGGAGTTTGGTTTTCACCGCTCAGGTTGGTGTTAACATGGGAAAAATAAACAGGAACATTGTCAATTTTTAACTACCACTGGCCCTTACTAATATATACAGCATGGACTAATACTGCAAACCACAGCATTAGTATTCTGAGTTTGTTTGCGTTGTCCATCCGTAGAAATATTAACAAGGAAATAAAGATATAACGGCACAAAACCCAATCAATTGTAAAATGAAATGCATATAAAAGAAGCACCAGATCATCAATGTGACTGATGCCTCTTTAAGAGAAATGTTTCTGCTTGAGTTTAAAATGATCCCATTCATGATGCCGAATGAGATTTATTACGTTCGAGCTCAAAAATAAAAGACAGTCTGAACTAAACCTGTTAAGTAATTAGTCAAACTGCAGAAGATTAAGCAGAAAAACCCTGTTAGCGCCTACGGAGGCACGACTTCCTGCAGCGACCGCGGGCTCGGATCCGACTCTGTGTTGTGTTCAGATGTGAAGATCTTGGATATTTTAAGACTGTGAAATAAGCAATAATGAGAATAATCAGTTGTAATTTGTCTGAACAAACAGTGTGTCAAGGTGTATTTTAGGTCTTTGTCTCGTCTCCAAAAATCTTAACCAAAAATGGGGCTTTTTGGAATTTCACTCTCTAATACACCAGCAATTAAATGCAACAAATTCAGATTGTGTAGAGTTTGTTACAGGAAAACTAATAAATACACCTAAATAAACAAAAAGGAAAGATAATCTCATTTAAAACTCTGTCATTGAGAGTTTCTGTAGCATTTTTCCCACAATGACATTATCTTCACTATTCTTCTCTTTCACTTTTCCTCACTCTGTTCACTTTTTGCCTGCTGGTCTTTGTTACAGAGCTGCATTGCTTCCATTTCTAGCCGCTCAGTGATCAGAGCTGAGGGAGGGACAGGAGGTTAGGAGACGAGGAGGAAAACCACAGACATGTATCCTTACTCCTAATGATCAACCAGTGGCCCTGGAGGCTGCTCTAGTCAAGTGGTCTTTAAAGGAATCCATATCATAGTCAGAACAAGGGGCTGTAATTACCTGACTTTAATAAGACCTTCTCATGTACTCAAAATGTTAATAGGCCATACAGATGAAACGGGTCAAATTATCTTATTCATTTCAGACACAGCGGCAGAATGTGTTTGAATATGTGCGCGCTCACCCTTTTGATGGCTGGGCAGAGATAAATAAAGCCTTGTGGAAGTGCTGGTGTGGGTGACGTGTGTGCATGTGCGTACCAGAGCGGCGTTTGATGAGAGAGTATGATCTGATAAGCACTGACATGTTTTTTCTCCAGAGACCTTTTATTTCACACCCGGCACCTCCCCTTAACACCTCCCTGATTGTGCCTATTGATTGCTCAGCGGCTCCGATGAAAAAGCCACAATGGACTCACATATGGTTTAATGTTTGACTGACTGAGCATTTGGCAGCCGATACTGCAGCCATGTGACAGTTTATCTGCCGCTTCACGTGTCAAAATACTGCTGCGTCTCGGTCGGACGCTTTAACATAAATTGATTTCCATAACGTCAAATAAACCCTTGGAATGCCTTGATGCATTTCATTTTTGTGGCACAGATCACTGGCAGCCATATTTCTACACTGCATACACACACTTCCCCACCTCCTCTGCTGGATGTCATGAGAGTGGGTGCGTTTCTGCAGTCTCCAAGCCTCCCTCTCCTGGGAGGTTGAGTCGTAGCTGTAGTAGTGCAGCAGGAAGGGCCACACCTCGCCACGGATGGATGGGTCAATACCACCGAAGAAGATGGCCTGGTGAGGAGTGGGAGGTGAACAAACACGGTGAGCAAAAAAGGGAGTGTTCTCAAAAACCCAGCAGGCAAACAGGGGTCACACAGTGGGGATCACTTCAAAAGGATGACAGGGAACATGCAAACAAGACAAGCACATATGAGACGTAGATAATGCCACATGCACTCAGCTGTCATCACACCAAGGTACAGTACAGCTGCTTTTGCACTTTCCCCCCCAGTAAAAACTCCAGATAATGTCCGAATGAGCCCATGAGAGAACACAGCAGGAGATTCTGTGAAGGATTCACTGAAAGCATGTGGTGGGCGTGTGCAGAAATAATGATGCAGATGAGCTTTTGGTGATAAGGGCCGACGCCGGCGTAGATGTGCTGTAAACAAAAACAGATTAATTTGTTCTGCCTGCTGCGCCACCCATCACCTGAACGCTCCGGAGATTTCAGTGTTGTTGTGAACGCGTCTGACCAGATTATCTCCTGCTGTGTTGGTCATATGTGAAAGGCAAACTCCTGAGAATATCCAGACCCCATTGTGCATTCTCTGAGTTCACGTCTAAAAAACGGCTTAGATGAGTTCTGCAAAATGTTGCACAACTGAAACTTCCTGAAAAAACCACCGTCCAGCAGATACAGCAATGTTAGGTTTCTACACTTGTGTTTACTGAGGAAACGTCCTGGTCACAGACAAACTGCCACTGACTCATTTCAGTAAGATGGTGAATCTTCAGTAGAGTCAATTTCACAGAAGTGAAGTGACTCACAGGGAGGAATCGGCCGAGACCCACCCAGTCATTATTTACAGAATAGGGGAGCTGATTAAAACTGAAAGTTACCGACTGTGTAGTTGAATTTCAAAATGACTTTCAGAAAAAAGAAACAGAAAATGTGAAGCTTGACTGTGTGGTTAGCAGCAGTAGAAACAAATGTATTGGATGACTTGTTTATCTAATTGATCCCACAGCGTTTAAAAAAAGATGAATGTATGCACAGACATACCTTACGAAGCTTATACTCCTCCTCAACCTGTCCAGTGTGGTTGAGATGGCGTAGCCAGGTGGTGACGTCCAGCCGCCGGTAGAGCTTCTCCTCTGGGTGGCTCTCCGCTGACGGTAGCGTGGCCCTCTTGATGGAAAACTGCATGCAGGATTTCTCATTTGACACCTGAACGGTAGAGAGACAACCGACTTAAGAAGACAAAAAAAAAAATCACCTGGGTAAAATTTCTGGGCACAAAAACAAAAGGCTGAAAAATTCATTTGCTTCGCAATAAAAACTCTAAGCCATTTTGGATCATAACCCGACCTGGTCTTTGAGCTGAGTTTCCCTGCAGCACTTCCACTGTTGGAAGACCTCAGCCAGCTTGTCCAGGCCGGCGTGATGGAAGTGCAGGATCTTATATTGGCTCTCTCTGCTGGCGATCACCAGCTGGCCACTGGTACATGCCTCGTCACTGCAGCAACACAATGAAGAAAACAACAGAAAGACCCATCGAAGCAATATGTTATTAATGTATTAAAAGACACAGCCTGTATTTCTTACTTTATAATAATATCCTCCACTTATTTTCAAATTATCATCATAAACCAGACCGACACCGTCCCACACCCGGCAACACAGCGTGGAGCATTGCACAGTAGCGAGATGAGGTGACACCTCTTGACCTCCCTGTGACCTTTGGAAAACAGGACTGACCTGAAGAAGAGTCTCAGCGACCTCATGTGACCCAGGTCCACCCTGAAAACTCCGCACAACTGCTCCAGAGCCAGCACCTTCTGCTGCTCCTCCCAGCGCACGCCCTGCGACTGGCCACTGCTCTCCGACGGGGCATGGCTGTCCAGGCTGGAGGCCGAGCTGGCTGAGTTGGTCATGGCCTCCTCACACAGCTCTCTGGTAAAAAAATTAAAATAAAAGATGCACAAGTTTTCTGTGAATCAGGATCTCCGATTTTTGGGGGAATTTGAATGCGAACTGAGACATATTTTCCATGAATAGTTCAGACGCCGTTTATCCTCTCTGCACAAAAACCTCTCCTCTCTTGTGCCTCACAGTCAGATCCAGATCTATTCTTCTATGTGGGACATTAATAATAAATATCATGTAGACAGTAGCCAGCAGCATTTAGCCTGTGATAATTGTGCAGACATATAGGATTATCCCCAGCTCAGTTCTGCCTTGTTGTTTTGCGTCTCAATATGGTTCCTCCAATGGGCTGAGAATGGGAGGAATGCATGGAGGCTTCTGAGGACACACACACACACATAAGGAGATCTGCACACACACAAATCACACTGTCTGCCGTCCAATTTCCCCTGTCATTCCCCCATGGCCAGCATGTTGTTCCCGGCACCGAAACCTGAGCTGACGGTTCCTCTGCTGTAGGAGCAGAGACACACACACACAGACCCACACACACACACAATGCATATATGTACAGAAAACACACACACAACCCAGAAAAACAGACAAATCTACATGTGTGGCCAATACAAACACGCACCCTGCACCACCACAAACACACAGAAGCTCTTCAGTTATAAGAGACACTGACTGGCCTGTTTATGTCTCTCTCTCTTTACACACACAGACACAAGTGAACTGACCAGAGCTAATGACCATAATGCAAACACGTCTCAAGAGACACTAATGCTGAGAAACAGACCAACATATGAAATGCTCTGCACTGATATTTGAGATGTAGACGTCTAAATGAAGATTTGTTTACTACTTTCATTGAAATACACATTTGTAAAAAACTTAATTTAATTTGAATGTGTTGATATTGTCTCTAATTAAAGAAAATCCGTCTTCGTTCTGTAAATGATTGAATTTAAAAAGTACCCCTTTGTAAAAATTACACATCATTTTTTCATCTGGAAACTATCATAAATATACAGTTTTACAGGCAAACACAAGTGTCGTGTTGGTATTTTGGTTGAGACGAGGGAGGCAGGCCAGGTTTAATCTATTATACCACGAATCAATCATGTCTGGCTAATCATTTCCCTGTAAGCAGATGGGAAAATAACATGGCTGATCAATCCAAGCTGCACAGTTTCCTCTGCTATCTGGTGATTTACTGCTCTCTGTCTAATGTATCACGCCACAGACCAGACTGTGGAATAGGAGGAGACTGGGACAGAGGCACAGAGACCTCTGTTAAGGGAGTTAAGCAAAATGTGGAGCGGCTCTTTTAAAGGACTACCGTACTCACTTTTTCATGACTCCTATGACTGTCAAGCTCAGGGTGTTTAAAAGGCCTATTAGGCCATTTACAGCCGACGTTTCCTTCATTCTTCTTGCATGCTTCAAGTGCATATGCAACAACATTTTTCCCATTGAAATAAAAGGGAAAAAAAAAACTTGGAAATCTGTCAGAAAGCAAACGATTCTTGGCATTTAAGCATGGATCACCCGCTGTGCTGCATTCAAGCGGAAACTCAATGAATGATTAACAACGTCTGTCAGTGTCAACAGCCTGATTCTATCCATGTACTGTGGGCAGCAAATGGAGGCAGCAGCCACATCATAGACTGTACACAGAGTACATTATGTAAACAAGCCAGGCTCCTGTCCCACCAGGCCAGGGCTGGATCAAACTGCCCAGAGGCTCTTCATAACACCTCTCTCCACATAAAGCAGCCTCTACCCCAGGGGGAAGGTGCTGCCAGGTCATCCTGTGAACCAGGACCAAGTGCGACAGGCCTCTGGGGACACGCAGGCCCTTCGGCTAATCCCTGAAGGGAACAGAGAGACGAGGAAGGGCTTGGGTGAAGGGGGTTGAGCGGGCTCTGCTGGCACACACTGGAGAGTGGTCAGTACCGTTTGTATTCCTCGTGTAGTGTTCCAACTTCCAAAGAATCAAAATACTGTACAGGAAATCAGATGTACTCAATTCCAGAACTTTCTACATGTCAGGCTCATCTCTAGAAAGACGGCCAGGACCCTCAAACAGGATCTCATGATACATGTGAGGGGTTAGTTTCATTCAGATACAGGTGTATACAAAGCTAAAAAGTTTGAATTTTAATCACTTTTAGGTCTTTTTCTGTTCATCAGTGTCAAAATACGACATTAGATCTATCGTAATTAGACCCTGTAAAACAAAACCACAGTTCTGACGAATAATTTCAAGCTAAAAGTAAAGACAGCGAAGAAGAGTGGCATAATAAACTACTGTTGAACTTTTAAGAAACTCGTTAAGAAGCTTGACAGAGATTGCTGTGGATTTCTCTTTTTCGCTCCCTCTCCCACCCCCCCCCAGCCCCCTTTTCATCCGCTCTCGCACTCCCATACGCGGCTCTTTCTCTTTGAGTGATTCCAAGTGACATGTTTCCAGTTCCTGGCCCCTTAACAGTGTCAATTAAAGCAAGAGAGAGAGAAAGAGAGATTGAGTGGGTTCCAGGGTTTTGGCTGCTGCTCCGGTCTCTTCAGTCCTCTAATCCGGAGAGCTGACATTCAGCCCAGCACAACAACCCCGGGAGCACTGGGAATCAAAGGGCTTCACACAGACTTTAGGAAGGGAAGGGGAGGAGGGCAAGATATTTGAGAGGTGGGCAACACAGACAGAAACATTATTGAGAAAAACGGAGAGAATGAGCACGAGAGAAAAATGCAAAATGGAGAGAGGAAGGAGTGGACGGACGGAGGCCGAGGGAGAAACGGGGAGAAGAAGGGAAAAACTGGCAGAGAAGAGGATGGATACGAGTGCCAGAGAGCTGAAGAGAGGCACTAATAGTGAGTGAAGCACAGGGGAGAGGAGGAAGAGAAGGACAGAGTAAAGGTTAGAAGCTGTGAAGCTCAGAGCGTTGCCAAGTCACACACTGACTGCACTTACAGCAGGCTGGGGTCTGAGAGTGGTTAAACACACACTCACTCACTCTCTCACTCTCTCACTCTCTCTCTCTCTCTCTCTCTGTGTGCTCGACACAGACTCACACATTCTGGGCAACATGTCAGGCCGAATAGCTGCGTGAGGAAACGACCAAGGAGGGAATCATTAAGTCAAAGGGCTGCGAGGTCCGTGCTGCAGCACAGTCACTGTCCAGATGGCTCCCTTGATTAGAGAACGCTCTCTGGAAGTGCTGAGGTCTTGGGTTTGTAGGATTTGGGGACTTATTTTGTTCCCTCTGCGTCATTATAAAACACTTGGATTGAAATCTGCTTCAAATGAAGTGAACCCACTTTGAAGTCATGTTACAGCCACTACTGAAGTCATCTACCTGCTCCTCACATAGTGCAGGAAGCCACCATGCGGCCAAAGAGTGTAAATGATTCCTCATGAAATCAATTCTTTTCTTTTTGGCTCCACCTTGTGGCAGGTTAAAGTAATAGATACAACACTAGATAATTAACATGGTCACTTGTGTAACAAAGAACATTCTGGGTTAGTGTGCAACGAGAGACTATTAAAACATGTTATTAACAATTTCTCAGATGAAAACTAGATTATTATTATAACAACTCAGTCAGTAAGTCAGTGATGGGGCGTAACAAAGTACATTCACTTTGTTACTGTGCTTTAGTACATTTTTCATGTGTACTTCACTGTAGATTTATTTCCAGGTACTTTTCTCCATAATTTACACAACCTATATCTACTCCACAGGATTATTACAACGCACTGTGTTACATTTTCACATTATTTTTTATATTTTTTAAAGTAATAATTAACAAGAGTGGAATTGGTCCACTGATCCAATCAGAGCGGGCAGGTAATATTAGACCCTGCCATCATCATTGCTGGTGAAGAAATACATTAAATGGATTTGGAAGAGGCCCCCGCCATGAATTAAAGCTTGGTAATTCTGGAAAAAGCACGAGCAGGCTACAATTTGAAAATATGCATCCCATCGGCGCTCTCTTCAAAGCTACAGGCCCAAAACACATGAACGTGCACTGCCTGACAACTGCTAGAGGTCGACTTTTCTGTGACTCGCTCCCTAACTTTTGACTATTGTTTCTGCTACAGCAGTATACGTCTATCTGGCTGTACATCTTACTGAATGTAAACTAAATTGGTATTTTTTCCTCTATAGACAATTAAACAAGTTATTTGATAACTTGTTTGAACAGAATTCCCCAGGAGAACCTCAAAAACCTCCCAACTGCATCATTTCATCTGACTATTTTTTAATGAATGTTTTTTGTTGCTGAATGATAAGGAATGAACTAATCTCTGCTGTGTATGAACAATATGGATCATTTCAACCCTTTCACTGACCTGGTTTCATTGTCCAGGAACACGGAGCCGCTGCTTTCGCAGAGGGCCTCACTGACGGGGGACAAGCAGAAGGGGGAGGAGAAGGTATCAGAGTCCGAACCCATGGTGCTGTCCCTGCTCACTTCGTCCGACAGCTCGCAGGAACCCTCGTCCCCCTCCTCCACAGCCAAGGGCAGCTGGTGCGGGTGTGAGGAGGCGTCCACTCCGGCTTCCACCACCAGGCTGTGGCTCTCTGTGGAGGTGCTGCTGATAATATTCCTCTCTTCCTCCTCATCTTCCTCCTGCGCTGCTGGAGGACGGGAGTGGGGTCTGGAGGGGATGGTTGGTTTAAAACACATCACTATCATGAATAATACTGATATAAATTTCATTATAGTGAAGCTTTCCCTGAAACTCCACTGATAACTTGCTTGAAGACATACTGAGGAATCTACTTGATATGGATCATTTTACAAAATGAACATAATATAATTTTTTGACTGCTTGAACATCATAGAAAACAAATTTCTTTCTTATTACTCTGAGACTATTTTAGTACATTGATTGCTGAAAATGAATTCACACTTAAGAACCAGACAGAGATCTCCGCTTCTAAATATTAATAAGGATCATCATCATGATCAAAACTGAGGGAGATTGTTTCTGAATGATTTTCTGTGTTTTAACTTTCAAACTCAATTTAGAACTTATAATAATCTGTTTAAATGGACCAGAGACATTTTAAGTAACGACATCCCCCACCGTCGGCCTCGGCGGCGTGCGTTCCTGCGTACAGGCGAGCTCTCGGGCGTGATGTAGCGCAGCGCCTCCTCATCTTGCTTCTGGATGCGTGAGTTGGGCACCCAGGTCAGAATCAGAGTGGTGCCCAGAATCTCATCCTTCTCCACGTGGACACACAGGTAGCCTGCAGGGGGCAACATAAACAAGCATTACCTGAGGAGGAGGAGTTCTGCTGGGATTAGTCAGGTCACATGAGAGGAGAGGACAACAGTTTTTGTAATTAGCAGGCAAACATGAAACCCAAGAAGAGATAAGCACACAGTGAGATGACGACAGGGAGGGAAACCTGAGGGGCGAGTAACAACCTTAAAATACACCCACACTCAGACAGAAGGAGAATCACAGGAGGTAAGGAATGGGAATGTGAGGAAATGCTGTTAGTTGTCATACTGTTGAGGGTAAAAAAAAATCGTACATCCTTCACATGCACAAATGAGAAAAACAAACCAGGTTAAAATAATTTCACTCTGTGTTACAGAAGCGTAAGTCGAAGGAGAAATATTGCATGTTTACAGCGGCAGCACATAGTGGCCGAAGTATGTGAAAATAAAAGCCTGAATGATGCTGACAGCTGTAAACATCCTTTTTCAATCTTATCTATGAGGGAGCTTAAATTAGATTATGGGAAAAATAAGATTCTAGTGTATATTTGTAGATTATGCCCTGCAGTGTAACTTGTCGTCTCCTGTTTTGTCCAGTTCTCATGTTCCTTGTGGCCTGAATCAGCAGCTGTGTTTATACCACAAAGAAAAACAGCTGGAAAGACCAGTTCAACATCACTCTGGCCTAACCTGGGTGGTGCTCAGCCAGGCCAGGCAGGGGCTCCGCAGGGTGCACACAAACATTATTTTTGGAGAAGATGATCTCGCCGTCCAGTCCCGAGCGTAGCGATGAGCCCCCGGCCCCGGGGTTGAAGGTCAGGAGGTCCGAGGCCTTGGAGGAGGCGCGCCGCAGGAGCCGACCCAGAGACATCTCCTCAGGCAGGGGGACACTGGGCCCATCCTCTGAATGTGGAGTAGGAGGTGGGAGTTTTGGGAAGAAGAGGAAGGGAGGACAGTGTTCAGGATGAAAATGTCATGGGAGAGATAAGGAGCAGGAAGAGAGGATGATATAAGAGAGAAAGAAAACATGAGTCAGATAAAAAAGACACTATAAGGCTGCACAGACCATCACCTACACTTCACCTCCTTTCTCACCTGTGTGCTTGAACTTACTGCAGTGTCCTTACCGCAGCGCTCAAGCCCCACAATCCCCTCTGCTCTGTACCTACATTCCCCTCTGCAACACCTGCACCACACTCACATTCACAAGTTCTGTGGATACTGTTCTAGTGTATAAACATGTCCCTCCTTTAGTACACAACACACACAAGCACACACACGTACCAGCTATGTAAATAAGGACTTGTGTAAAGCAAACACACTTGACTCCATCAGTGTGAAATTCCTCGCTGTTATCAGTAGCCAACAGATGTAGCCAACATCAGTGGTGAACTGGGATCAGCATGTCACACCACCAGTGTTTCACTCGTCTGAGACACACTTCACGTTGAGCAAAAAGTGAAGCAGCTCTCTGATGCTCAGCGTGCGGCTTTGAAGAGGCTTGGATGGGATCTTACCTTTCAGGCTCAAAGGACGCTAAAAGCAAATCTAATAAAACATCTTTTTTTTTTTTTTTGCTTCTGTCTGATTCCCTTTGAATACAGGAGAACCCATTGATTCATTTTCCCTCTCTTGTTTTGACATGTGCGTTTGTATCTCTGGACCTTCTCCATGTGTGTAACCTTGCTCTCATGTTGGCTGAACACTCTGTCACATACTCCCCATTCCGTCTGAGGAATGTTCCCTCCTCTTCCCCTCACAGGGCATGTTTACCTTTGCCTGATTAAGCAGGCACCCCACTTCCTGATGCCAGGGCCCAGACAGGAGGGCTGCTGGCACCAAGTGCAGGCAGGACCAAGGAGAGGGGACTTAGAGGTTGTCATCATTTGGCTTACACTTTGAAAAGTGTGACCGTGGATGTTGATTCTTTGGTCAGAGTTTTACACTTCATGCGTCACATGTAAAAGGGGGCTGGTGTTTTATTGCAGTTGCCAATCATCTTAACAAAAAATTATTATGATCCTCTTTCAATTAAAGTCTTGTTTAGTCTATAAAATATAAAAAATGAAAGATGGAGATACAGTTTGTTGTTCCGACTTGAGATGGCATTCACATGAATTTCCCCCAGTGGGAACTAATTGTTCCAGTTATTCCGACACCATATGGACGCACATTTAATCCAAATTCAATAATTGACTCTACAATAATCTGTTATTACATTAGACGGAACAGATTTGATACATTTTCAGACTTTTTCTTTTGGAAATAAGTCTAAAAACACCTAGTTATCTAAAACAGCAACATTAGACTGAACTACTGAATATTAGCAGCCACTGGGCTGTTTGCATATGCCAACTCCTTCAGTGCCACTCGACTGAACCACTTTAATAACCCAGGATGGACTGACACGGTGTCTCTTCCTTCCAGATACACACAAACTGAAAAATATGTCACCCAAGCATCAGGCTGGCATTTTCAATATGACACACAACTGATTCCAGTGGACTCACAACAACAATAACTGTGCTACTATCCAGCGGTTATTTTGGTCTGTATGTGATTAGAGGGTGAGCCGGGCCAGTTTGATATGGCTCCTTCATGCGGGCTGTTAGGGGACAGACTCCTGTCACTCCTTTCTCCTAGCTTCATCTTTTATGCTGTCAACACCTCAGTGTGCTCGCACACGGCCTCTCTTCTCTGACCTTTCGCTCTTTTATCAAACGGCTCACATCCTTTCGGCCTGAAACACCATCCTAAACTCTGTCTAATACCTGTGACCCACAGAAAACTCCACATTTTTCACAAACTTCTAACAAATCGCCTGCCAAAATGAAAGACCTTTAACAGGAACCTGAAACCTGCACCGTGGAATATTTGGCTCAAAGAATAGAAGCCACAAGCTACTAGGGTCTCAGCTTCTCACCTCTGGGCTACGTTAATTAAGTTGTCAGGTGACATTTGGATAGATGAGCCAATACAGACCCCCCACCCCCCCACTCCTTTTTATCTGCACTGTATACTAACAAGCCTGGGGCTTGAAGAGAGAACTGCCACAAAGAAGCATGAAAAACAAGGTTCTTGTGAACTCTGCACAATGAAACTTCATTTGTGACTCAGTGGGGTTGTGTGTACATATTTAAAGCGAAGCTAAAGCTACACATACATCTACATTACAAACTTTTGGTCAACGAAAAAGTATTTTTGGATTTGTGACGGATTTACACTCACACAACTTGTAAAACTTGTTGAGGAGAGCTCGGAGAGACATGAACAAATTCCAGGATCAGCCTGTCTATCCAGATCTGCTCCAAAACGTAATGGGACCTTCTTTGGGAAATGCATAGACTCTATATAAATATGAACAACATGAACATGGCTTCATTTCTGTGTAGTGGGAGGAAGTGGAGATGCATCGTCCATCCTTATACAGTCTGTGCTCTCAACCCACGACCAGTGTGTAGCACGTTCTACAAAAGGTACTGGGAACAGTACCTGACACATGAACCTTTAAACATTGTGTGCAAGTGTACCGAGGAGTACTGGTGCTGCTTTAAAAGCCAAGGGGTGTTCACACCAAATACAGTTTTAGTTTTTGGGGGGGTTTACTGTTTACCGCACAATAAACCGCATCTATTCACGGTATTATTTGTGTAAACAACCTCCCTTTGTGTCTGGAGTTGTTGCACAGCAAGTGTATGTCAGCTGGTAAGTAGTAAGAAATATGCTTGAGGCTATTTCAACATTAACAGCATAATAGAAACTGTATCCCAAAGAGAACTCTCAAGTTTGTGTTTTAATTATTAAATGCTCCACTCAAAAATAAATTTTAAAGCCATTATATCGTTTATATACCAGTATCTGTCTTGGCAACCTCCAGAGAAAGTGAAGGCCAAATTCTCTGACTTCATGTCTGAAAAGAGCTTAATAAACACAACCAATGAAAAACTTTGCTGGCGTACCTGTCGGTCACTAGCTAACCTGCCTGCTTGCGCGCACCTTGCCTGAGCTCTCACTGCGTATGACGGGAGTCTTCACACGCCATAGAGGCACACACCGCTGCAGCAGACACGATAGTTAGCGATGGAGTCATGAGAAGTCGATTTCTAAAGCCATTTTCAGACATGACCTGTTGTAAAGCCCGGAGAATTAGGTTCAGACTTTGCTTGTTACAAATGCACAATGCAGCGGGACGTTCACAACAGCATCATATATTTGTTGGACTCTCCTGACTTTCTACGGACTTTATACAAGGGGGCCAGGTGGAGAAAGTCTGCAGAAACTGCAGTGACTCTCACTTAGACATTTGCGTTCACGGGGGACAATAAGGGGGATCTGCGAAGGCCAGTGCACGTAGAAAGGAGCTTAATTCCCCAGGCATCATCCGGAGGTCCTGTCTCAAAGCATCTTTAATCACCACGTATGGCTGCAGAGGGCGCTGTTGCTCAAATAAAAAGTTACATAGGGTTGCTTTAAGGCTCGGAGCTTGACATTGATGCTAAAACAGATTGTATTAAACTCCAGCACACTGCACAGGAGGTTCATGTTTTTCTGCTTAGTCAGGGAATACTGAGAATACAGGTCAGCCCCAAACCTTCTTTACCCTCAGTAGTAACTGTAATAGTATCTGTAACTGTAGTAGTAACTGTAACCGTAAGGGCTGTGTAGCTGAGGCGTGCCGTGGTGTCTGGGGCTCCATCAGCTGTCTCCACACCGGCTCTGACAGTCAGCATCCGGCTGACAGCAGGATGACAGAGGGGAGGATGGGACCAGGCTTCTGCCACCTCAGCATTATTCACACACGGGCCCACGCTGATAACATTCGCCGTGGTGTTTGTGTCCGGAGCCCCGGGGACTCTCCCTGTACCATCCCGGACATGAATATTTCAGTCCGGCTGCCTCTGCCACCGAGCTCGGCCCACATCTCTCGCTAGTTAACACGTCCACGTTAACGCAGCAACTTTAAAGTTTGTTTTTAACCGGAGGAACGTGTCCTCCCTGCTGACGTGCACCTGTTCCAGCAGGAGGAATAAATGAAGAACAAGCGGCGGGTCGGAGCAACGGCACCGGGCGGCGGAGCGCTCACCTTCAGCCCCGCCGCAGGAGCTCACAGCCCGAGTCCGACATCCATGTCACCGGGGCGGGCAGGGACCGAGCAGCATGTACCGGTGTCGTCTCGCCTCCCTTCCCCCTGGATCCGGCTCAGGTGTCGGGTGCTGGAGTCCCGTTTGCACCCCTGTGTTTTCCGACAGTGACACCACACACACACACACATACATACACACGTATACACACACACAGACACACAATCACACACACACGCACACCCGACTGATGCCGTTACTCGAGCAAACACTACACTTCCGGTTTGAACCTTCAACGTAAAACCCACCCCCTTTCCCTCTTTCAAAGTTTTTCTTAATTGAATTTCACAATTTCACAAAAGACTTTTGAAATCATCTTTGTTGTCTTTAAAATCCTGAAAAACAAATACATTTATGCCTTCGGGTACATCTGTCTGTGTGTGTGAAATGTCCTTAAGCATTTGGAAAACACAAGAAATGTTAATCATTTTGTTTGAAAACACACTTATTTGTGTTGTGATGGAAATGAAACACCTTCTGAGACTTGAATGCACAAAACACACACATCAAGGACTGTGACTAGCACACACACACACAACCCACACACACTAATGGAAAACAATCCAAAACAAAATAAATCGTTACTTAATGCTGCTTTTAGTATTTTGCATGCTATATTTCTACATATTTTACACTCATATATATATAAATATATGTGATGGAGAGAGAAGCCTCCAACAATTTAATTGAACCGGAGTGTAACGACAATTAAAATCCTTGAATGATCATCATCTTACCGCGCCAGTGCCTTATCCATTCCAATTTAGTTTTTGACGTATACAATGTGCTTAAACACGGAACAATTTTTAAAATGTATTCAATGATGTTTTGCTCAAAGTTATAAAGCCGCCAGTAACCAAGGAAAGACTTAAATGTGCACCTTACTGAAGCAGATAATATAATTGGCCCCTTTAAGGCCCCTGATTTAGAAAAATCCCACATCTGCCACTGAATGAGCCACATATCAAAGTGGGTCATAATTTAAAGCACTTGGTAACACGAAATTATATTGAAAAGCAAAAAAATAAAACACACACACAAGCTGTATGTTAAGATCATTCCTTATTATAAATCCCGGTGTAGATGATTTTAAATAACTTGTGTCGTTTTAATTTGTAGGCTCAATGTGTCTTACTTCCTGCCATAACTCGGTTGTGTATGTCCAGCTTGATTCAGCAGGTCCAGACAGATCCCTCCTATTTCTCTGCTTCCGGAATGTCAAACGATTTTTTTTCCCTATCACACAAAAACCGGGAATATAAAGATTTCACATAGAAAACAACGAACTGTATAAATACACTTTAAAACACACAAATAAAAATATATTCTCAAACAGTAACTAAAGTCATCTTCCGAGTCCCATAAAAATCTGACCTCTTTCATCACGAGTGACGTTTTTAAGGTCACTGGCAGAAGCTTGATGCAGTTGGTTGAGCAGCATCAGGACCAGAGCTGAAGTCAGAGCATCACATTGACACCACATTTGTATCTTAGAACAGTTTGTCGTCTCACATCAGCACCTTATTCTTTGAACTGTTAAATTTATGAAAAATAAGAAAATAAGAAAATTAAAATCCTTGGTCCAAACCAACATTTTATGAGTTTTTCCCTGATCCGTGTTCTTCCAACAAGTTTTGTGTTAATCCGTTTGGTAATTCTTGCCTAATCCTGCTGTCTAATAACCACACAAACAAAAGGGCAGGGGTGAAGACAACCTCCTAAAACAGCTTGACCAGATATATGCAACAGATTAAATACATGCAGCATGTTGAGCAGTTAGCAAATGAAACATCAGATAGATGATCAGAGGTAGTGTAGACAAACTGATGTTTTTTCTCACAGTTTTTATTAAAAATGGACCAAAAACACACAAACTCGAATTAAAAAATATATAAAAATGACTATGAATTCTATAAAACTATATATATATACATATATTTATTCACAAGGGATTACAAATCTTGATCCAGTTTAGCAGAAAGCAGGAAAATATTGCTTCAAATCCAAACGATGGTTTGATATAATTACAGGACCTGCAAAAATAACATATTCAAAAGGTCTGTCCTGAAAAAAAATCCCCTCATGACCTTAAAATGACTTAAATGTAACTCTACACCTTCCTTCCTCATTTCATGACTGCGATCTATGAATATGCTAATATGGCCCCACCCCTGCTGCCCGTCTCCCCACCATCACAGGTCACCTGAGCCGTTTTCAGGCATCAATGTCCAGACAATGGGGTCCAGAGCGTTCAGTTGAGGGGGGGTGCAACATGCAGAGACAGGATCTGTGAATTCTGCTGCAGAGGTCACGTGTTTTTGTTTCCAGCACATCAGCACTGGCGTCGGTCCATATCAGCAAACGCTCTCTTGACATCTTTGTCGCGGTCTTCCACGCGAATGGCAAGTTGTTTAATCACCAGTTGACTGGATTGGTTTGTTAGGTTTGTGACATCACAAACCCTGGCTGTTTGAATCTGTTTGTTTTTTCCATTTGTTTACTTCAGGGTTCAGGTGAACATATTCAGTCATGGCATTTACAGCTTATTTCATTCAAAATAAGTCTTTTATCATATAAAAGGCACAAGTGGGACATGTTAAGGTTCCCGAAGACCTTTAAGCAACAATGTTCAGTGCATCAGAGAGCCCACTGGACTGTAAACACCTTAGACATGGGCAAGGCCAGGCTGGTCACTGTCAAAAGCTGTGAGGAGAGACAAGACAGATAAATCACTTCAGGCTGACAGAGCAGCTGGATTCTCAATAATACCTGATATACTGTAGTAAAGGAGGAGAGAGAAGACATGATTAGTAGAAAGGGAGGACAGACGAGGCAAATACATAAACAGTCAGAAACTAACCCCCAGATTGATATCATTCACTTTCTGTGGAGGACAAACATCACAGGAAGTAGAGCCAAGTCACTAAAGCCTCACCTTGGTGTCACTGTGGTACATGAAATCCTTGACTTTGTCCCCATTGGCCAATACATAGCGGGGGGGTGAGGGCACCCCAAACACCCGTAGGCCTCCCAGCACCAGACCGTCCAGGGCCTCATTCAGCCTCACAGGATCACCCACTATCTGACACTGGAGTGGAATCAGAGTCAATAAACTAGTAAACACACTTCTGACTGTGTTGGCACTGGAGGAAAATGCAAATCACTGTTAATCGGCTTTTCAGTAGCAATTCCACAGCACTCGCCTGTTCCCTACCTGAGCAGCCACAAAGGTGACATAACAGTAATTTCCTGTTTTGTAGGTATCAAGACTTTCCCCGTCATCCCAGAACATGTCGCCCCAGGCCCAGCCGCCTGCTGACAGCGCCACCGTCAGGAAGAACGGGTTTCTGCGTGAGGCTGTGGTTGTCAGGGCAGGATCCTTCACAGGTAAAGACAGGTCAAAGAAAACACAATAGATTATTACAGACTACATCCTCAAACATCATTTTGTCTCCAAATGACCCAAAAATGATATGCCTGGGTTGTGTTTTAAGTGCAGACACCCACCTGCTGTGGGATAACGTGTCCCTCCCTCACATGAACGTTGATAGTGTCCAGAGGGGCTGGCAGCAGCATGTACTGACCCTTACTGTAGACAGGTTGACCCTAGAGAGCAAAACACAGCAGAACGGAACCCGGAGAGAATCTGTTGAATACTAATGTCATGTGTTACCACCACAGTCACGGAGGCCTTCACACTAGTCAATAAACAAAAACTGATTGAACCATAGACTGTATATGGAGATGGACGACATGACTGCTCCTCAAAACTGAAGCCAAATCATCTTGATTATACCGTCACTACTGCGCAGACTCTGGATCCAAATGGCGTCAAAAGTAGTTTTATATACAGTCTATGGATTGAACCTTTGTGGTGAACCTTGGCTTATTGGGAAAAAAATAAAGTTCAATAGGCTTGAGAGACTCACGTTATGCAGGTTGTACCAAGTGCCGAGGGGCAGGTAGGCAGCCAGTCCCACTGCCCCTTGCTCTAGGACTGGGCTAATTAGAAGTGAACTCCCCCACAGGAACTGACGGTCTATGCTCTGGCAGTTGGGGTCAGAGGGAAACCTAAAAGGGATAGATATAAAAAATGGCCTTCATTATTTTTGAATTAAGTAAATAGGACGATAGAGAAAAGAAAAAAATGAAGACGACACGTACTCCATAAAGAGAGGCCTGGCCACAGTATCAGCAGAGGTGTGTGCATGATGGAAGAGTGTATAGAGGAACGGGAGAAGGGAGTATCTTAGGTTCAACGCACTCCGCATGGCAGCCTGGGCCTTCTGCCCAAATACATAGGGCTCCTGAGGCTGAAGGACACACAAACAGACAATGAGGAGAGATAGAGTTACCTCTATTCATAATACATGAAACAGTTGGAGTTACTCTAAACATGCAGGGCAGACCTCTACTTCAATTACACAGTTCATGCACTTAATCCAAACCAACCAAAAATTGCAGATACATAGACACACACACAAGTCAAAAACGAAGTCTGTCTCACAGCGTTGGGCAGGTCATTGTGGTTCCTCATAAACGGGTAAAAGGCCCCGAGCTGCATCCATCGCACACACAGCTCCTCCGTGGTGTTGCCTCCAAAGCCACAGATGTCTGCCCCCACCAGAGGCACCCCGAACAGGCTGAACTGCAGCACCGCTGGAGGAAGCAGGAGCAAAAGGTCAGTCTACACTTAACAAATGATCTGTGGTAATTTCACATGTATCTTTATTGGGATGTTGATGCATAAAATACATACTTTTAAAAGTATAGTAACCCAACGTAAGGGAAGAATAAGTAAAAGAAAAATAACCAAAAGAAAAACAAATAAAATTCATCAGAATAGCAGTATAATAGTAGCAGTAATAACAGTAACGATGATGATAATTATATTATTATAATCACCTAAATATAAATAAAAAATGTAAAAGGTAAGGAAACAGAATGTGTGTTACATATAGGGCTATACGGCCATCAAAAAAAGCAAAAAAAATAAAAAGCCAATATCCAGTAACTGAACACACCCTGAAGCAAGATGGTGTTATTAAATTTCAGGCAGTGCGTCTTTTGCACACACAGACCTTTCAGGAACTACATCTCACCAGGGATAGAGTATCGAAGCTGCTCCCAGTCGCTCCTGACGTCACCTGTCCACACTCCGGAGAAGCGCCCGATGCCGGGGAACGAGGAGCGGGACAGGACAAAGGGCCTCTTCCCTCGAATCTTCACAAGAGCTCTAAGATTGGCCACCAGGAACAAGAATAAATACACAGTGTACACAGCAAAGGGCAAAACCCAGAGAACGCCTTTTGTACAGTCTGTGGTGTCACATTAAGTTCCAATAAACTAAAAACTAAACTAAACTGGCTTGTTTAGTGTATTTACTTAATGTTTACATACTGTACTGTTGACCTACTTAAATAAACTAGGTAGCAAATGCAAATATGTCAATTGATGTCAGAGGATTTGACTTTATTATTCGTCACTATGTTGTGTTATAACCCCCTTAAAAACGAGCTCTGCGTGGTGGTCTAACCTGTTAGTGGCATACGCCTCTGTCAGTCCGTACATATTGTGCAGGTTGTAGTGAGTGGACAGCCTCTGCTGAGCTGACATGCAGAGAGTTCCTGAGTTCAACCGGCCTCCGACCACTCCTGTTTGTAACACAGTCAGATGCAACACATTGATGCAACATACTGAAAGAAGCAGTGAACAGATCCGTTATGAATCTATAATCATTTAATCATGCATCCATATACTGCATCTATTTTAATGGAGGAACTGAATGTAGATTAACGGTTTCTGAAGGTTTCAAAAAGTTACCATAACAAATGAAATTAAAGTCCCAGAATTACTTACACCTTCCTCATAATTAAAGATAGGTGATAGGTATAGTAGCTGAGTAGAGAATAACCCAAAACACCACTTTATCTCACAAACCAAAGGCAGAGACAGTAGATATTCAAAGTCTGAGAGCACCATGCTAATATCTGGATGAATGAGAAAGAACTACATCACACTGAGACAAACTATACATGCCGCCAAAACATCTGTCCTAAAAAAAGATAATCCATTAAAGAAATAGCATTAAATGAACGGAACATAATTAAGGCCTAAAGTTCAGATTCTTGAATTTAAGATTTTTCTGATGTTTTAAGATGCAGCAGAAACCCTGGGAAGTGTAGAAATACAACTTTTTGTATGAATTTAGATGCTGATAACTTGCAACACTGACCAGAGTACACTTACTGGGTGTGTAAGGCGGGTTCTCCAGATCACTGTCAGGGCAGCCCTCCACTGATCCCTGCACAAAACTGGCTGGTTCATTCATATCCTGGGTGGAGCACGGTAGATAAACAACAAAAGATAAGTGATTCTTTTAGTGTTTTTAAGGTGCAAACTAAACACACAACCACAATGTACCTTTCTGATCTCACACAAACCTGATATCTTGTGTCTAGTATTGGTGTCTAAATAACATGTGCCCTGTTTGTCTGAAATACTCACAATCCACAATCCATCCACAGGCACTTTAGAATGAAAATCTCTGATGCAGTCCTCCCACCACTTTCTGGTCTCTGGGTTAGTGAAGTCAGGGAAGGCTGTTGGACCAGGCCAAACCTAGATAACCAGTATGAGAGTGTATACCCAGGTTAAAGTTTAGAACGGGACAGAAAATCATTCATCCCCAGTGAAAAAAGAGTTCTAACCTTCCCTATCAGGATGTGTCCTGTAGCATTTTTAATGAAGACATCTCTTTTCAGTCCGTCATCAAAGGGGGGGTAAGTTCCAGGGGGGCTAGTGCTGCTGATCCCCGGGTCCTGGGACAGAAACCAGGAGACACACAAATTAAGAACCTTTTGGTGCCATCTACTGGAGATACACTGTTAAATGTTACTCGTTTTTAACAATAGAAGTGTATGCGTTTGTGGTTTGTTCTCTCCGCCAATAAGGTTATGTTTTCACTCCTGTCCTTTTGTTTGTTTGTTTGTTGGTTTATTTGTTTGTTTCTCAGCAGGATTATGCCGAAGCTGTGAAGTCTTTGAAACTCAAAGATGTCGCACCAGAATAAGGATGTACTTCATGCCTCCCTCATGGAGCTCTTCCACCATCTCTGGGAGGTCCCCAAATCGCCGGGGGTCAAAAGTGAAAATCCTGCGCTTATCTGCATAATCCAGATCATTCCACTGCACATCCTGAGGGTGACAAAAATAATTTAAGGAGGAGTCAAATTTGATGTACAAAAATATGTGATTGTCTGTGTACGTAACAACACATTGTTGAATGTAACACTTTCACAAAATATCATGTTAATGTCCTTTACCAGTGGAAAGTTGGCATCGTGCATGTGCTGTGCAACCTTGCGGGTTGTATCAGTGGTTTTGTAACCCCAGCGACACAGATGAAAGCCCAGTGACCAATACGGGGGCATCATGGGATAGCCTGGGAATAGATAAGCGACAAAACACATTAATTAGTCCACTTTTTACCAGGCTGCCTCAGGGGCCCCTTCAAATATACTAACACTGACATGCACAAAGGTTGTACAAAATTACACAATTCTATTTTGGTATGTTCAATATATATTAGCCTATTGCTGTTGCGACATAGAGATGTATATTTGAATGTCGACACTGAAAAGACATACCAATGACCTCGAGGTACTGTCGAACAACACTTTCAGGGTCAGGACCCAAAAGAATATACAGGTCCAGGATTCCTCCAGTGGACACCCAGGTGAGAGCAGGGGTCGGCTGCAGCATCATCTCTACAGACGCATTAAAGAAGACATTCAGCAATAATTTGTATCTTCACTTGCAAGAAAAAAATGTTCCGTTGAAAATTACTCAAAGACAATGGCTGCTGTGTGTGTCTTATGGAACAAATAGCTCTGTACCAATTGCATTGCTGTTGAGAAGGAAAACTCCATGTGCTAGACCATCCTCCTCCTGTACTAAGAAGAATGGGTGGGAGCCATAAAGATTTGCATCAGCCTGCAAAGAAACAACATTTACAACTTTAACACACCAGGTAAAAAGTAGGAAATGACAAAAGCATAATAATGATTGTTCTACAGAAACAACTTAATAGTACAAGTTTTTGTGATGTTTGAATGTGCTAGGAACTAAAAGTAGCGTGTGATTATTTTATATATTGACATGTCCCATACACCAGGTGATACACATTTTGGCTTATTACCCTTTGAAATGAAGCAACTACTTGCAAGCTCTTGTCAAAGATTTAAGTTGCATGAGAAGATCAACCAAAGAACCATATTCTCTTTTAAGATTTCATTTAAAAAAACACATTTAAGTTTTAGAGACTTGAAGACATTAAACTTTCCTTTCCAATACAAGAAAAAAAGAAACCATTTGTGCTGCAGGAATTTTTTCTATTTGTTATTTTTTTAATTATCTCTTGACCCTATAGACGTTCCTTGTGATTCCTTGAGGTGTTCCAAACCTCAGGTTGAGAACCCCTGCATTAGACTCACATGAGGAGCCATGTCTCGGTTCCAGAGAGTCAGTGAAGTCCAGTTAAGATCCAGCAGCAGGGAGGTGTAATGCTCCCCGAGGCCAGAGACAAGGGAAGAGGCCAGTGTGGTTGACAGCTGCAGGTACTGGTCAGCAAACAGCAGAGGAGCCACAGTTGTGTTCATACTGAACAGGAATGACACAGAGGACAAACAAATACGTTCCACATAATGAGCATGACAAAGGAAATCATAACATGAGAATGTAATTTCACACATTTGAGCGAAACCAGCGGGACGTTTTGTTACGAAAATACTCAATATACTTGTGAAATTGAAAAAAACAAATAAACTAATTAAATTAAATTTTAAAAAGAACATATTAGTGAAAGTGCATGGTACCAGCTACAATGATATGACTGAAAAGTACCCACATCACTTTTCCGTTGGATTTACGTCGCACTATGAAACCAAACGGGTCAGACTGGTACTCCGTTGTGTAGAGGGCATCATCGCCATCAGCTCGGCTCTGAGGAACACCAGCTGGGAGCTCGACTTCATATCGCCGAGATGATGGGTCCTTCAACTTGGAGGAAAACAGTTCAGTTTAGACCCATCGCGTCCTAATGAGAACTCATTGATGAAGTATCTTCATCCAAGACATATGAATGAATGAATTAAGTTTTTATTATTTTATCACTGGTTCATGCATACAGCTAAGTGAAATCCACTATCAGCTTACTACACACCGCAAAAACAGATGCGTGAACATTTTCAAACAAATTTTGAGACTTTTGAGATTGTGTCTGCTACAAAATATATATATATATAACTTAAATAATCCATCCTGTCTTTTTTCCAGGCCATAGAGAGTTAGCAAAAGTTTTCTTCATAGAAACTCAACTCTTAAATCCTCATAGTATAAAAAATATTAAATAAAATGGGATATCAAAATCTGTATTCCTCCTTAATACTTTTGAATATGTAAAACTCAATGAAATACATAGTTTACTCAGTGTGCAGTGTATTTTTTTATTTTAACTACATTCTGCTATTGTATGCTTATTGTGCACATCAACTGGGAATTCCAGTGGGCCCTCCTGCACATTCTTCATTGCATCTTTTAGAATGGCATGATACTTAGGGGGGTTAGGTACTCACAGTGAGGTGCAGGCAGCCCGCAGGCTCCTCTGTGACTTCCAGGCTGAGAGTGGAGATGTCTCTGGGGAGATAGGAGGGCTTGGCACGGGTCAGGGTGGCAG
Source organism: Hippoglossus stenolepis (assembly GCF_022539355.2). NCBI lineage: Eukaryota > Metazoa > Chordata > Actinopteri > Pleuronectiformes > Pleuronectidae > Hippoglossus > Hippoglossus stenolepis. The sequence continues at coordinate 8,189,567 of NC_061498.1, forward strand.
CCTGGCCCTGCATGGTGGGAGTGAGGGGGCCCATTTGGTAACCAGGGTACAAACTGGGGTAGAAGCACCAGGGGGGGCCTGCAGAGTTGGGCAGAGGGGCATAGCAGCATCCCCTCTCCTCACACTGTCTCCGGCTCAGAGCCCTGTCCCTGGCACAGTCAAACCGACTTGCTGGTGCCATGGTGCATTTACTGGCCATGGAAGTATTCCTCTGTGGGAAGCTTGGTTTGTCTGGATTATCATCAACAAGCCTTCCATGGATCTCATGTAGTTTAGCCTGACCTGGACTAACAAGTTTGGTTTCGCGGTCAGACAGGTGGTTGATGTAGAAACATGTGGACAAAGCAAACGCGAGGACAACAGCTGTAGTGACACCGAACAACAAACCCATCGTGCTGTCACCTCAGGTACACTTCCGGGTTAAAGGGCACGAGAGTCGAACGCAGCAGCACGTACACTCTGTACATTATATGGTGTTAATATTCAAGAGTAGAATAAGCTGCAGCTATCGCCAAAGCCACAGTTAACTTATAATTAATGAGAAACCGTGTAGTCGGGCTGTTACATTCAACTTCCGGAAGATGAAGTGTTTCTCAGTGGCTCAATCGAAGCTGGAGTTACCTTAGCTAGCTGTTAGCTTGCGATTAGCTACGACACAGCTCAGCGCGGAGCTTATATTTGGCTGTTTCCTCCAGATAAATGACGTGGGAGCAGCGTTTAACGCGTTTTGTTGAAAGACTGGGGAGCAAACAGCGCTTCAGACAAAACACGATGTTTACAAGGGCGTCACAAGCCTGCTAAAGCTAAAGCTACCAGAGCAGCATGCAGGCTAATGCTAAACTAGGGCAAGCACACTGGGACAAAACGTGCTGCTGCGCGTACACAAGGTGCAGCCACAGGTGATCATCTGTGGCTGCAGCAACAAAACCAAACAACATCAAGATCTTTTCCTCTTTTCAGACTAAAACATACATTCAATATTTAATGTTCCCTGTGTTCGTTGAACCCATAACCAGCCTTTAGGTTGGAGTTTAAAATTGATGAATCTTACACATTTTCACACCATTTTAAACTTTATTATTATTTCTTATGACAGATACAATGATCGATAGTGCAACTGGCTTTATGTGCAGTTTCATGTTGAGAACAAGTAGGGTTCCATAGCTCGCGTAGAATATATTCAATATTTATACAAACACATCGCAAGAACATTCTTTTCAATATCTACACAGACATTTATTTAAACATTTTTCATTTGCATAATCAATATGCACAGACATTGTATTGAAATGAACACTGTTTTGTTCATAAGCTTTTGATACATCTTTGACTAAAATAATGATACAATTCCCATGAAAAATATATTTACCTTCCCTTCCTTTCTACATTGTATCTTTGAAAGCATGAAGGAGTGAGTGTACGCTACCGTGGACAGGTGTGAACTTCATCCATCTGAAGTACATCCACATACAATCGAAAATAGCAGTTCTACACACAGATCTTAAAAATACATCATTTCTATAAAATCACAAATTAGCACATTTTGTTTAAATTGTTGTTCTTTTTTCCGAAATGTTTGTATATGTATAAACAAAGAATGACAACATTAATGAAACTTATAGTGGTTGTGTTTTGACTACACTTATTACACTGTTTATACAAGTACAAGAGAGGAAACATGCAAAATGTATCAAAACATCTCATATCTTAAAAAACAACATGTTTTACAAATTATTTCCTGCTTGACAAACTGACAAAGGAAACCTTGCGTGTTTTTAAGTCCAAATCAAACTCTGTCTTTCTCCTATTACTACAAAGCCCATGCTTTGGTAAATGACAGTTTGTCTTTGAACAACGATCCTATTTATTTACCACGATGTTGTAGGCAACAGGACCTCTGAAGGTGAACCCCAGGTAGAAGGTGATGTTTTCATTGCTATGAGGCAGTGAAGGTAAATGAAGCGGCATTATCCTGAACTTCTGTTTCTGAGGGCCCTCGAGGTACACCACTCCATCATCAGTCCATCCAGAAACACGTTTTAACAACTTGGCGATCTCAGGCTTCTTCCATACCTCACCACTTAACCACTTCATGCGCTTCTCAGAGAGAGAGGTCACCTTTACGAGTCCTTCAAACTTTCTCTTGTGGATAAATTTATCCAATCCATTTCCACTGCCCAGAAAGAAATGGGTGTAAAGTCTTCTCTTCCGTGGAGGAATGTCCTTCATCTTGGTCCAGTATCCTTTCTCCATGTGTTGAACAGCTGATTGGACAACTTCATATTTGTTTTCTCTCTCAAGGTCTGTGTCTTTATCCTCTGGCCAGAATAGTAAGGTAAGCAGGAACAAGGAACTTGGTAGACATTTCTTTTTGTCAGCTGGGAACTGACGACAAAGGTCCTGAAGGACTTTGAGAGGAGGACCTTTTGGAGCCATCGGTGACAAGCAGTTCAGAGTAATGCTGGCCAGTGTGTAATTCACAATATCACGCTGGTCAAACTTTGATTTCAGTGGATTGCTGGGGTAGAGAGAAAGGATTTTGTTTAGAGTATCTACTGCACCCTTCTCTTCACGTAGCTTAGAGAGGATGGATGTGACGTTACCCCCACCAAGACGATAGATGACCATGCGTTTTTGTATAGGAGTTAGATTGGTTGCAGTTGACTGGCCAGTTTGCAGAAATGCAGCAGAAGAAGCATCACTGAAGTACCTTCCAAACACAGAGGATATATTTGCCAACCATTTCAGTGGATTGTTTATCTTCGCCTCAGGACCTAAATGAATCTCATCTTCATCTACACCAGCGTCTGTCTGGAAGTAACTGAGGTCTCCTGAAATCCACTCCAAGGCATCTTCCACTGTCTTGTAAAGCTTTTTCAAACGATCATGGAATGGTTCCCAGTCATCTTTAAGTACCTCTGGAATGTAATCAGTGAACAAGTACTTCAGACATTCTCCATGGCCTCTGGCTCCATTTGCGAAAAGCTGCAATGAAAATATCAGTTTGAGCAGGTTGCATCCAACTTCAACTTCAGCAAAATATCCAGAATTGTTTATGTTTTCCGTATCTGCTGTAGCTGCTCTCTCACAATCTTGAAAACACTGCATGGCTTTCAGTGCAGTCTTCACAGCATCTGCTGTATTTTTGGCAGTGTTTGGTTTGGAGTCATTGTCAATGACTTTGCATTTGGCTTGGAACCATTTTTTGTACACCTGTCCTTTTGTGTCCAGTATGTATGAGTTGTTTGGCAGCTGTCTTGCTGCCGTCTCTGCCCAGTGTTCTGCCTCTTCGAACATTTCATATTTATAATGAAGACGAGCAAGTTGTTGTGCAAAGAATGGATCATCATGGAAACGCTTGAAAGCTTCCTCGAGTAACTCAATTGCTTTGCCTGGCTTTTCGTTTTGACACACATGCTCAATCAGAGGAGAGAAAAACTGTCACATTTATCTCCTTTGCTTATTCTGGATCTCCTTATGAAAAGTGCTCTCAAGAACGACTGATATTCTTCCTTTCCAAATCTGTGCTCAAAAGCACATTCTCACAGAGCAATTTCATTGCCAAACCACTGTGGGTCTGTTGGCTTCCAAGAAGTTGTTGGAGAATTTCCTTTGCAACGAGTGGGTGAATGATTCTGATTGATTTAATGTAGGTCTTCTCATCTCTGAGATGAGAAGACGCAGTTTAGCCTGATCACTGAGTTGTCTCTCAAACTCATACTGGTGAAACCTTTCCATTGACATTTTCAAAGCTAGCAAGGCTTCGCAGTGGGACTGAGAGATGAATGAGTTCGGACGTAACTGTTAAGTAGTGCTACATAGTGAATGAGGCGAGTGACAGCAGATTGATGGTCAATGTCTTGGAGCAAATTTTTCACAAACTTTTGAACATAATGATCAGTGAATCCTTCACTCATCAGAACAAAAGTCAGGATGAACTGATGCTCGTATTGTTCTTCGAGCACCTCTCGTTTTCCAACAAACATTCTCTTCTCTTTAGCAGACAGCTTGTGAGTGACAGAGACATTTTGTAAAGGAGACTCATTGCATCTCTTCTCTGGATCATAGGATCGACTGCAGCCCAACAAAATGAAACACAGTGTTCCGTACTGGATTTGTTTGCTGTTAATTGCAACCTCTAATTGATTCCTGAGATCATCTAGATATTCTTGGTCTGAGTCTTCAATGAGGAGCAGCACTGGAAGACACCTCTGTGGATCCTTTTCTTCATATTCTCTGAGGTCAACAGCATGCTGCGCCACGACCGCAGCTGAGTATGAAGGCTTCACAACTGCACACCTTAGGTCTTTCCTGTTTTTCCACAACACTTGTCTTCCCACAGTACTTCCACCACTTCCTGGATGATGGTAGATGCTTATACTCTTCACCGGAGTCTGTTCTGCATTGGACTTCAGAGCATTCTTGAGAAGTTTGGAGACATCTTCATAAGCATCTCGTTCAATTACCTCTCCAACATGCTTGTGTTCAGCAAGCCAGAAATTCAACCATGTCACTCTCCCACCACGGAAGAACTGGTGTTCAACGTTTGCTTTCTCCTCACTAATGAAGTGTTCGGTTGTTTCATCACAATGATTGACAGTCAGAATTTCTAGAGAAGCCATCTCTTCCTCTTTGTTTGTTTCAAGTAGGCAGATCCCTTTCACAAAGACAGGCAAATGTTTGCTGGTACAGGCTTTTACAGGTTGTACATCCTGCACGGTTGCATTAACATGACTCATTTTCATCCCAACAACACTGAAGTTGTTCACGGTTTCTCTTCCACACGATCCCTCTGCAAAGCTTTGCCACCTCAGGAAGTTGCTCTCTGGGATTCACAGATGCAGATGATGTCTTCATGGCCTTCCATGTTGTGTGAAACTCAAAAAGGTGTGCAACAATGGTTTCTCAACTGGTGATGTGAGAGAAAAATGACCTGGAATGCCTTTGGCAAGATATGTTTACAAATCAAAGACACAGATTCCCTTAAGAGGGTTATTTTTGTCTTGATCCAAGTCATCTCTTCACATGGCGTATCTTTTCCTTTGAAGTCAGAACGGCCATTACAGAAGATCCAGCTAGTTTGCTCAAACAGATGCAGGTTGCTAGTGAACTCTTTGATGCTTGTGTCGCTGGACATCCTGTAGCTCTGCAGAGAATGCATGTTTGCAGCATGATGCTGAAGGTATCTGTTGCAAAGACCTGATACTTTGATTCAGGGTCAAAGTCAAACACGCAGAATATCTTCATGTTAAGCAGCCAGTCAATGTGACAAAGATCATCAGGTTTGAATTTGTTTGTGACGAATATTAACCATTTGTTATTTTCAATAAACTTCTTCCCACTCGTCATTAGCATTGTGAGTTTCCTTCCAAGGTCTTGGCTGAACAGTGGAGCATTGTGGAACTGATTTCTCTCTGCTTCTTCTCTTTGAGCATCACGATCCTTAACTCGCTGGATGAATTCACTCAAATCTTTGTCCAACACTGGCTCTGTTTTTGAACCCACCCTCCGCAGAATTGATTCCTTTTCGAATTGTACTTTATTGGCCGACTCGTTGAAGTTGGGCAGACGAACTGCATACCACTTGCTCTTAACAATGCTGATTGAAGGTACAATGTCAACCTCCACCACATACATCTTCTCTGTACTTTCTCGATCCATAACCTCAACAAATCTTGGTGGTCGCACACACTGGCGCACATGTTCCACGTCAGATGAGAAACTCCTTTCAATGTAGTCCAAAGCATCTACATATATGTCCATATCTTTCACAGGGAGGCCAATTACCTCACCGTGCATGTATCCTGTATCCTCCCTGCTGTCCATCACACCAAAGTGTATTGTGCCATTTGATCTGATATTCATGCAGCCAGTTGCAAATTTAAGAACCTCTTTGGCAAACTTGGCTTGGAGCCTCGTGCGATCCAATCCGGCAGCTACAGTTAGAGACTTAAATTCATGGCATGGATGTATCAAATTAAAAGCGCCTGACTCAGGTTGCAGGACCCTGTGCTTTACATATATGTAATCAACCCCCTCTTGATCAAATGGTCGTGGTTTGCAGTCTTCCTTTGTTTGTCTCTCCTCTAAGTCTCCCACATGAACTTGTGCTGAAGGTGCTTCACCTGCAACTTGACATTGAACTGATTTTTGACCGTTTTTCTGCTCCAACTCAGTTTTGTTAGCCCTGTCGGGGTTTTTCTTCTCCTGTGATTTTTGCTGGGAGTTGAGGAGCTCATCTCTTTTTTTAATAATCAAATGAGCAGGGCCTAACTTCATGCAAATCTTTTTCTTCAAAAGTCCTCATCCAGTGTAAGAAGGATTTCTCCATCTACTTCTTCCTCAAAGAGCTTTTTACGTACTTTTCATTTACTCTAATGGATCTTAGCCAGTTGCTCACTTGAGTTTCAGTCCAATTCTTGGGTGACTGCCCAAGTTCATCTGCTAAATAGTGAGAAGAGACACAAAAGCAATAGGTTTAATTATGTATAGAATCAGAGATACACTATAGTTACCCTACATATTACAGGCATGTTTTTACTTAGCAAATTTAGACATCTTTGGTGGTAGTGCAAACTTAGTGAGTTAGTCCATATCTTAAGTTTTTTTTTTTTTTTTTCAACCCTGTCTATGGACTTGATGCACTATGGCTTCACTTAATCCTGGAGCAACTTTAATCCACTTAAACACTGACATATTATTACCTAATAAAACATTAGGTGTTTTATTTGCTCATACAACAGACACATGGGATCATTAGCATTCATTTGAAATAATGTTTCTGTGCACTCTGCTAGCTTTGGTCTGGTCTCCACCATTCTAAGCAAAACATGACTCAAGCAGCTTAATGTTCCACCTCATCCACCAGGTTGTGGTCTTCCTGATGTACAGTGTGTCAGAGGTGTACTACACCCAACAACACTTTTGCTGAAAACGGCTCAGTGCTGTGGCTGACAATGAGGTTGAGGAAAATGAACAGTGAAAATGAATCAGAACACTACAGTTGTTTGTAAAATGACAATAGTGACCCTTTTATCATTACACAATAAATTGGACTCTCAGTAATATAAAAATATCGGTTCTTTTTACTGTGCGTGTGAATCTTAATTTTCATATAAATAACACCATAGGCATAGGCATGGTCTATGTTACATGCCTATGCCAGACAAAAAACCTAAATTAATTATTAAAAAAAAATTGTGTACCTTTATTATACAATGTTGGCAAAGACAAACATGTTGTACACAAGAGTATTTAAGTATTCAAGTAAAAAAAAAGACTCATAACTCAAACTCTCATAAAAAATGACTCATCACTCCACTCACCCATGGCTTTCTTTCTTCTGTCTCCACATTAACAACCTTGCTGTTTACTTATCACCAACTTCTGTAAAATAAGATGCACACTTCCATTTAGTCCATTATCATGTTGAATTCAGGTAAATGTATGGTTAGTAAAACTGGCTCACAGGCAGTCCCCTACTAATAAGACTTGATGGTGTAACTATCAAACTGGAATCACAGATAGATTAAGTTTACTTTGTCCCTCTTGGTATAGCCACTGTGTTTATAAACAGGGATAAAGAACTATGTGCACAACACTGTAACTTTACATTCCTCAATGAAATGTTACAAATACTAAGGCCAATTCTGAGTGAAAACATATTATATATGTTAATGTTAACAAGCACAAATATTTTTGATAAGGATCCCCACAAAACAAAATCGACAGTGCTCTCTAGTGGATAAACTCAGTAATGGTGACACTAAATCAATCCAGTCCATCCGGTGATTCGGTGCAAAGGTGATCAATGCTATAAAACCTACTGCTGCTGTAAACATGGTAGCAAACTCAGTGTCGTGGTGTGAAAGGTTATTACTGACTCCAGTACAACAAATGTAAAAGATTAGTCTGGAGAGTTGACTTTAGTGAACAAAAAACAAAACAAAGCTATGTGGTCTAAACTGCTCAGATTGGAGGGGGCAATTCGAAATTTGGGGTGGGCAGAGTAAATTTAACAAAGTTGTGGTGTGATAATAATAATAAGAAGAAGAAGAATAACTCTAATTATTATTATTATACACTACAGTTTCGTTTCTTTGGAGATTGACAAACCAGATAAACCAGATAAACCAGAGCCATTGGTGTGTGATTAATAGGACCGAACCATTTCATGGCAGCTGGAGGAGTGGAGTGCCTTCAGTACATTACTTATAAAAATATGTTTGATTTAACTTAGGAAAAGGAATGATTTCTAAAAAGGTTTAAGATGCTAATCCATTTCACTGATTTTATTTGTTTTATTTCCTCATTCGTATTTTGAAATGACTCCTCAGATTGGGTGTGGCCCAACCTTTTCACACAGTGAACTTATTGTTGAGAATGTTTCCAAGTTTTAAAGAATGTGTCACAATAGGAAATTCAACCAAGCTGTGGTATAATAATAATAATAATAATAACTCCTATTATTTATTTTTTATACTTGTCACACACAGACTAGCGCCACTGAACCTTTTTACCCCTCCATGGACGCACCCATGCAGGTGATGAGTTCCAGTAAGTTGTGAACTGACGATGCTGCAATTAAACACTGAAGAAAATATTTTTAATGATGCAGTTGCCATTAATTCAAAATGATTGGGGGGTTTGCTTTAGTAGACAAACAAACTGTGAACACCTGGAGACTTTGGTTGTCCTCTGTGTAGTGTTTTGTTTTTTTGACGGCACCTGAAGGAAACTTATTCTGTCCTCTATATGAATCAATATCAGATCGTTCAAATGAAGATGTATTTTAATCAGCGGATAGTTTTTTGAAACCCAGCACTATGTCCAACCAGTAATTCAGAAATCAAGATATTCTGATGGTGCGAATGAAATAAACGTGATTGGCAGGTGTCAGAAAAAGGACTCATAAATCAGGATCTAATAAAAACTGACTCATCGCTGCACTCACCCATGGTTTTCTTTCTTCTGTCATCACAATAAAAACCTGCCGTTTACTTATCACCGACTTCCATCTGTAAAAGAAGAAGTATAGTTAGAAATGAAACATGTATGGATGAGCAACAGAAAATTTGCCTGCTACGGACCAAGAGGATATCAAGAGTCAAAAATCGTTACAGCACTAAAGAATAGAGTCAAACTAAAGGGCGGACATTGTTCTTACCTTGGATCAACTCTTCTGGAAGTCAGTCTTTATCCGTGTGTCGGCCTGGATCCATTTAAAAAGCCTGTGGTCGGTTATGGAAATGCTGCAGTTTCGCTGCTTCCTCTCCCTGTCGCCCCTGACAATGACACTTCATTTTTCTCTTCCTCTAAAAGTGACGTTTCAGTATCTGAGACCGGCATTAAAACTGGAGATAAAACCTTCACGATCCCAGAAAACAGACAAGACATCTTCAAAGAATTAAGAATCAGCACGAGAATAAGAAAGCGTGTACTTCCGGTTTTCAAAAATTAAAAAGTTTACAGAGTAGAAGTATAAAACATGTCACCACTAGTGTCTCAGATGAATAAAACACTCACTGGACTTGGACTGGTTGTCAATTTAGAAAAAGAATGGGAGGGACAGACGGATTATCGAAAAACCTGTTTTGGATTTTTCAGGCCGCTCCTAGTTTCGTTTCTGTGGAAATTGTAAAACTGGACCGCACCATTTCATGTCAGCTGGAGGTGTGCGGAGCATTTATTAGTACATTACTTATAAAAATAGGTTTGATTTAACTTAGGAAAAAGAATGATTTCTAAAAAGGTTTAAGATGCTAATCCATTTCAATGATTTTATTTGTGTTATTTCCTCATTCGTATTTTGAAATGACTCCTCAGATTGGGTGTGGCCCAACCTTTTCACACAGTGAACTTATTGTTGAGGGTTTTTCCAAGTTTTAAAGAATGTGTCACAATAGGAAATTCAACCAAGCTGTGGTATAATAATAATAATAACTCCTATTATTATTTTGTTATTTTGTTTATACTTGTCACGCACAGACTAGCGCCACTGAACCTTTTTACCCCTCCATGGAAGCACCCATGCAGGTGATGAGTTCCAGTAAGGAAGCTGTGAACTGACGATGCTGCAATTAAACACAACACTAAAGAAAATATTTTTAATGATGCAGTTGTCATTAATTCAAAATATGTTAAAAAACAAGTTCGACAGCCTGGTTTGCTTTCGTAGACAAACAAACTGTGAACACCTGGAGACTTTGGTTGTCCTCTGTGTAGTGTTTTGTTTTTTTGACGGCACCTGAAGGAAACTTATTCGTGTGAGTGATCTGTCCTCTATAATCAGCGGATAGTTTTTTGAAACCCAGCACTATGTCCAACCAGTAATTCAGAAATCAAGATATTCTGATGGTGCGAATGAAATAAACGTGATTGGCAGATTCAAAAGGCACAGAATAAAGTTGACCAATTGGGTGGGCAGAGTAGAAATTTGGCTTTTCTGCCCACTTCTAGATCCAGGCCGGCTTCAACATGTCATATGTTGTATGTGAAATTGTTGTCATTGGGTGTGACTACATGTATATTACACAGTGTTGACAGAGCCAAACCTGTTGTTCTCCCGAGTATGTTGTTACTATTAAAGTACAGAAAAAGGACTCATAAATCAGGATCTAATAAAAACTGACTCATCGCTGCACTCACCCATGGTTTTCTTTCTTCTGTCATCACAATAAAAACCTGCCGTTTACTTATCACCGACTTCCATCTGTAAAAGAAGAAGTATAGTTAGAAATGAAACATGTATGGATGAGCAACAGAAAATTTGCCTGCTACGGACCAAGAGGATATCAAGAGTCAAAAATCGTTACAGCACTAAAGAATAGAGTCAAACTAAAGGGCGGACATTGTTCTTACCTTGGATCAACTCTTCTGGAAGTCAGTCTTTATCCGTGTGTCGGCCTGGATCCATTTAAAAGCCTGTGGTCGGTTATGGAAATGCTGCAGTTTCGCTGCTTCCTCTCCCTGTCGCCCCTGACAATGACACTTCATTTTCTCTTCCTCTAAAAGTGACGTTTCAGTATCTGAGACCGGCATTAAAACTGGAGATAAAACCTTCACGATCCCAGAAAACAGACAAGACATCTTCAAAGAATTAAGAATCAGCACGAGAATAAGAAAGCGTGTACTTCCGGTTTTCAAAAATTAAAAAGTTTACAGAGTAGAAGTATAAAACATGTCACCACTAGTGTCTCAGATGAATAAAACACTCACTGGACTTGGACTGGTTGTCAATTTAGAAAAAGAATGGGAGGGACAGACGGATTATCGAAAAACCTGTTTTGGATTTTTCAGGCGCTCCTAGTTTCGTTTCTGTGGAAATTGTAAAACTGGACCGCACCATTTCATGTCAGCTGGAGGTGTGCGGAGCATTTATTAGTACATTACTTATAAAAATAGGTTTGATTTAACTTAGGAAAAAGAATGATTTCTAAAAAGGTTTAAGATGCTAATCCATTTCAATGATTTTATTTGTGTTATTTCCTCATTCGTATTTTGAAATGACTCCTCAGATTGGGTGTGGCCCAACCTTTTCACACAGTGAACTTATTGTTGAGGGTTTTTCCAAGTTTTAAAGAATGTGTCACAATAGGAAATTCAACCAAGCTGTGGTATAATAATAATAATAACTCCTATTATTATTTTGTTATTTTGTTTATACTTGTCACGCACAGACTAGCGCCACTGAACCTTTTTACCCCTCCATGGAAGCACCCATGCAGGTGATGAGTTCCAGTAAGGAAGCTGTGAACTGACGATGCTGCAATTAAACACAACACTAAAGAAAATATTTTTAATGATGCAGTTGTCATTAATTCAAAATATGTTAAAAAACAAGTTCGACAGCCTGGTTTGCTTTCGTAGACAAACAAACTGTGAACACCTGGAGACTTTGGTTGTCCTCTGTGTAGTGTTTTGTTTTTTTGACGGCACCTGAAGGAAACTTATTCGTGTGAGTGATCTGTCCTCTATAATCAGCGGATAGTTTTTTGAAACCCAGCACTATGTCCAACCAGTAATTCAGAAATCAAGATATTCTGATGGTGCGAATGAAATAAACGTGATTGGCAGATTCAAAAGGCACAGAATAAAGTTGACCAATTGGGTGGGCAGAGTAGAAATTTGGCTTTTCTGCCCACTTCTAGATCCAGGCCGGCTTCAACATGTCATATGTTGTATGTGAAATTGTTGTCATTGGGTGTGACTACATGTATATTACACAGTGTTGACAGAGCCAAACCTGTTGTTCTCCAGAGTATGTTGTTACTATTAAAGTACAGAAAAAGGACTCATAAATCAGGATCTAATAAAAACTTAGTCGTCCCTCCACTCACCCATGGTTTTCTTTCTTCTGTCATCACAATAAAAACCTGCCGTTTACTTATCACCGACTTCCATCGGTAAAAGAAGATGCATAGTTAGAAATGTAAAGAGCATCCGCTGTAACTACCAACTGTTTATAACACCTTTAAAAACTGCAAGATTTACACTCTGGGTAATGAAGACGTTGATGAGCAACAGAAAATTCGCCTGCTCCAGACCAAGAGGAAATCAAGAGTAAAAAATCGCAACAGCACTAAAGAATAGAGTCAAACAAAAGGGCGAACATTGTTCTTACCTTGGATAAACTCTTCTGGAAGTCCGTCTTTATCCATGTGTGGGGCTGGATCCATTTAAAAAAGCCTGTGTTCGGTTATGGAAACGCTGCAGTTTCGCTGCTTCCTCTCCCTGTCGCCCCTGAAATGTGCAGCGCGCCCGTATTCAGAGCTTTATGGTAAATGTGGAAACAGCTCCAATGAGACTTGTTCATGTTTCTCTTCCTCTAAAAAACATGTTCCAGTATCGGGGACCTGCAGGAAAACTGGAGATAAAACCTTCACGATCCCAGAAAACAGACAACACATCTTCAAAGAATTCAGAATCAGCACAAGAATAAGAAGGCGTGTACTTCCGGTTTTCAAAGTGTAAAAAATGTCACCACTAGTATCTCAGATAAATAAAAACAATCACTGGACTTGGACTGGTTGTCAATTTAGAAAAAGAATGGGAGAGACAGACTGAGAACCCCAAAACCTGGGGTGGATTTTTCAGGGAGCTCCCAGTTTCGTTTCTGTGGAAACTTTTTTACCACCAAAACAGACAAATAACTGAGAGTGTGAGCCCCTCAGAGACTGTGTGCGTGCAATATAAGCCCTCAGTGCCCTTACTGGGCCCAGAGTAGGCAGGCTGGCTTCCTCCTGCAGCAGAGCTGGATCAGGTTGAAATTTAAAGTCTGAGGGTTTATAACTTTAGGCAAAAACGAGGGGTTTGGCCAGAGAGACATGCCTGAGTCACCTGCCCTCCATCTTAAACAATTGTCACTTACAGACAGAGCATGCAACTCACTCACCCTCTTGGCAGAGCATATAGCCAGGAGGAAAGCTGCTTTGTGAGATAGGAACTTAAGGCTTGATTGCCCTATGGGATCATAGGGAGACTGCATCAGGGGCCGTAATACCAAGGGGAGTTCCCACGATGGAGCCCTGCTTGGTCGCAGGCGGTATGCTCCTTTAATGAACTGAGACACTAAAGTATGTCTCCCAACTGTAACATCTCCCACTGTCTCGTGGAAGAAAGAAATTGCAGCAGTGTATACCTTAATGGTGCTGGGCGCCCTGTTCGAGTCCAAAAGTGACTGAAGGAAGCGGAGAACCAGCTCCGGATTTGTGGCTGGATTTTCCTGTCTGTTGTGACACCATGTAGAAAACACCCTCCACTTTTGGCCATAGTTTGGCCGAGTGGAGGGAGCCCGGGCATTGTCTATGGTCCTCAGGACAGCCTCATCTAACCCCTGAGAGAGGTACTGACAAGGTGCAGGATGTCTGATCTGGGGTGCCATATCTGACCTTCTGCCTGTAAGAGGAGGTCTGCCCTGACTGGCAGGGCCCATGGTTGACCGTGAACCAGGCGAAGGAGCGTTGGGAAACAATGCTTCCCTGGCCACCTGGGGCTATTAACAGCACCTCGAGGCGATCCGGTTGAGTACCTGGGGAATCAGAGGGAATGGAGGAAATGCGTACAACAACCCTTCCGGCCATTCTTGAGATAGTGCATCCAGGCCTAGAGGACCTCCCTGGCCTTCCAGAGAGAACCACATCCTGCAGTGGGTTGTCTCTGCTGACGCAAATAGGTCAGTCTGAGCCCTGCCAAAGCGACTCCATAAGAGGGATACAACTTCTGGATGAAACCTCCACTCTCCTGGGGGAGGACCAGTCCTGGACAGGAGGTGTGCTGCTCGATTTACAATCCCTGGCATAAAGATTGCCTTGAGTGAAGCCAGATGCTGAAAGGCCCAAAACAGGAGTTTCTGTGCCACCTGGAGGCAACGCAGGGACTTTGTGCCTCACTGGTGATTTATATGATAGACTGTCGAAGAACTGTCTGTTCTTATCGAGACATGCCTGCCCTGGATGGAGGAAAGGAGAGCCTTCAGAGCAAGGTGAACCGCTCTTAACTCCACATCAACATTGATGTGTTCGCCACCCCAAGGGGGTATCCACAAACCGCGCACCATCCTGCCTTCCCAGACTGCTCCCCAACCTTTGAGGGAAGCATCTGTCATCACCACTGTCCTCCTCGATGGAATGTTCCCGAGGGGGAATCTCCTTGGAGCAGGAGCACCCAGTCCGCCTATGGGCGTAAGGCTTGGAGACATGCACGTGTCACACGAAGTTTCACGTGTCTGTCCAGCTTCGGTTGGAGCTTGAAGGCATTCAGCCACCTCTGCATTGGCCGGGCCCTGAGGAGGCCCAAAGGAACAACGGCTGCTGCGGCTGAAACCATCCCCAGCATCCTCTGAACATTGAAAAATTGTAGCTGCCTGCCGAGACGGAATCGTTCCAGGAATGCTAGAATCCTCCTCACCCTCTAAGAGGTGAGGGATACAGACATTGTGAGGGAATTCAAACAATGTCCCACAAAAGTCACCTGCTGCCTTGGCTGGAGGTTGCTTTTCATCACATTCACCTTGAAACCCAAGGACCGTACATGCGAGATCACCCTCTGGGTATCCTCTACAACAGTGGTCGCCAACCCGTCGATCGCGATCTACCGGTCGATCTCGCAGTCTTCACTGTCGATCCCCCAACTCTCTGGACTCACTGGCTGTCGTCTCGTCGCAGATCAGCTGTGTGGCTGTTGTCTGTTTTTCACACGCGCTGTGTGTCCGCTACTGGCGGTGGAGTTGCAGGTTTATCTCCTGCATTTCCTTAAAGAACAAGTTGGTTTATGTACTAAACTAAATATCAGGACTCTACGGTATGAAGATGCGCATCTTCCGGTCTGTCGATAACAATCAAAGACCCGCTGGAACAAATGAGTGGATCTAGAAAGTGAAACGCTGGAGTGCTTTTACTTTGAAACTGGTTCGGGAAGTGATGTAAATACATTTGTGTCATAGAGAGATGAACATCGTGGTCCACAGCAGAATAAACAGAGAAAATTATCTTTCACCTGAGTTTTAAAGTGTTTCTGATGAATTTATGTCACAAACAAATGGTTGCAACACTTTCTGTATGCCTTTTCAAAATAAAAGCACTCCAGCGTTTCTGTTGATGGAATCCATTCCCTTGTTTAAAAAGGGTTTTTTATTGTTAAATATTTGCTGGAGCAGAA
The DNA here is from genome assembly GCF_022539355.2 of Hippoglossus stenolepis. Classification (NCBI taxonomy): domain Eukaryota; kingdom Metazoa; phylum Chordata; class Actinopteri; order Pleuronectiformes; family Pleuronectidae; genus Hippoglossus; species Hippoglossus stenolepis. Next base: position 8,205,224 of record NC_061498.1, read on the forward strand.
GATGCACGGCTTCATACTGTGTAGTACTGGTATTTATTTGAGTACAAGGGACTTCTTTCATACAAGGAAATAATCCTATTTGTGGCCATATTCAAATCAAAGCCTATATTATGTAAAAACATTGTGCTGCAGTAGCAGCTCTTCTGCAGAACATGATGTGGAACTGAGGAGGTACATATTTTGCATTGTAAATATGAATTGATATTAATTTTAATATTGTGCATTGAATAGAAACATTTGCACCACTGCCCTTCTTTGTGTATATTTATTTCTTGTACATTCAGCCTAACAGAAATTGCAAAAAATAGTATGACCCTCCTAAGTGGGTTTCTTGGAAGATATCAACAAAATCACGACTGTTTGCTGTCCTGGCTCCTAAATGGTGGAACGAGCTCCCCATTGACATCAGGACAGAAAGTCTACACATCTTCCGCCGCAAACTAAAAACACACCTCTTCCCACTATACCTTGAATAAAAGTTTAAACTAACAATTTAGTAGCACTTAAATGGCACTTACTTATAGCACTTTGTAGTTTTGCTTTCTTGAAGAAATTGTACTGTCTTGATTCTTGTTGTTCTGGTTTGTTCCTCATGGTTGATGCACTTATTGTAAGTCGCTTTGGATAAAAGCGTCAGCTAAATGAAATGTAATGTGATGGTAGATCTCGGCTTAAGTTTGGAATTAAAAAGTCATCTTGGGCTCGAAAAGGCTGGTGACCACTGCTCTACAACTTGGCCAAGAGATGGAGCACAAATGAGCCAGTCGTCCAGGTAGGGAAGGATTTTTATTCTTGACATCTGGAGAGGAGACCAGGCAGCCCCAACCACTCTGGTGAACACCCGTGATGAGAGGGAAAGGCCAAATGGCAGGACCTTGAACTGATAGGCCTGCCCCTGGAATGAAAACCAAAGAAAGGGTCTGTGGTTTGGACAGATGGGCACATGGAAGTATGCATCTTCCAGATCTATCGAGGTGAACCACTCCCCTTTTTCGATAGATTCTAAGATCTGACCCGTGGTCAGCATCTTGAAAGGAAGTACCTTTAAAGAAATACGTGGAGTAGAAGCCAGCGAGCTGTTCGTCTGGATCTACTTTCATAATCGCATCCTTCTGCCGAAACTGAATTCTGTACCCCTTTGATACTGTATCAAGCACCCATGGGTCTGACACGGTTTCCTCCCAGCTGCCCAGGCGTAGCTGGGAGTGAAATTCGGTGGGCGTCCCCCCACCCCTAGGCAGCGCCGCCCGGAGGTCCTGAACCTCTGGGGGGGGCGCGCTTCCTCTGGGGGGCATCTCTAGCCGAAAGACAGGGATGGAACCCTCGTCGACGTTGGGATGGCTGTTTGGAGTCACCAGAGGCTGTGAATCCTGTAGCCCAGGGGTCAGCAACCTTTTTGACAATAAGTGCCAATGTGAAATTTTCTTGTTAATTACTGTGCCATATCAACATTTTTTCATATTAAGTTTTATTATTGAACATTAATATTTCCAACAGACATGTCATTTTATTCCATCCATATTGGCTATATATACAACAACACTGTAAAGAAACATGTTTATCTCATTATGATTCCAATAATAAGTTTGTCATTAACCCCACCAACCACACTCATATTCAGAATTGCGAAAGCTTACTTCAGTCGCATTGGTTTATGGCGGTGGCAAAGACTTTGAGAGAGTTGGCTTCTCATACCTGGACACTGCACATTTGATTGATTCTCCCTTGTCTGCCTGATCTTTGAAACTTCTTTCGTGCCTTGTTTCAAAGTGGCGCTTAACACTGGACGTTCGGCTCACAACATTTTCAAAACATAACGTGCACACAGCACGGTCCTTATGAAAAACAAAGCCACAGTCTTCTGCCCATACTACCTTATGAGCCCAGGATGATGATTGGTGGGGAGGCTGGGAGCCCCTAGGTTTATACCTGGTAGTCACAGCCCCTCTGAACGTGCGCTGTACACACTTTCTGGTGCAGCGAGACTGTTAAGACCTATCTAACACACCCTGGGAGTCAGGATGAAACACGTGTGCTGGCATGATTGGCATATTGGTCAGTTCTTTCCTGATATTCTCAGGCAGAGTTGTACAGCACACTGGGACAAAACGTGCTGCTGCGATTTTCTGCTGCGCGTAGAGAAAGATGAAGTGGTGATCATCTGTGGCTGCAGCAACAAAACCAAACATCAAAAATATTTTCCTCTTTTCAGACTTAAACATACTTTCAATATTTAATGTTGTTAAAAAATTCCCTGTGTTCGTTTAACCCATAACCCGCCTTTAGGTTGGAGTTTAAAATTAATGAATCTTACACATTTTCACCATCATTTTAAACTTTATTTCTTATGACAGATATATTGCTGGATAGTGCAACTGGCTTTATTTGCAGTTTCATGTTGAGAACAAGTAGGTTTCCATAGCTTGCGTAGAATATATTCAATATCTATACAAACACATCCCAAGAACGTTCTTTTCAATATCTACACAGACATTTATTCAAACATTTTTCAATTGCATAATCAATATGCACAGACATTGTATTGAAATTAACACTGTTTTGTTCATTAGTTTTTGATACATAATGATACAATTCCCATGAAAAAAATATATTTAGTTTCCCTTTCTTTCTACATTGTATCTTGGAGAGCATGAAGGAGTGAGTGTACGCTATCGTGAACAGGTGTGAACTTCATCCATCTGAAGTACATCCACAAACAATCGAAAATAACAGTTCTACACACAGATCTAAAAAACACATTATTTCTATAAAATCACAAAGTAGCACATTTTGTTTAAATTGTTCTTTTTTTCAGAAATGTTAGTATATGTATAAACAAAGAATGACAACATTAATGAAACTTATAGTGGTTGTGTTTTGAGTACACCTAATACACTGTTTATACAAGTACAAGAGAGGAAACATGCAAAATGTATCAAAACATCTCATATCTTAAAAAACAACATGTTTTACAAATTATTTCCTGCTTGGCAAACTGACAAAGGAAACCTTGCGTGTTTTTAAGTCCAAATCAAACTCTGTCTTTCTCCTATTACTACAAAGCCCATGCTTTGGTAAATGACCGTTTGTCTTTGAACAACGATCCTATTTATTTACCACGATGTTGTAGGCAACAGGACCTCTGAAGGTGAACCCCAGGTAGAAGGTGATGTTTTCATTGCTATGAGGCAGTGAAGGTAAATGAAGCGGCATTATCCTGAACTTCTGTTTCTCAGGGCCCTCGAGGTACACCACTCCATCATCAGTCCATCCAGAAACACGTTTTAACAACTTGGCGATCTCAGGATTCTTCCATACCTCACCACTAAACCACTGCATGCGCTTCTCAGAGAGAGACGTCACCTTTACGACTCCTTTTAACTTTCTCTTGTGGATAAATTTATCCAATCCATTTCCACTGCCCAGAAAGAAATGGGTGTAAAGTCTTCTCTTCCGTGGAGGAATGTCCTTCATCTTGGTCCAGTATCCTTTCTCCATGTGTTGAACAGCTGATTGGACAACTTCATATTTGTTTTCTCTCTCAAGGTTTGTGTCTTTATCCTCTGGCCAGAATAGTAAGGTAAGCAGGAACAAGGAACTTGGTAGACATTTCTTTTTATCAGTTGGGAACTGACGACAAAGGTCCTGAAGGACTTTGAGAGAAGGAACTTTCAGAGCCATTGGTGACAAGCAGTTCAGAGTAATGCTGGCCAGTGTGTAATTCACAATATCACGCTGGTCAAACTTTGATTTCAGTGGATTACTGGGGTAGAGAGAAAGGATTTTGTTTAGAGTATCTACTGCACCCTTCTCTTCATGTAGCTTAAAGAGGATGGATGTGACGTTACCCCCGCCAAGACGATAGATGACCATGCGTTTTTGTATAGGAGTTAGATTGGTTGCAGTTGACTGGCCAGTTTGTAGAAATGCAGTAGAAGAAGCATCACTGAAGTACCTTCCCAACTCAGAGGATATATTTGCCAACCATTTCAGTGGATTGTTTATGTTCCCCTCAGGACTTAAATGAATCTCATCTTCATCTACACCAGCGTCTGTCTGGAAGTAACTGAGGTCTCCTGAAATCCACTCCAAGGCATCTTCCACTGTCTTGTTGAGCTTTTTCAAACGATCATGGAATGGTTCCCAGTCATCTTTAAGTTCCTCTGGAATGTAATCACTGCACAAGTACTTCAGACATTCTCCATGGCCTCTGGCTCCATTTGCAAAAAGCTGCAATGAAGATATCAGCTTGAGCAGGTTGCATCCAACTTCAACTTCAGCAAAATATCCATAATTGTTCATCCTTTCCGTATCTGCTGTAGCTGCTCTCTCACAATCTTGAAAACACTGCATGGCTTTCAGTGCAGTCCTCACAGCATCTGCTGTATTTATGGCAGTGTTTGGTTTGGAGTCATTGTCAATGGCTTTGTGTTTGGCTTGGAACCATTTTTTGTACACCTGTCCTTTTGTGTCAAGTATGTGTGAGTTGTTTGGCAGCTGTCTTGCTGCCGTGTCTGCCCAGTGTTCCGCCTCTTCGAACATTTCATATTTATAATGAAGACGAGCAAGTTGTTGTGCAAAGAATGGATCATCATGGAAACGCTTGAAAGCTTCCTTGAGTAACTCAATTGCTTTGTCTGGTTTTTCGTTTTTACACACATGCTCAATCAGAGGAGAGAGAAAACTGTCACATTTATCTCCTTTGCTTATTCTGGATCTCCTTATGAGAAGTGCTTTCAAGAATGACAGATATTCTTCCTTTCCAAATCTGTGCTCGAAAAGCACATTCTCACAGAGCAATTTCATTGCCAAACCACTGTGGGTCTGTTGGCTTCCAAGAAGTTGTTGGAGAATTTCCTTTGCAACGAGTGGGTGAATGATTCTGATTGATTTAATGTAGGTCTTCTCATCTCTGAGGTGAAAGAAGACGAGTTTTGCCTGATCACTGAGTTGTCTCTCAAACTCATACTGGTGAAACCTTTCCATTGACATTTTCAAAGCTAGCAAGGCTTCGCAGTGGGACTGAGAGATGAATGAGTTCGGAACGTAACTGTTAAGTAGTGCTACATAGTGAATGAGGCGAGTGACAGCAGATTGATGGTCAATGTCTTGGAGCAAATGTTTCACAAACTGTTGAACATAATCCTCAGTGAATTCTTCACTCATCAGAACAAAAGTCAGGATGAACTGATGCTCGTATTGTTCTTCGAGCACCTTTCGTTTTCCAACAAACATTCTCTTCTCTTTAGCAGACAGCTTGTGAGTGACAGAGACATTTTGTAAAGGAGACTCCTTGCATCTTCTCTCTGGATCATAAGATCGACTGCAGCCCAACAAAATGAAACACAGTGTTCCGTACTGGATTTGTTTGCTGTTAATTGCAACCTCTAATTGATTCCTGAGATCATCTAGATATTCTTTGTCCGAGTCTTCAATGAGGAGCAGCACTGGAAGACACCTCTGTGGATCCTTTTCTTCATATTCTCTGAGGTCAACAGCATGCTGCGCAACGACCGCAGCTGAGTATGAAGGCTTCACAACTGCACACCTTAGGTCTATCCTGTTTTTCCACAACACTTGTCTTGCCACAGTACTTCCACCACTTCCTGGATGATGGTAGATGCTTATACTCTTCACCGGAGTCTGTTCTGCATTGTACTTCACAGCATTCTTGAGAAGTTTGGAGACATCTTCATAAGCATCTCGTTCAATTACCTCTCCAACATGCTTGTGTTCAGCAAGCCAGAAATTCAACCAGGTCACTCTCCCACCACGGAAGAACTGCTGTTCAACGTTTGCTTTCTCCTCACTGATGAAGTGTTCGGTTGTTTCATCACAATGATTGACAGTCAGAATTTCTAGAGAAGCCATCTCTTCCTCTTTGTTTGTTTCAAGTAGGCAGATCCCTTTCACAAAGACAGGCAACTGTTTGCTGGTACAGGCTTTTACAGGTTGTACATTCTGCACGGTTGCATTAACATGACTCATTTTCATCCCAACAACACTGAAGTTGTTCACGGTTTGTGTTCCACACGATCCCTCTGCAAAGCTTTGCCACCTCAGGAAGTTGTTCTCCGATTCACAGATGCAGATGATGTCTTCATGGCCTTCCATGTCTGTGAAAAACTCATAAAAGGTGTGCAACAATGGTTTCTCAACTGGTGATGTGAGAAGAAAAATGACCTGGAATGCCCCTTTTGGCAAGATATGTTTACAAATCGAAGACACAGATTCCCTTAAGAGGGTTATTTTTGTCTTGATCCAAGTCATCTCTTCACAGGGCGTATCATTTCCTTTGAAGTCAGAACGGCCATTACAGAAGATCCAGCTAGTTTGCTCAAATAGATGCAGGTTGCTAGTGAACTCTTTGATGCTTGTGTCGCTGGACATCCTGTAGCTCTGCAGAGAATGCATGTTTGCAGCATGATGCTGAAGGTATCTGTTGCAAAGACCTGAAACCTTTGATTCAGGGTCAAAGTCAAACACGCAGAATATCTTCATGTTAAGCAGCCAGTCAATGTGACAAAGATCATCAGGTTTGAATTTGTTTGTGACGAATATTAACCATTTGTCATTTTCAATGAACTTCTTCCCACTCGTCATTAGCATTGTGAGTTTCCTTCCAAGGTCTTGGCTGAACAGTGGAGCATTGTGGAACTGATTTCTCTCTGCTTCTTCTCTTTGAGCATCACGATCCTTAACTCGCTGGATGAATTCACTCAAATCTTTGTCCAACACTGGCTCTGTTTTTGAACCCACCCTCCGCAGAATTGATTCCTTTTCGAATTGTACTTTATTGGCCGACTCGTTGAAGTTGGGCAGACGAACTGCATACCACTTGCTCTTAACAATGCTGATTGAAGGTACAATGTCAACCTCCACCACATACATCTTCTCTGTACTTTCTCGATCCATAACCTCAACAAATCTTGGTGGTCGCACACACTGGCGCACATGTTCCGCGTCAGATAAGAAACTCCTTTCAATGTAGTCCAAAGCATCTACATATATGTCCATATCTTTCACAGGGATGCCAATTACCTCACCGTGCATGTATCCTGTATCCTCCCTGCTGTCCATCACACCAAAGTGTATTGTGCCATTTGATCTGATATTCATGCAGCCAGTTGCAAATTTAAGAACCTCTTTGGCAAACTTGGCTCGGAGCCTCGTGTTATCCAATGTGACAGCTACAGTTAGAGACTTAAATTCATGGCATGGATGTATCAAATTAAAAGCGCCCGACTCAGGTTGCAGGACCCTGTGCTTTACATATATGTAATCAACCCCCTCTTGATCAAACGGTCGTGGTTTGCAGTCTTCCTTTGTTTGTCTCTCCTCTAAGTCTCCCACATGAACTTGTGCTGAAGGTGCTTCACCTGCAACTTGACGTTGAACTGATTTTTGACCGTTTTTCTGCTCCAACTCAGTTTTGTTAGCCCTGTCGGGCTTTTTCTTCTCCTGAGATTTTTGCTGGGAGTTGAGGAGTTCATCTCTTTTTTTAATTATCAAATGAGCAGGGCCTAACTTCATGCAAATCTTTTTCTTCAAAAAGTCCTCATCCAGTGTAAGAAGGATTTCTCCATCTACTTCTTCCTCAAAGAGCTTTTTTGTGTATTTTTCATTCACACCAATGGATCTTAGCCAGTTGCTCACTTGAGTTTCAGTCCAATTCTTGGGTGACTGCCCAAGTTCATCTGCTAAATAGTGAAAAGAGACACAAAAGCAATAGGTTTAATTACGTATAGAATCATAGATACACTATAGTTACCCTACATATTACAGGCATGTTTTTACTTAGCAAATTTAGACATCTTTGGTGGTAGAGCATACTTAGTGAGTTTTCAAAGTTTTTTTTTTTTATTTCCCAACCCTGTCTATGGACTTGATGGACTATGGCTTCACTTAAACCTGGAGCAACTTTAATCCACTTAAACACTGACACATAGTGTGTCAGAGGTGTACTACACCCAACAGCACTTTTGCTGAAAACAGCTGAGTGCTGTGGCTGACAATGAGGTTGATGAAAATGAACAGTGAAAATGAATCAGAACACTACAGTTGTGGTTTGTAAAATGACAACAGTGACCCTTTTAACATTACACAATAAATTGAACTCTCAGTAATATAAAAATATCTGTACTTTTTACTGTGCGTGTGAATCTTAATTTTCATATAAATAACACTATAGGCATTGTCTATGTTACATGCCTATGCCAGACAAAAAACCTAAATTAATTATTCAAAAAAAATTGTGTACCTTTATTATACAATGTTGGCAAAGACAAACATGTTGTACACAAGAGTATTTAAGTATTCAAGTAAAAAAAAAGACTCATAACTCAAGATCTCATAAAAAATGACTCATCACTCCACTCACCCATGGTTTTCTTTCTTCTGTCTCCACATTAACAACCTTGCTGTTTACTTTTCACCAGCTTCTGTAAATTAAGATGCACACTTCCAATTAGTCCATTATCATGTTGAATTCAGGTAAATGTATGGTTAGTAAAACTGGCTCACAGGCAGTCACCTACTAATAAGACTTGATGGTGAAACTATCACACTGTTACTTTACATTCCTCAATGAAATATTACAAATGCTAAAGCTAATATAGACATCAGTATTTTTGATTGAAAGAATATTGTGTTAATGTTAACAAGCACAAATATTTTTGATAAGGATCCCCACAAAACTAAATTAACAGTGCTCTCTGGTGGACAAACTCAGTAATGGTGACACTAAATCAATCCCTCAGGTGATTCGGTGTAAAGGTGATCAATGCTATAAAACATACTGCTGCTCTAAACATGGTAGTAAACTCAGTGGTGTGGTGTAAAAGGTTATTACTGACTCCAGTACAACAACTGTAAAAGATTAGTCTGGGGAGTTGACTTTAGTTTACAAAAATAAATAAACAAAGCTATGTTGACGAAAAAACGGTCTTTTTTCCTCTCTGTCATAATCTAATCCAGATTTGACAAATCTAGGTATAATGTTTTTTAACCAGGACCTGGGTCGATATGGTGTCGATGTGAAAAAAGCATGTACCATTTTTGTATATTCACAAATAAAATAAAAATGTTTGTAAATAGAACAGAACATCAAATAGTCCGTTAGAAGTGTAATATTGTACATGTCTGTAGACCATTGCTGTGTATTGAATTAAACTGAGAGATAGGTTTGTTGACACAGCAGTGTGTGTGTGTGTGTGTGTGTGTGTGTGTGTGTGTGTGTCTTTCTATGGTTATAAGGGCCACCTTTGGTTCAATACCAACATTGTGAGGACTTTTTGACTTTGTGAGCACTCTAAATGAAATTAAAGTGAGGGCAGGTTCAAATGGCGCAGAATAAAGTTGATCAATTGCGTGGGCAGATAAGGAATGTGGGTGGGCAGAGTAGAAATTTGTAGAAATTTGGCTTTTCTGCCAAAAAAGACCCAGGCCTGCGTGAACAAGATAAGAAAGTTGTACTTTGGTGTGCCTATATTACACAGTGATGACAGAGCCAAACCTGTTCTCCAGAGTATTTTGTTAGTATTAAAGTATAGAAAAAGGACTCATAAAGCCTGACTCGTCCCTCCACTCACCTATGGTTTTCTTTCTTCTGTCATTGCATTCAAAACTTCCTGTTTACTTATCACCAGCATCGATCTGTAAAATAAGATGCGCAGTTAGAAATAAAACATGTAACGCTGCAGTAATGATGAAGCAACAGAAAATTCGCCTGCTACGGACCAAGATGATATCAAGAGTCAACATCGTTACAGCACTAAAGAATAGAGTGAAACCAAAGGGCGGACATTGTTCTTACCTTGGATCAACTCTTCTGGAAGTCAGTCTTTATCCGTGTGTCGCCCTGGGTCCATTTAAGAAGCCTGTGGTCGGTTATAGAAACGCTGCAGTCTCGCTGCTTCCTCTCACTGTCGCTCCTGAAATGTGCAGCGCGCCCGTATTCAGAGCTTTATGGTAAATGTGGAAACAGCTCCAATGACACTTCATTTTTCTCTTCCTCTAAAAGTGACGTTCCAGTATCTGAGACCGGCATTAAAACTGGAGATAAAACCTTCACGATCCCAGAAAACAGACAACACATCTTCAAAGAATTCAGAATCAGCGCGAGAATAAGAAAGCGTGTACTTACGGTTTTCAAAAAATTTAAAGTTTCCAGAGTAAAGTGTAAAACATGTCACCGCTAGTGTCTCAGATGAATAAAACACTCACTGGACCGGGACTGGTTGTCAATTTAGAAAAAGAATGGGAGGGACAGACGGAGAACCCGAAAACCTGGGGTGGATTTTTCAGGCAGCTCCTAGTTTCGTTTCTGTGGAAATTGAAAATCTGGACCGAACCATCTCTGGTCAGCTGGAGGTGTGCGGAGCATTTATTGGTACATTACTAATAAAAATAGGTTTAACATAACTGAGGAAAAATAATAATTTCTGATTTTATTTGTTTTATTTCCTCATTCCCATTTTAAAATGCATCAAAATCAACGTGAAAACACAGTCTTAGTATAAAAAAATAGAATTTAATATGCATGTCATCAACTTCACTTTGAGACCCTTTGAGAAATAATCATACACAAGCTTTCTGCAGCCTGACCCCTAAACTCATTTGATTACATAATCACATGAAGATAAAATCACCTACTGTATTCAGACAACGCCCTGAACACCCTTTGGAACAGTCCACGCTTACTGGACTCTCAATGAGTCAGCACAAAAGTCTTAATTGACAAAAGAGAAGCGGTCTAGCAGCATTAAGTGGAATTAAGCACATTTAGCATATTCAATTTTTAAAGATCTGTACCCATATAGCACAGTGATGTTAAAAAAACAAACCAAAAAAAACAAGGCACATCGGCCACAATAAATGATTTATCATCGATGATTCAAGTTTTGAATCAGTCTATACAAAAATATACATATAGCCACTGTGCAGTGACCAGGCTCACTCAGAAATACAACATTGCACAATAAAATTACCCACATGTTCAACAATACCCCGGCATGTTTTTGCTCAGTCCAGGTACAAGAAATTGTCCACCCACACCCTCCTGGGTGTCTGACTTCGTCTGGGCAGAGGCAGACTTATGGACGGTTCTGTTGGGGAACATTTTGACCCCGGTGAGCAGAAGGCACTTAAACCAGAGAGGTGCAGCTGCTGCTCCTGGCAGTGGATCCCAGGCACTGCAGGCCTGGTCCTCACCCGCTCAAAGCTCAGAAACTACGCCCCACGATTTGTCCACTCTATAAAAGGCAATGCTCCTGTCTGTGCTGGGTCCGAGTGACTCCAGTTCACACTGGATCATTGTCCAGTGTAGGAGGATTTGGCAGTGTGTGCATTTCAGACTGAATGGATTCTCTTTGCATCTCTGGGGCAAATGTGGAGTTCACTGTTTGACTGTGCCAGTCAGTTGATGGTGCGGACGCTTCTGGCCTCACAGTTTGAACTGGCAAATGTGAAGATACAGGCTCCTCCGGTGAGGTGGAGGGTACGGATTCAGCCGGCGTTACGTGACAGACCTGCACTGGCTGGGATGAATGTGCAGGTTCCAGGGGCTGTGACACGGTTGGTGATGTGTGTGTTGGCAGGTGTTGAGCGCTTTGCTCATTTTGTCTTTGTGGCCCTTGGTGTGTGTGCTGGGCCTGTGTTTTTGCAGGCTGCACTGCAGTAGAGTAGTAAGGCAGGAACGGCCTCTCAGGCGCACAGGTCCACATGGCCAGGTAGGTGTGCATCAGCAGGTGGGGGAAGCGGGAGGTGAAGTAGGAGACAAAGTCATCTGGTATAGAGCCCAAAGTCTCCTGTACCTCAGCAGGCAACTCTCGGTAATGGTGTTTCTGTCGAGGAAGGTAACACATTAAATCTGAAGGTAGAAAACAGTTTCATTTTAGCACCAAATAGTAGCTACGAGAATACACGCTTACCTTGTTTCTCATTGCACGCAACAGGTCTCTGACCGACCCACCCTTATAAGAGCGAAATTTACGCAGATCTGCCAGGGAAAGAGAAAGGAAATCAGGAAATGCTGATATGACCCAGCTGTGTTTTTATTCATCATTTACCTGAAGAAGTCAAACTGACTGATCAGTGAAATTTTGGAATTGTAAGAACAGAAAGGTGAGATGTGTTGGTTTTGTGTTTAATCCAGATAACATCTGATGTCTGTGATACTTCAAATGGTCAACAATAAAAATGTGTGAAGTATAAAACAATTAGCTAGTATTAATAAAGGTATTTTGTAAATGTTGGAGAATACCTTAATACTATGTAGTTATCATATATACGACTATATAACATCATAAGCTCACATTTATCAACTTGTACCTTCAAAACAAAAATGCTAACCATGACTATCTGGGCCATTGGTTTTATTCATCAATAAAACAAAGTGCAAAGTTCAGAGATAAGTAGTAAAAGAAAATATCATAGGGTGGTGACACTGGGTGGGTGGCAATGCAGTCGGATCACCAACACACTTATGTACTAGTGGCATGATTCAGTGCTCTTACAAATGTACATCAGGCTTGTAGCTAAGTATTCCTCCAACTACCTCTATGATAATAATGTAAATTTGTGCAGTGCATTACTTTAAACCCAAGTTTCATGCAAGGCAACAAACAGGACTACTTTCCACCATGTGGCTCCTGGTGCTTGTATTTGACATGTTTCACTTTCAGCCAGTGTCATACCTGTCTGCAGAGGCACTGTGATGTGCTCTCTCCAGTCACCCTTGACAACAGCTCTCCCCCCTCTCTCCAGCTGTCTCACGATTGGTCCGTCCAGCAGCTCCTTTTCTATTCTGTCACTTACATCCTGCGAGCAACCACAAAGAAAGAAAGTGTGTGAGTTTCAACGACTATGGCAGACAAAAGCTGTTATTATACAGGAAGTCTCTAATTTAGAAGAAAATGGTTCACATTTCTATAACTGAAGGTTTACACCTTCAGCAACATGCTTGTAAATTGAAGAAGTTCACCAGGTTCATATTTGGCTGTAAAGAGGATGATTTTTACACATCCTGCAATCATTTGGAATTGTTGGCTTGTGAAGAATGAGCTATTTACACAGTACGATAAAGACAGTCTGGCATCACTCTCCAGATTTAATTAAAACAGGCTGGATTTGTGATGAAGTTTATAAATGAAAAATGTGGATTAAAACAAGTTTGAAGAAGCCCAGGAGTACAAGATGTGATTTGTGAAAGCAGAAGTTTATACACATCTGGGGGCAGCCTTAAAAATGTGATCTTTAGAATAAGCAGTGAAACTGGCAGAGGAGTTCAAAAAAAGTGACCTGGAAGAACTGCAGCTCCTTCTCCAGGATCCAGAAGAAAGGATGCTTGAGAACGCTCTCAGCTGAGGGCCTCCGGTGGGGCTCCATGCTCAACATCTGCTCTATTAGATCTCTGGCTACAATGTCCCCTGTAAGTCACACAAACAATCATATATTTTAGTCACCAAATAAGAATCCCAAAATTTGTACCAAACACATGCACGCTACCCTATTGTTATACTAATCTGGAATTCATCAGAGACAACAAAACCAGAAGTTCGATCCTCACCGTGTTTGTCAGTCTGTAGATGATCGAGGCTGTAGGTGCCGAGCAGAATGTTTGCTTGCCTCTGCAGAGACTTGCCAAAAGGGTGGCTTCCCAGAGACACCACGTAGTAAAACACACAACCAGCAGAGAAGATATCAACAGCGCACGTCTGTGAGGGAAAGTAAAAAGGAAGAGTTGCATGTGATGAAGCTGAACAAAATGACTCTGGGCCGGTGTCTGGTCAATCAACCTCCCCGGCATAAACGTTTACTATCCCCGGGCAAATGATTGTCAGACCCTGACCATGACTCACCGGGTTGTCTTTGCAGTCCTCACTGAGAACCTCAGGAGCGATCCAGCCCTCAGTGCCTGGCACCCCAGACCGTCTACTGAAACTGTGGCGGCCCACTGCGAGCTTCTTACACAAGCCGAAGTCTGAAATCATGGCCCGGACCCGACCATGGGCGTTGGGCATGGACACCAGGATGTTGTGTGGTTTCAGGTCTCGGTGGACTGAAGGATGAACGTGAGAGGAGTAAAACACATGGTGTCAGCTACGTCAGTGGTGTATTTATAGTTTGGTTATATATAACCCAATAATAATGAGAATGTGAAAGTCAGTTCATATTCACAGATGGATACCTATGTTGAGAGAGTGCAGATGTGCCAGTCCTGACATGGTCTGCTGAAGCAGCACGACTGGCTCTAGTCCATGACGGTCAAAATCATTCCTCTCCACATACTAGAAAGATAAAGACGACAATCAGGAAGTTAAAACACGAGATTTATTAAATTAAATTTACCATGGAAGGTGTTTTATTTTATTTATTAATGCTCTGTGAATAATAACATTGACAAAAGACAAATAGTTGTGGCTACCCCTCCCCCCCACTTACAATACACCTGTGTGCTAATGACACAGAAAAGGTAGTGCAGCATTATGAAAACATTAACTGAAATAAAGCTGCTAAAACCAAAATACTTGAATTTCGCAGAAAAACACACAATTACTTCCAAAGAAATACTGAGGTGATCTACTTAGTGATTGATTCAAAAAGCCATTCATTACCTCCTGAAGCGAAGCAGCACACAGCTCTATGGCGATGTACTGGAACTGACGGTCCCTCTCGGTGCAGAAGTAGCGGATGACATTTGGGTGCTCGTCCGACTCCCTCAGCAGCTGAACCTCTCTGTCTGCAAAGCTGAAGCACTCTGGGAGAATTCTCTTCACTGCCACTGGACGGTTGTCAAACTGACCCCTTGTGGAGAAAGAATGGAAATACAACATTGTAATGTTCTTCAGTGTTTAACAAATTTACCAAAAGTTTTGAAGAACTATTGATGAGTTGTTCAGACTTACTTGTATACAATGGTACCTTCAGCACCATGACCCAAGACCTCTTTGGGATGAAAAGTTATGTTGCCCACTCGGACAATATTTGAGTCTTCCTCTGCAAGATACATTTAAACAGTGAGAACTGGTTTGAAACAGTTTTTATTATATTATGAATTTAGAATAGACACAACCAGTGGGAATGCAATTTTAATCCCTCTCAAATTTTACCTCCATCTTCATGCTCATTGGCCGAACTGCCCAACTCAGACACAGACAGATTGGAGTGGTTGGAGGCGCGGGGGGTGACGTTGGGGCTGCTGTGGTCTGAGCATTCGGAGCGAGTGCGGGCCACCTCCAGGTAGTCGCTGTCTGGGGCCAATCCCACGTCTGCAGGGGGAAACGGCTGCTGTCTCTGGAGCAGGTCCAACCTTTCCTCCATCTGTCTCTGGAACTCCTGGTGCTGCAGCTGCTGCTGCTTGTTAACACTCTGTGGCGAGAGAAAAGAACACTGTGTCTAATTCTAAAATAACAAAACTAGGTGTGTGTGAAGTTGTTGGTATTTTATTTGGTCCACCGAGACATTTGACATGTGTAATACTGGTAATGAACACTGGAGCTACTTCAGGACTTATTGGTGACCACAAACTATTGTATTTTCTATCACCCCAGTACAGTACTTAAGTACAATTTAAGGTACTTTTTCTATTTGATCCTACATAATACTTCTACTCCCACAACATCTCGCAGGAAAATATTGTACGTTGGGGACCCTTGTCAGGTTTCAGATGTTATTGAGTTATTAGTTTCACTAAACAGTTTTCTCCACTAAAAATATGTGTGGGGCCTTAACTCTGATAAAGATCAGAGATAAGACAAATATGAAAACAAATTAACGAAGTAAAACTTTAATTCCCCCCCCTATCCCATCAATCATCTCACCACCCCCAGATTCATTATGTGACCCTTTGGAAGGATATAACATATTTCCTAAAATGACAGTTTACATCCATCTACTTTCAGTGGTGGCAGCTATGCAACAGTCCACTAGGTGGTGATGTCGAACTTACTTGAGGGTAGGTGATCACAAAGGCCACCCATCCAGCCAGTAGGAAGGTGGAGAAGATGATTGTGGCCATGTCTTTGAGCATAGAGTCCATGGGAGCTTCTGGACGCACGGTGCGACCACCAGCCCCAGGTTCTTGGATTGATGTTTCAGGCAGAGGAGAAGGGGGACCGTCATCCATACCACTATCATTCACCTTCTACAACATGGTGGAAGGGAGGGGGGGTGGCAGAAGTGAGGACAAGGAGGAAAAGATTGAGAAAACCTGCACATGCTTGGTTTTATCTGTAAAAACATCTAGCCAAATATCTCAAGTATCACACTCTGACACAGACCTCCTCTACTTTCTTGTCAGTGGTGGGTGGGATGACGTTGCCTTGATTGCGAGGGAAGCTGTCGGGGAACTTCTCCAGGATCTTGGTGTGAGCTTCAGGGGGCGTCTCATGATGACCTGAAATGCAATCATCAAGAGCAGCTGAATCATGGGCCTTTGTCTGACCCAAAAACCTTTGTTGTTATACACAGCAACCAGCAGAGGGCAGTCTCAGTGTAACAATCAAAGTGCAACAGAGCAATCATCAGCCAAAACTTCAACATGCAATGAATAGTAATGAGAAGTTTTAAACACACAGTAATTACCATTTAGCAGGATTTTCTTTATATATAATATTTCCAAATAAATTGCTAAAGTGAAGCTTAAGACTTTCTGGGTGATGGTAGTGAAAGTCCGGTCTTCAGTATAACAGGTAAGATTGACAGTGAAGCTACACGACAATTAGACGACCTGTTATTTACATCTTTACAGTATCGACTATTCTAATACCTATTAGGAGCAGGTAGTTCCTCATGAAGTTGATGCGGTTTTGCTCCCGAAGCGCAGGTTTGAACTTGACACTGGTGCTGGGTGTGATGACACACTCCTTGTCCTCTTCAGTTTCCTTGCTATTAGGACCCTCCAGCATGGGAAAGGTGCTGCCACGAGGCTGTGGATACACACACACAAAACTTTTTAGGAGCTCAGATGATTTTCCTACCAGATGTCTCTAAATAAGAAAGAAAAAGCAATGGTATTCTTTAAGAGCGGTAAACTACTATTCCAGGGAAAAAAGGCTTGTGACCAGGTTGACTTGAGCCGGGGCAAGCTATGACACAAATGAAACAGGATGTACGCATACAAACTCACTGGCATACCTAGAAACCACTCACCAAAAGTGAAGAGTAATTACCAAACATTGTAAAAAGGAGATAAATTACAAAGGAAAGGAGATAAATTACTAAACTCAAACATATTTGTTTGTTTATTATGTTTCATCTTCATGTCTCAATGTAAATGAACCACTCTTGCTTCAATGAAAATACACATGCAACTGTCACTCACCACCACAGTGACTCCATCATGCACCAGGGAGGGAGAGGCGTACAGACTGGTAGAGTATTTACCCACATACAAAGTGGCCCTTGAAGAGAACAAACACAGTCCAACAATTGGCAACATTAGTGCAAAAGTACCTTCTTCGTGATAATACATGAGTGATACTTCTATTAATACAATCGCGAGAACAGTGAGTACATTCACCATTACCAATTCGAAATTCGCAAGAGTTTTCGAGTTCCTTGTCACTTCCCTAAATAGATCAAATCTTCACAGTGAATCAACCACTGAAAGTCCTGTGTCATTTTCAGCAGAAGCAGGTGTGAACACAATATATAAGAAGAATACAGTGCTGCAGTGTGAATCTAGGATTGAAAAAAGTTCTACAAAAGTACAAAACAATTATTGTTTTAGCTGATATCTTATAAAGTAAAATACAAATGAAAAAAGTCATAACAATCATAAAAATAAAAGCCCACATAGACGGACCTCAGTCAGTCATTACACTCAGTCTGCTTACATGAACTTATTCTTTGGCTTCTTCTCTTTGGGAAATGGGTATTTCCACTGCGTAATGCGGCCGACCTCTCCTGACATGAAAGTGAGGTAACGCAGGGTTTCCACGGCCACGTTAGTGTGGGGAACTTTGCGGAGGCCCTCGCGCTGCCAGATGTACATGGCCACCACTGGAGAGTTGTAGTTCTGAACCCACTGAACGTCTCCAGATTCACTGTCCACGGTCACCACAAGGCCATCGCCGTTGGACACAAAATGAGCCATCTCTGTGGGGAGCCAAAGAGTGGACATGTGATTGGCACCGTCTGACGGAAACTACAGCTACAGATGTGGCAGAGTGTCTGAGGGTCTTACTGTATTTAGTGTCATCATCAGGAAGGGTGGAGGCATAGTCTGAATAGGTGGCATTCCAGCGCAGCTCTCTACTCTTAGTGTCATACATGGTGATGGTATACTCTAACAAGCAGATGAACAACAGAGATTTATCGACACGGGAACAACATTTCTACTTCTTTCCTTATGTAACACATTCAAAAGCCCGGCTCCGAGTATCCATTTCTGGGTGTAAATGCAAAGTGCTGTTAATTTACTTTTGCTCAGATAGGGATTCACAGAATAAGATATGTGGAGCAACTGTGAAACACAATCCTGCATATGTGGTGTAAGTATTCAGTTTGCAAGGCTGCAATTACTGTCCCATCATTCTCAGATGTTAAGCACTGCAGGAGCAAATTGGGGGGTTGGTTGTAAATAAAGCCCCTTTTCCACTGATCAAAAAACACACTAACATTTGGCTTTTGTCTGCAATGGGAATGGAAACAATCAGCATTCACTTCCAGGTGAAACTACTCTGAAGAAGACTTATTTGTTCTTCTATATTTTAGCAGTCTAGATGCTGAGGCAGCACTTTGTCTACTCAACATTATGGCGCGCATTGAACATATGCGTGTTGGCACGTAAATAGCCATAAATGTTTGTGTGCTTATCGTTTTTCTAGGAAACACCCTGGAACAGCAAGGACAGAGAACTTCTCATATTCCGGCACCTTCATGACGTCAAACATGACTCACCAGGGGAAAAACAAAAAGGCAAACTCCTCTACTGGCAATGGGAGAAGAGTAAATTGCCTTTTCGGCAGGTTTACCCATGTTAAAAAAAAAAACTGGGTATACCTGCTTAGAGGTGTCATTGTTTGCAATCTGGAGTTAGAGCATGAAAGATAAATAGGCGTGTTGATTAGCCAAATCAAGTCAATAGCTGATTGGGTTGAAATAAAGTCAGTTTTTACCTGTGCGTCCCAGATAAAGAAGGGATGAAGAGGGACACAGCATCTCAGCAAAGGATGAAGTCAGGGTCTGTTGTTTCTCACCAGTCAACAGGTCCACCACATACCACAAGTCTTGCTTCTTACCTGTTTATGATCACATAGACAAGCACACAGAAAAATTATCCACCCTTACAATTATAGCATTCATATTGTTCCTGGCAAAAGCACAAGTACATTAGTACAATTATTTTCATCAATAGAAAAAAGTATAAAAAGTCAAATTTATCAATATAATGTTTATATGAGGTACAAAAACACAGGATGTATAATAATTGATAAACCTCAGATTAGTGAAATGTTTTCTGTCCATCTCTGTTTAGAAGAGTTTAAAAACTAGTAAACTGACTCAGGAGTCAGTCTTTAAACTTGTAATTTAAATAGTAATGTGATATTTATCAGGATAATTATCAATAAACTGATATTCAACTTTTTAATTTGTTGCCATTTAGCTCGGGCCTACTTTATTTGACAGTATAATTCTGGGTTAGCTGCTGCTACCTTTATCTACTCTGAAAACTGACACCCACTGCATGCATGTCTGCCCTGGGAGAGAGATATTTGTGGTGTTTTATCTGAGGTCTAATCACACCAAAAACATTTCTGATTTAAACCTATCTAAAGAAAACTGATGTGGCTATTTTCAGGAAACTGTCAAACTGACCAAATGGGAGCACAATGTACAAGCCCAGCCAAGCAGAATAACATGCAGCCATTTAACCTTCACAGTGATGGGTGTTACCATTCTATCGTTAAACGATCATCCCACGTCCTCTTTTGTCTTTTGTCATCTCAACTGTCAATCCAGGGAGCGGCAATCATACGCTAATCATACATAACTATTACAGATTAACATAAAAACCATAAATAGGGAAGCAACCTCTTCGATTCAAACATTTTAATAACTGTGGGATTCTCTGAGGAGTAAGATTTGGCCTAAGCATTTCCTCAAACTGAGGTTTAAAGAGCGACCATCACAACCTGTAGCCTTTTCAGACCTTTGCTTCGCCAATCATTTTTTATCCTGGCAGCAGTGTCAGTTGAATAAAACAAAAGCTTCACCGATCACGACAGTAGGGAGGCAAATGTCACCCACTATCCTCCGCTAGCTGTTGTAAATTCAAAAGAGCACAGGCTGTGGTCGGAGGTTGAGTGGAAGAGAAAGGTACCGCAATGTATTCTGTCAAAGCCAGATAACACCAGCCTCATTCATGTGAGGAGACGCACTGGGACATGGACTACACACGTTTGTGGATAAGGAAATTCATGGCCGCAATTAATTTCAGTCTCACAATCAAATGGTTCAAAATGCCAGTGCTCAGTAGGCAAGGAGCGTGCAGCATACAGAACCACATGTTGTCAAAAGGCATCATTTCTATTTGAGAGGCAGCCATACCAGTGTAAAGGACGCCATCAGAACTGCGACAGGGAGAAGCTTGGACCAACTCAGGGATAGTGAACGGCAATTTCTGTTTGGGAGACATGAATCCACGTTAGCTAGCCACAACACTGCGTATGTCGTAATAACGTAGATATGGGGAACATCCTGAATGCGCCCCCCACAGCTACAACTTCAGAATGAGGGTGCATTATTTTCAGCCTGACACATGTGGTGTTTTACTATAGAAAAGGGAACTGAAGAGTGTTTCTTGCTCAAGAGGGGAGATCAGAATCAGTGATTAATTTATTTCCTCTTACTGTGAGGCCTTCGCTGTTCTTCCCTCCCAGGGAGTACAGGCTGCCATCATTTGGGTCAGGCAGAAACGCCGGCCTGGTGGAGAAAGTAAAGAAGAAACTGCATCACATCTTAAGCAGAGCAAAGGGAGAGTATTTGAGCAATAAGTCTGAGTCAGAAACAAGACAAGCTCAACAGGTTACTACATTCATTTGCATTCACCAACTGAATGAGGACATATGCCAGTGTTCCCATGCAGAAAATAACTCAATGATACGTACTCAGCCACGTGTGTGGGGACCTGAAGAACTGGATCTGTGAGGAGAGTGAAGGAGACAAGATAGACAAGAATATTAGACAACAATGGAAACCATGGCTATTGGCTGTTGTGTAAGAGAATGACATGAACACCGGTGACATTCATCCACACTGAAGACAAAGTCCAAATGAAACTGATTCCCCTGTGGCAAACACGAAAAGGCAAACAGTCATGTTGGCAAACTGCTCATAAAAGAAGCATGTAACATCAATGGGGACAAAAAAATTGATTATTTAGGGAGATCATATTTGACAATTCAGCTGGATGATGAAAGCAGCTGGGTCACTCCAGAAAGCACAATTCACTGTCGTCCTTGTAGAGTAAAAAAAAGAGTTTGTGATTATTTTAGATAAAAGTCTAAGAGGAGGCAAAGTGAAATTTTAAATCTACATCTCACTGAACTACGATGAGATGAAGCGGTGCTTGAGGAAAGACACCATATTAATAGATTTCATTACCCAATGTTAGGTTATGTATAAAATAATTAATGCTACACTGCTATGCTGGACTTCATCAGAGAACGGCAATCGGTTTGCTTGAAATCTACTTTAAGAGATTGGAAACTTTCCTGAGAGACAGAGACAATAAGTAAAAAAAATATTACTGATATGTTGTAAGTAAGGACAGTGCAGATATTTCTCTTTGATCCATTCTTTTAATTGTAATCCTATACGTTATTTTCTTCAAATCATGTTTGAATTGCATACCATGTGGCATGAATAACAAAAAGCAGCAGCATGGAGGGAAAATACTTTGAGGAAAATGGTCCGCCATTGCGTAGAAGTAAAAAAAAAATGCCAAAGTGATTCTTTAAACCAATTACAATGGCTCTTTAAGAGGAGAGCCAAAGTGTGAGGACCACACCTTCACTGCTAGAAGACAAACACACAGCTCCCTGCAGTGTGAACATACAGGGCGTGGACCAGATGGTGCTGATCTGTGTGGAGGTGCCTGAAGGGGTCAAAATAGCAGTGGGGGGGCAGGATTACCAATGCGGATGACTGTTGTGCTCAAGAAGCATCTGCATTCATTAGATGTAATTACAGCGGCTGGCGACAAAACAATGGTTTTCTGTGTTGCAGAATAAGACATTAACCATGGTTGGCTTAAATACAAATACATGTTTGCAACGCCAACGAGGAGTGACAAGCAAACAGAGAGAGGACACCCATGTGGGCTGAGCTGTACCGGCTTGGTCCAGGGTAAACATTTCTGCATCCCCATTATCATGTAGGTGTATGGTTTCCTGACTAGAGCACAACAACAACAGGTGTGTGCAAAGCCTGGTGCAGAACTCTGCAAATTTATATTCAACAGCTCTTCCAGAAAAACAGATGATGCGGAGGAAGCGGCCTCTTCTGATTATTAATGATTTGGGAATGAGGTGCAGCCAACCAGGACTTGTAGACTCAAACCGCTTTCATCTACTGTAGTTTTTAGCATTGTACTAGTGAGGAAAATGTAAGAAACTGCATCTAAAAAAGAGGAGTCTTCAAATGTCATATTGCGTTAGAGATATTACCTTCTAGAAACAAGAGTAGTTTTTCTTAATATGTTTTCCGATAACACTTCAGTCAATCTTATCTCATGAAATCTACTCTCATGTACATTAACATGTTAACCACAGCACATGCTGCACGTGCAGGTGAAACTACAGCAAACGTGCTTACCCTTGCCCACCCTTGACCTTGATTACAGGCTATATTTGCCCCTCTCTCCGTTAATAATTAACCTGTTTCCATGCCTAACAGCAACATCTCGCTGCATTTTCCTCAAGTAGGACTTGAACACAAGATTTAATCCTGGGAAATGTTTCCTACAGCTAAAAATACAAATAGAAAGGCCTCATTGGTAAATTCTTTAACAAAATAAATGACAGGAATTAGCATTTCAATAAACAACCATTGATTATCTGTTGGTTTCTCAACATGATTGAAAATGAAGGCTTTACTAAATGTGGTGGAAACAAACCCTAGACAGTATTAGAGAATATTAAATGTTTAACTGCAGTATTAAAAGTAGAATCACGTTTGAATTGTTTGATTTATACTTTGGTTGTGGGTACACAGATTGTGCTTTTACATACAACATTTTTTATAACTATAAAAGTTGATATTGGTGACTCTGCAATTACATTGAACAGGGGTCCTGCACTTAAGTTTGGTCTGTGGTGGAGGAGAGAGGCAGTGGGATCTCATTTTCTTCCCTGTGGCGGCACACAAGGACACTTTTTGTTTTTGCAAATGTAACCCGAATAAGACACTGTGCCTTCAGCCAGTCATACAAACAACTCAACCCTAGTGCTCTCCTCTTACCTTCTTTCAGTGTCCATTTGATAGAGCCTGATTTCTTGTTAACAGCATGCAGGTTTCCATCCAGGGTGGACACAAAGAGCAGGCTTTCAGGGAGGGAAACTGTGCCGGCACTGCAGAACCCCTACAGAAAGACACACACACAAAAATAAAACAGGATGCATGTGGTGATAAACAACCATATTTCTATTCAGCACTAACATATTTATACAATATATTTAAAATACATATGCTTTAAAACGATCACATAATCAAGGTTGGTGAACAGGCATGAGGGAGCATGATGGTTCCCACTTAAATCCACAGGTACGGTTAAAATGTGTGCAACTGCATTAGGGTTGTGAATAATGACTTCAACCACTAATCACTCAGACATCATTTAACTTCACACACACATCTGGATCAAAGATTAAGAATATTCACACACCGATATGGAGGCATCTTGCAGCCGATCCTTTGTGTGACAAATGTTAGTGCATTCTGGAAAGAGACACCTGCTATCATCACCCTGGTATGGTTACCTTTAGCTGGAAGGGAGTGGGGTGGTGCGCTGCCCCAAGCAGCAGGGCCCTTTGGCTTGCTTTACGAATCAATGAACCTCAAATCAATACATTACAATGACAGTGGAAGAAGAAGATACTAAGAAGGGACTGACTAGCAAGGTGACTGATTGGGGCTTAGCTACTATACAAGCTCTGTCAGAGGATTTGAAGTAACAGCTGGAGCTACAGCGCTGCAAAGAAGGCAAGCAAACTGCCCATGAGCACATGTGCATGTTCTATACTTTACTCACACTACAACACAGCATTCACTTCAGTGATGGTTTGGCCTTTTTGATACATTCTGCAATTAACTGAGTGAAAAGAGCACTGCATCTTCACCGTGCACAGGCGAACAGTGAACTGCCAGGCCATATGGGAACCTGTCTTTTTCAGGATCTTTCACTCCCACTCAGAAATACAGGGAAGATAAGCAGACATGTGAACACAAGTGTGGATGGGTTCAGTAGGACAGACAGTCATGGATAGTCCATGTAACCAGGAGGCAAGAGACACACAAAGGAAAAACCAAACAAAAGAAACCCAGAGAAAACAAATGAACCAAAAACCACTACAGCAGCTAAGTGACCCGCCCTCATGACTTGGCTTATGCCAGAATTAACAAGTATGTGGGTGACCTGTGCTCCACTCACCCACTATGGAATTCTAAAAACATTGCTCTTGATAACCACCAGTCGTGCAGGAAGAGTTCCAGTGGTGGAGCCTGAGAGCTGTGACTGACCACCAAACCAAAGAAAATCAGATGACCTCAGCCCAACATTTACTTTTCTTCTTCAAAATGATAAGCAACAAGAACACACAAGCTTCACATATAAAAGAGTTGTAGACTCTGAAAGCAGCTCAAAAAATCTAACAGTTGTCCATGATATACTTTTCAAACTGATTCCCATCCAACTTATGATCTGACATCAGCCCCTTTCAGTTGCCTACGATTAGGATCAGCTCTGAAATGATCTCATGCTGAATCATCCCAGTATTAATCAACACCCCTGGCTAATCCCTCTGAACAGGTCCCCAGGGGGTAATGTAAATAGCCCCTTACATATAATGTAGATGACCAGTTTCTAATTACTAACACACACTTCTGAGCATTTATCTAGGATTTAAGAAAGATGGGTGGAAGTGCAATTACGCCAAACACAAACAAATCGGCCAGAGCTATTAAATCGAGCCTCAGTATGTGGTACAGTGAGCACAAACATCACCACTCAGGGTGTTTCCTCCTGGTCATGTTTCCTTACAAAACCAATAACTAACTGGGACCAGACAATCTGAGGGGAGTGGGTGGGTATTTTCCGAATCTCACTTCAGTCTCCCTACGTCTTCTTCAGTTTAAATTTGGGAAAATGCTTGCATGTGGTAACTGGCCAGACAGAAACAGAGGCAAAGACAATCTCATGAACTGCACTTTTCACACAAAGAGACAGAGTCTTTCCACATTTGCCTAAAGAACCCCTGTGGTAGTCTCACATCTTATACAAGCATTTGAGTCAATATTGTGCACCTGCGACTGTTCCCACTGGGTTGCCTGCAAAGCTGTGAGCATCACACAACTGCACTGAAAGAATCATAACTAATATGCCCCCACCCCCTGAAAGCCCCGCTATAGCCTCTGTCAGGCTTTCTGGTTTCGCAAGCAAATAACTTTGTGAACATCTGTTAGTCTGCTTGTTTTGGATGGACACTGATATTCCAATAACTGCTGAATACTGCTTAGCGTTTGTCTTCAGAAACATCTAGTTTACAATGTCTGGCTGCTTAGAGTAACTGAGGAGGTGAGTTATAAAGCTTGTCACAATACTGGAACATCGGGGCATTCCCTCTCACTTCCTTATTCTGTGTGTAAAACAAAATTATTTTGGTGTTGTGTAAGCCAGTTACATAATGAGAGCAGAACTGGGCGAAACAGAAGTCTTGGCAAGTTCTGAGCTGTAAAAATCACTTGTCTCAGAGGAATGAGAATTGTAAGGGTAAAGACATGAATCATACAGACACAGGCCTTAAAGTCCTGATAACAGTGTCTTTAAGAGACAAAATCTCACATTTCTAGAGATTATTCATAAAAAAAGTATCCTAATCTTAACTCAAAAATATATTAATTGGTTCCAAACTGGAACTAAATTCCTGCTGAAGAGTGGCACAAGCTCACAGCATCTACTCATCTGGAGCAAGCAAGAGTCAACACAGGAACCAAGATAAGATACCAAGAAATATTTATCTCACCTCTTTACTTGTACTAGAGGATGTAGCGCAGCAACACGTGTTTACAAAGTAAAAAAAAAAAACTTTCTGCACATGAGGAAATGTGAGCAAAATGCACCCTGATGATCACGAAAGTGGCAATTTGAGTTGTGTAAATGATTATAGGGCTCAGGAAGTTTGATTTCCTTCACAGTCTCAGCAGACAAAGAGTCTGTGATTGTTTGATGTCTTTTTTTTTTTATTTGGCGGAAAACAGTTGAGAGACATTTTGAAATCCTCCATGTCAACACAGGCACTATCAGTTGCTCTCTGCGTGGTCTTGCTTACAGTGGGGCGAGTGTCACATGTTGGCCGTCGCTCAGGCACACTCAGTCAAAGCACAGCCAATCTACTGTTGTGATAAGATAGTCAAAGATCACAACATATTTTTTAACCAAATCAGCATATCTTAGTTCAAACTGAACCTGAACAATTTGAAGAGATAAACCAAGGTGGTGGTGTCAACAATGGACAAACTGTACACATAGTAATGTAAAACTAGGTAAAAGTATGAATATCGGTGTTGTTATGAAGGGTCCACAGACGGTTCACGTTTTACATTTGTCTCTCTCTCATTCTCTCTCTCTCTCATTCTCTCTCTCTCTCACTCTCTCTCTCTCTCTCACACACACACACACACACACACACACACACACACACACACACACACACACACACACACACACACACACACACACACACACACACACACACACACACACACACACACACACACACACACACACACTATAGATAGCCTATCACCCTCACTACTCTAATAGACAGTCTAGTTGGCTAAGAGGAGAACCTGAGACATGATAGGGGATTATAAAGCTACTTTAATCTGCTGCCTAGCTGAAGTGGTTTAGTAGCTTGGTAGCCAATAGTCTCAGCCTCAAGCCTTTCTAGGGACCTGGATCAGTTTCAACAAGTTAGCTAGCTCTGTTTTGTACCAGCCACCAACACTGTGGAGCATGAATTTCTAATATTGCCACACCACTACCAGATTTATGTTACGATTGTAAGTTCAGATGGCAGGTAGAGATATAATCAACTCAAGGGAGGGCTTTAAAAAAGTGTAAACCAAGTGTGGATGACAGGTACGGGTAAGAACCATCTACTTTCCTGCATCAAGCCTCTACTTTTGCTGTCCTGAGAATGTCAATTCAAAGCGTATATATGTATTACTTAGCCCAATATCAAAGACCCTGTGAATTATCAACACAACCCAGTCATCAGGTTACGCTGCCTGGATTGCCACCTCTGCAACATGCAACACGCAGAACCCCAAATAATGTTTATTTTCAAGGCTGCTGCTGGTGAACAAGCACTAGAATTAACACCATATCACCAAGCCCTCACAACAAGAGTTTGAATTTGCTTGCCTGGTAAATATGGTTCAGAGATAAACAAAATGATAAACATATGGTTCACACACAGGTTTGTGCAGCTATCCTTGTTAGGAAACTGTATTGACTTCGATTCATTGTGGGACAGCACAACCGAAACGGTAACCTTAACTATTTCGTGTGAAACCCTAACTTTAACCTAACCACAACTCACATCTTACCCAAACCTTAACCGTGCCTAACCCTAACATTAACCTAACCCCAATTCATATTGTAGCCTGAAATTCAACCATAACCGGTTCATGCCTAACCCTATATTTAACCTTAACCTTACACCACAACTCACATCTTCCCCGAACCTTAACCATGACCAGTCCATGTGTTACCCTAACTTTAACTGAACCACAACTCACATCTTACTCCAAACCTTAACTAGGACCTCAAAAACGACGTTTGCCTCAGTAGGACTGAGCTTTGGTCCCCATAAGGTCCCTGGTCCTGAGAGGACAAGTGTTTATACTGGAAAAGGTCCAGAAGATAAACAAAAACGAGTAACACACACACTTATACACATACAGACACACACACAATTCTATAGTAACCTATCACACTGATCTTTCCAGCATGTCTAAACCTATAAGACCATTCTCTGCAGGATAGACACACACACACACACACACACACTTGAATAAACGACAATGTTTGTCTTGGACCGGTATCAACACTGAAGCGAGATATCCGGCCTGTGTTGGGTTAAAATGCGGTTTAGGGGGTAAACTCCGAGCTAACGTTATCCCAGGTTAAGCTAGCTTATCCGGTTAGCCCTCTTACCTTTTGTGGGAGACCAGCGCAGCAAAGCAACGCCAACAAGATGCACCACACCAGGGCCCGGCTGCTCACCGTCCAGTCCATGTTTCGAGGTCTCAAACCGGGATAGACGAGTGGGTCCGGACGGCCGCCGACTACATAGAAAACGTGGATTTTTCCTGCTCACGAGTGGACGTTGCGGAATCTTTTTTTTTTTAATCGGCGCTGTGGCGTTAACAGCTTTGATCCAGAGCAGCAACGTTGGTGAGATCCGCTTCTTCCTGAAATGAGAACCGAGGGGGTTGGACTTTGGGACAGACGTCCACACGAGTGGAGGAGGGGAGACGTACAGCCGCTGTGGGCCAATCAGAAAAGGCTCTACTGACACCGGATGTGCTATAAACCCACATCCGGGGGGGACATTTCTTTCTGCAACACTCCTCTGGAAGCATGCGTTCTCCGGGTCGACCTGCGCGACTCGAAATATTTGCCTTAAATATGGATGCGAATCGCCAGCTGTTTATATCGACTAATCGTTATTATGGTTCAGGAGGTTGAAGAGAAATTAGTTTTAATTGGATGAGGCGCTAAAATCATGCGTGTGCGAGCACCGAGACAAGGCCGCACCGCCGAGGAGAGTCACATGGTAAAACTAATGTTTTCTACAGCCTCAAATTGCACGAAGAAAAAGTTTTAAATATTGTTTGTTCTCCCTCTTACATGTATTTTAATGTTTTTCCACAGAGCTGGCGATGAACTGGGATTGAGGCGATTGCACACCCACACGTGGAGCTGCAGATGGAGGCCTGCTAAGGTGCCGTTCATTATTTATTAGGGAAAACGTTTTATAATATTTTCTTTCCTTGGGTGTTACGAGTGATGATTTCTTTGCGTTAGACTTCTGATGTTTAAATGAAGTCAAATTTTAATCTGACATATCCCACTAACGCCATTCCATAGTGTGTGTGTGTTTGTGTGTGTTAAATCTGTCTCACTCGTGCATTTTTATCTTCATATGCAGACGCTGTTCACGATTGTGGAATGATCTCTGCATTAACAACATAGTAAGTGTCGTCTGAAATCTCCTCTTTTAAAAAAAAAAAAAAAATGGTTGTGTGTGTGATGATCATGATGCGTTAGACTTCTGATTGAATCTTGAAGACAATTTATCAATCTGACATGACCTGCATACAGCATTTGAATGAACTGTATTTCAATAACAAGCTCATTAAAAGTGTTTCCTCTGCTGCAGGCATCCGGCTGTGAAATGGACCAGAACACTGTAAATGACGAGGTGACACAACGTGGCTTATAATGTCTGCATTTCCTGATCAGTTTTTGATATGTAAAAATATCTGAATAAAGCATTGTTTTTAAACCTGTGTTGTGTAATCTCACTTTACATGGTTTTGATAATGTGGTTTTGTCTATGCACTCTTTGGAACCTGAGCGGCTTTTCCATTGGCCGCTCACAAAGGCCAAGAGCAGTGCGAGATCATCTCTTGTCATAACTGGAGCTTCTTGGCAACTTTCCCAAGTCTCTCTTTTTAAGCAAGGCACAAAATCTAAACACAATTCAGTAACTTCTTTTCATGCAACTACACTAATGTAGGGAGCGAGAAAGTTGAAGGAGCATCTTAATGCTGACATTATGTCCTGTAGCTAAATTAATCTTGATCAAATGAATACAAATTAGTCTACATTAATCACCCATGATAAATATAACAATTGACTGTTTACATGAACAATATTCATACATTAACCTGATTATGAAAATACTCTGAATAAAACATTGACATGTAAACAGCATTTTCTGATCAACTTAACCTAAGTAGTCATACGAAGTTATTGATAATCATATTAAGACGGGAGTTTTCTGACCTTAGTCGCATTAAGTAGACGTATGCGTCTTATAGTTTCAATGCATTTTGCTAATTGACATGTACAGTAGTTAAATCTGCTTGATGTCATAATCAGATCTTTGACGTTTACAGAGATGAGTGGAATATTTTATCAGCAACTCGTAAACACCATAATCAAAGAAATATTGCTGTCGATGTAAAGACTTGAATTAGTCTTTATTTTCAAATATTTAACTTCTGCAATTGTTAGGTCATCACCAGAAGTGTTATAAAAATCCCCAAACAATAAAACAAGATTTTTTTGTCTTTTTTTGATGACCCTGTAAATTGTCAAGAGACTTTGAAATATCCAGCTCTTGTAAATTGTCGCCTTTATAAGATCATATTATATATTAAAGATTAATTTATTAGGATCATACTTGCAGTCCAAAATGTTAACATAGTTTTGGTATGTAATGAGTTCATGTTTGTATACATTTATTATTAAATAGATGGATCCTTATGAGAATCTGGCATCCTGCTATTTTTTGTCCTTTACTGTCTTGATCACAAAGACGCAGTGATTCTTTACAAGCAAAAGGTTTTATTGATCCACAACGATCAGAACCATGACATTCTGTGACATCACTGAACACAACAGCAATGTTTGATATTTTCACCACTGTGAAAATGAACAACACCAAAACTTGTGAAAACAAAGGGCATGTCTCAACAGACAAGAAATGGCACAAAGACTTTTTTTTTATCTCTATCCTCAAAACGATGCAACAAATGTGGCTCACAAGGGAGGAATGTTTATTTTTAAAGGCACTTTCTGCCTCATACACTTTGCCAACACACACATTTTAATGTAAAACATGTAAAGTAAAAAGTCACCTGGCAGATTACACATTTGCTGTTGTAGTTTATTGGTGTTATTCCTCTTTAATGTGTACAGTACAGAAATAACAGCAAGTCAATAATTTAACTAAATTAGCTGGATGTCTGCTGACATTAAATAATATGGCTAATATCCAGTATGTTACTTAATCAAATAAAACAGGAAGAGCCGGTATGTTTCTGACTTTCTGTTGACAGTTGAAGGGTTTCAGTCTCTTGCTGTTCCCTAGAAAAATAATCTTATGAATTTCCAGCTGTAATTGTCCAAAATTCAAGTGTACAATCAGTGGAGTGGCCTCGGTGTGAGCACGGGTTAATTATCCAATTGCTTATTTGTCACGCTAACCTCATACAGGAGACTTCAAACAGGACTGAAAGATTGCTTTGGCAAGAAAAACAGAAAATTATTACTTTTGCTCACGTCTGAACAGAACATGAAAAGAAGCATGTTGCGTAGAAGCACGACGTCAGTGAATGAGATATTCCCGGAATGAGCTCGGGAGCTGCATTCCGATTTATACATTCATCAGACCTAGGCAATGTGTAGCTGCTGTGTTTGCTGATATATTTTAACTTACCCCACTAACATCAGTTTTAGCTCTAGTCCCTATACGACACAGTAAAAAGCAAACAGGCTGAACGCCATAAGTGTCCATAGCGGATCCAAACTGTCTTCGTACCTCCGCACACGGCGCTGTTGATCTGTTTGCATATAGTAAGTGCCAGGCGGCTGGCACAGGCAGCAGTGTGGATGGGTGATAAATGAATCTTGATAACCCTGTGAAATGTGCAGTTAAATAGACGCAGGGGCTTCCAGCACAGTCATCTCTACGTTTCAGGGTTCTTCCCTCACTCAGACGTACACACTTGCCATCAGTGGCCTCAAAAGTTCTCGTAGAGTTACAGCAACAGTAAACCGCTCGGTGAGAGAGGTCGCACACAAAGCTTCCACAGTACAACCACCGCGTTTGGTGCAGCTGTACATCACAGGTATTATGGTTCTTCTGGTTGAATCAGATGGCTATTACTCGACCCACCCCTACACTCTTATTCGTTAAACAGCCTCAACGTGTATTTCATCTGACAATGAATCATAATATTTGATGTCACACAAATAAAACAATTCTTTCGTGCCGCTCTCAGTGGCAACAAATGATTGCGAGCTCGCCAGCACGTCCAGTTTTTGTGAGCGTGTCCACTGACATTTGCCACAATGGGACAGGGTTATGGGTAAAACCATCGGGGGAGCTGGCCCAGCCCATTGCTGCACCCGCAGGTTTTTGAGTGGGCGGGGACTTGTCATTTTGCCACGGTGATAAAAATGTCCATCAGCGTACGCTTTGACCAGCAGTCTTCACATGTCGGAGACCTCAGACTCCTCAGGCTCTGGGTCCTTCAAGGCATCATTTGTCACAGTAACCAAGTTGGCATTTGAACGTGTGTCCATGGCAGAGTGCATTATGGGTAGCCACACGTCATCCATGTTTGGCATCACAAATATTTTCTGTGGGAGGCAGAATAACAAGTAAAGTAATTTCAACGAGAAAAGGGAAGGAGGGACACTGACATTTATTCACAGGCTATTGTGAATGTGTGGAGCAAGAACCATTGATTATAATATAATATAAAAGTCACATTAGATTATGTCTGTTAACAAGAACTGGAGAAAAAGACCTGATTTACATCATCGACTGTACATCCAGCCCAACACTGTTATGTCTGGACACTGGTTTGGCATTTGTTGAAAGCCAGATGTACACACTCAACCACAACTGACACCCATGCATGCTGCAACATAGTATTTTACTGGAGGCCTGGTTGAGGAGGGGGGGTGCATAATGTTAAGCCTCAGAGGAGTCAGGCAGGGATAAATGCAGATGTGCGGTAGATCTGACAGGGACACTTTGCTGCAGCAGTTTGCAGCTGTGCCTCAGGGTCGTTATCTAGGAGCGGGCGTATCATTAGTTTGGTCTATATTAGAGGGGTGGGAAAGCCACAGGCACATTGTTTTAAGTGCGTGGAGGTGGGCAGCCATAAATCAATCCCAGTTCTCTTTTATATCCTAAATTGTAACGTAGGGGGAGATTCTCTTTGTCCTCGAGTAAACTTTCAACTTCTTTGTGAGGTCTTTCCGAAGCTTCTAAAGTGTACGATGGAATACGGCATCACCTCATAACTATGTTAACATTATTTTTGACCAAACATCAGCATGCACACGGTCCGATCTTCCCACTGCCTACCTGGAACTCCTGATTCAGCTTCTTCTCTATCCAGTCAGTCACGTGAACGAGCGTGACCTCCCTCTCTCCCAGCTTAGGCCGCGCTTTCAGCTCCAGGTGAGGTGGACTCCGGAAACCATACCTGGCAGCCACGAGGAAACATTCATGGGAAAAGTTATATAATCTCATACAAGCTGAATTAGTATATTAAGAGTAACGTACGAAATGTTACTATTTCTTTAATACTATAGTATTTTTTTGTTGATTATTGCCTCTTTTTTCTTTTGAGAGGCATAAGGAGGTGAAAGTGTTCAGAAGCAGGGAACAAAATGAAATATCAGAAAATATATAAATAAAGTTGGTTAATAGAAATATATGTTTTCTTTCAATCATCAGATTTTTCTTCGTGGCGCTTTAGGGGTCCTCACTTCCCGGTCAGGAACATCTGCTGTACATGCTGTCGACGGTTTCATAATTAAGCTTTTGTGCCAGCTCACAGGGCTTATTTAATTATTTAATATTCCACGTCTATAATGAGAATACATGCAGTGCACCTTTGACCTCATTCTCTTCAATGTTAAGTATATTTATCTCAGCAGTGATTAAAACATTTTTTTTCTTTCATTGCCTGCATGTCTAAATTTGCCCAGCAGAGTGCGCAGTTTTATTTCTCTCTCCCCAGGATTCCCACACATTCACAGAGTACATCCCTCACTCTTCAATGTACTCCTCCCTAGAAGTAAACGTACCATATCCTGTCCGTGGGGGGAGGTGGGATGTTGACAGCCAGCGTCCCGCGGCACTCCTGCACCTCCACGGTGAGCAGCAGGGGCGTGTTGGACACCTCCTCCATCTTCTTCTTGATGAACTCCGTCTCTGTGGCCTTCTGGAAGTACTTCGACTTGGCTATCTTGTCCACGAAGCGCATGATCTTGCTGGGCCTGTGGCCTCCCACATAGCTACGTGAGCAGAGGGATGGAAACGGAGGAGGTGAGGAGGCAAGGAGTGAGTCAGATTCATAATTTATTCATAGCAACATCTCTTGCCACTCAGCACCCACAACTGAAAGAGAGGAGGGGGTTGTGTGACTGTGTGTTACATTAAGTCAGCACCAAGCTTTTAAACGTGTGGGACTGAGTGGGTGGGTGGACAGAAAGAGCAGACCATTCTACTTCAACACATCAGTGTGATTTTATTTCCGCACGTTTTCCATTCAGATACGTGCTGATGTTGAAAAGACACATTTGCTCACCCCTCGCCTCCGGGCAGAATAGGTTTGTCGCTGACGAGTTCCTGGGGATCCTCCTCATCCGATGAGCCAGCGCTCGACGACTCCTCATCGCTGTCTGCCAGACAGTATGTCCTCGGCCTGAGCCTGTCTCACACACACACACACACACACACACACATATGAACACACACTCCTTGCTGCAAAATCAGGCCCCAATGGTTTTGCACAGAACCACTAAGAATCAAAACAAATTCCTATTAAAAACATCCCGACTGATATAAATGACAATCGAGAACACAATGTATTGTTTGAGTGACCCATGTGGGCATCTATTTTCAAACTCACCAGTTATTAGACAGATCCACAGTAAGTGTCCAGAGAGAGGGTAAGCACACAAAGATAAAAGAGGAAAAGGCAAAAGAAAAATGGTTGAAGCTTTGAAAAAAACAGATGTGACATCTAATATTGCTCAAGTTCAAATCTGTCCATTTAGCTCAGGGCTGTTTTGGTCAAGAGAATCATTCAAACATCATATTTTAGTGCCGTCACTGAGAATGTACAGTACTATAAGACAATAACAATAACCATGGAGGGGTTAAAACCCTGTAAGACATCTTTTTTAAATCAGGCTCAGTTTTATAGGCTGCATTATATACAATTTACTGAATGTAACCATTCTTTCCCGTGCTCCCCAAGTCCCTCGCCCTCCTTCCCCAGTCGGGCCAGGTTCATCTTGGTCTCCAGTGTCATGAGGAACGAGCCTGTGTAGGACAGCTCCAGATCAAACCACAGACCTGGATGGAAAATGAGAGGTGACACAGAGATATAAATATAAATATATATAGAGTTATATATATAGATTTTCGAAATAAAAATACAAAAGAATGACAAACTCTGAAGGATAAAGTTTCTGTGAATAAACAAGGATCTCCTGCTTGGGGTCCGACTCCCCTGCAGAGCTGCCAGGAAGGAGACCTATCTGAAAATGTCAGCTCCAGAGCAGCGCTGCCTCCTCACTTCCTGTGTACGCATCACAACGGGAGAATCGATCAGATTTTGATCCCCCTGCTGTTTGAATGAATCCTGCCCCCCACAGCTGATCATTATTTCTGTGCCTCCTCGCTCCTTCCTCCTCTTCATTTTCCACTCTCCATAAACACTCAGTGATTTGATTGTGTGTGTCAGCAGCGTCACAGAGAAGCTAAATGCCAGTATTAAATCAGGTCATGTTGGACAGTGTCTCCTTGTCTCTGTCTGGAACAAGAGACACAGGGGAAAGAGACAGACTCGTGAATTTTAGAGGAGGCAACGTATCCAGACCACTCACATAACCACATGTATACTTCTACATAGAACTATCATTATTATTATTATTATTACTACAGTATATCCGATGAGGAACTTATGTTTTCACCCCAGAACCCATTCAATTTTGTGGTGGATCCAGAAAAAAGGGGAGGATCACTTTCTTTTACATTATGAGATACGGCTTTTTAAATTCTCTTTACATTTTCACCAATTTCCAAGGGAATCATTCACAGATCTTGATGAAATAAGGCAGATTCAAGGGACTGATTTCCATGAGAGTGTGCAAAGAAAAGGGTGTACAACACCTCTCCCCCAATCCCCCGAGTTGGGATTTGCTCCAGCAGGTATAGAAAATGGATGGATGTTTAATTGGGTTACACCACACCACTACTATACATTAGATATTTACTTTATCTGTTTGTCTGATGTGTGTGTACCCATAATTTTGTATTTCATCTCATGTCACGTGAACAGGAAAATTTGCATATATTTATACACAAATCTGTATTTACTGGAAATATGTTTTTAGTAACCCCCCTGTACAATGAATGTAAAAGAGGAAAAAACATAAAACAATAAAGAATTGTC
The DNA here is from genome assembly GCF_022539355.2 of Hippoglossus stenolepis. Taxonomy (NCBI): domain Eukaryota; kingdom Metazoa; phylum Chordata; class Actinopteri; order Pleuronectiformes; family Pleuronectidae; genus Hippoglossus; species Hippoglossus stenolepis. Next base: position 8,241,731 of record NC_061498.1, read on the forward strand.
ACAAAAAAATCATGACAAGTTATTAAATATTAAGGTATATGTATAAGCAGTGAATCATATGAGCCCTGTTTGGTTCATGCAGGTTTACAGTGCAGCACTTCTTCCTCAGGACTCATTATGCACTGCTGATCAACTGCTGATGCTTCGTGGGTATATATCTGTGGGTGTGGAGGTTCAGACAGAACACATTAATGAGCATCGCAGCCATGAAATGCGGCTGACGGGAGAATGACTCATGACCGGCTCCCACAAGTGAAAAGAAACAGGTAAAGCCTTTTCTCCGACGTCCTTAAACATGACGTCAAAGTGGACAAAGCCATCTTAAGACAAATCCAGAATATGAAGTGTGCAGATATGGAAACCTGCACATTACATAGATAATCATTTAAGAAACCAGTACCACACAACCTGTCCCTCTTCTTTTCCCCCTTCATACACTTCTTATGTCTCACTTTCTCTCCAAACCAGCCGCCTCCATAAGAATTCATATGCTCTACATCTCTGTATAGTCTCCGTGTGCTGGACCAGTCCCTTTGTTGGGGCGCAAGGCAGGCGGCGGTGAGTCAGTGCCTCAGTAATGGATGAGGGGGACCCAAGACGTGAAGTTTAATTACTGTGGCTTAATAGAGCGAGGCGTGCAGAGCGGCCAGACGCCAGAGGAGAGGGGGAACAGGGGTGGATGGGGGAAAATGTCCAGATCCAGAAAGATGAAGATGTGTTGGGAAAGGAGGCAGATGGATAGATTGAGACGGAAAAAAATGTGGGAGCATGTCTTGCTACATTGTCAGAGAAGCAATATATAAACAGCCCTAGGTTAAAAAGAAGGATGGAGGAAAAATAATAAATCTCTATAGCAGACCACCAGGATAGTCTGTGAAAAGCATGATGTAAGAGGTGTAGTTTCTCCTCCTACCTTGGTGGTCCACTGAGGGTTTGGACGCTTGGAGAATCTTGGGGATGGAGAAGCCCATGTCCAGCTCTGTCAAAGTCAACTCATTCATTACGTACGGCAGCTGAAACACAGGAGACACAACTGAGATGTGAATACAGACGACAGAGACACACAGTTATGGCTTGAACTGACCGTACTGGGAATTCATTATAGCTAGTATAATTCATTCTAGCATCAGTACCCACCCTGATTTTACTGAGCTTCATTTGGATCTTTTTGGAGACCACGTTGGCCCAGTACTTCTCTCCCAGGAAGTCCCAAAACATCCTCCCCAGGAAAGCATTGACCCAGGCCTCAGGCTCCACAGTCTCTTCTGAACTCCTGTGTAACTGAAGGAGACACATACAGGTGTGTACTGCAGCTTTTCTTGACATTATTGGTTTAGGTCATGTATGATAACAGCGTATATAAAGCTTGGGCTTCATTTAGGTATCTCTATATATCACTGCAGACGTCTGCAGGCCTGGAGGTGTGGCACTCCATTGCACGTACCCTCTTTGCTGGGTCGTGTGCCCATGTCTTTTCAGCCTTTCCTCGGGCTCATACCTTTTTGGTAGTTTTGGGGCTGCTCTCAGGGCTGTTTGCGGGGCTGTCAGTGGCAGTCGGGCTCCTCTGTGGTGCCTGGGGGTTGACGTATTTGGCCATGTAGACATTATAGTCCAACAGCATCTTCTGCTTCACCCCTCCGGTGAAGCCACAGGAGGGAGCCGTGGAGGAGGAGGCGGTGTCTCTGTGACGCAACTGTGGGAGCTCCTCCACGCTTTCCCGGCTGCTTCTCCTGCCGTCGGCCTCCGGGCCTCCGCCAGACTGGGTGCTGCTGCTGCGGCTGTGGGAGGTCAGGAGGGCTAAAAGCACAGAGGGGGTGGGGGGTAGCAGGATGAGAAAAGTAAAGGAAGGTTAAAGGTTCGGTGTGTAGATTCAGGTGAAAAAGATCCATTGGCAGAAATTGAATCTAAAGGGTTAGAGTGAGGTGAGGGGTATTCAGCTGCAACATACAACGTCACCACTAGATATCACTAAATTCTACACACTGAACCTTTAATGTGATATAATTCGGCATCAACAATCACTTCAATCGATGCCTGATAATTTGCAAAACGTGAAAGCAATGCACTTTGTGTTTTTGGATAGTTGGCATCTAATCCCCTCTGTATTCATTTCTCAGTGCAACACTCTGAATCATTATGCTTTACAGAGTATGTCACGCAGCATCCTGTGATTCCCATTAGCTCTGAAATAGTCATTTTCAACATGACTGCTGTGCGCATCCACAAAAAAGCTCGATGCTCAAATCATCTTCCCAGTAATCCTGTTCACCCTGCACTGCTTTTTATCACTGGACCCACACAGTGCCAGTGTTTTCCTTTGAATTGGCCCTTATCCTCGCAGGCTTATGCTCCACAGTGGAGACCAGTGCTATAATATGCTGCCTCTCTGTGCATGTAATCCTGCTGACCCATTCACACTCATCTGTTCGCTCCGTTGAGGGGATTGCCGGTCCCTAAGCTGAGGCTTATGCACAGATCTGATGGTTGTGCAGTTACAAACTCAAGAGAATAGATATTCTGACTGTGGAGAGCGATGTGTGTCTGTGGAATTTAAGTGTGTGTGTGTGTGTGTGTGACGGATTCACCCATTTACAGTACTGTTTGAATCTTGGTGTGTGATACTACATATGCATAGCTCAGTCACAAGCTCACCACTCTTGCAGATGCTAGGCAGACCGCCACCTCTCCCATCTGACTTGGTGCGGGACGCCATGAGAAATCTCCGGAACCACTCCTCCTTTTCCCGACCCGTCCTCCCAAACAGGTAGATTGTCAGATCCCATCCTCCAGAAGCCGGTTTCTTGGGTTCCTCTGTTGATGTCGATCCTTCCGCTTTCTCGCCTTTGTCTGTCCTTTCGAGCTTCTCACCCTGCGCTGTTGATTTGTCCTCCCCAGCTTCAGACCTCTCTCCCTGGGCCTTAGACATGAAGTCCTCCTGCTTGGCCAACTCAATGCAAATAGGGTACTTTTTATTCCAAACTCTCTTCCTAGCCAAGCTCTGGGGCATCAGGTAGATCTATGGGGGCAAACAGAGCGAGTTCAAACAAATGCATTAAGTTTGTCCTGTTTGTCCTGTTTTTTTCAAAATGATAGTAGTTTTTTTTTATTTATAGTTATTTATAAACAAGAAACAAAAAATCAAGCCTCAATTATATTTATTTGTTATAAGGGTTTGATTACAAAATCTTTTTTTTGATGGATACATTTTTTTGTTGCCTAAAATCGGCCTCCAAATATGCACATTGGTCGGGTCTACTATTGGATATCATGTGGCATAAACTCTTGCTCGACATGAACTCATTTGAGAGATAGATGTGGGCTTTCCTGAAGTATTAGCTGTGTTAGCTGGGCGTTGTACTCACGTGGGATGGGAGAGACATTGAATCTTTATAAGCAGTTAAAAATGCACGTTCAGAAAAACCTTAAGTTGATCGGAAAAAAAGGAAAATCCAGCTTCTCTAAATGCAGGTAACAATCGAGAGTATCAATTCAGAGTAGAATGACCTTTGCTCCATAACACACTGACATGAGAAATGTCTTCTTACTGTCCTGCCGTCAGATATGCAAAACCATTGAGTCAGCGCACCATTACACAACACACAGGGTCAGTGACCTGTGATATTCACTCCATGTTTATACACAGTGACTCTGAAAATAAGTAGCTTTGTCACAGAACATGACTTATTAGCATGAACATGCACTCAGGCAAAGGCAAATGTGAGGGGACGTATGCTTAATGTCACCATCTCTTTAGCTTATCATCAAGAAGTGAAATACGCTGGACACACACACACACTTCACAGATTAATATCCTCTTTATCTCTTATGTCGACATCTCTCTACACCCAAGACCAACCTTGCTGTCGGTCAGGTCATAGATCTTCTGGCTGATGTAGGTGACGTCAGGTTTAGGCTCATTGTGTGCGGCACGGCGGGAGATGTTCCGGTTTGGCTTGGACAGACGCAAGACGGAGCCCTCTAGACGGACGTAAACAGAGTGGGTCAGGGTGGCATGGTACATCTCCGGGTCATAGTTGTGGATCTCATTCATCCAGCCCTGAGAGATTGTAGGATGGAGGAGGGAAAGAGTTTTCATTACCGAAGCAAACATTTGCTGCCAAAGCACAGACACACACCAGACCCTCTGTACAACATCGTTAACACCTTACACAACAAACTCAGCAGAGCGCACACTTCCATCAAGGCCCAACTAGATCTGGGGGGTTTAATGGATTTAATGGATCTGCACTAAAATGCACACTCTCATAAATATCAGTCCCCTAAACAAGCCGGATTTTTTTCATCAAGATCCATCAATTAGTCTCTAAGAAGAATAGTTGGAAAATTTTCAAAATGTTAAAGAAAGTGAAAAAAAAAATATCCTGGAACTGCCCCCTCATCCGGATCCACACCACAATTTAAAGGGTTCTGCCCCCCTACACACAAAGGAAAAAATGACCTCCTTGGCAGAGGTAAAGATAACGTAGGACATCTGAACACCCAAGTCTTTGCTGATCATCAAAAGAGGGAGGGCATGAAGAGGACGATGAAAGTTTGTCCACTCTGGTGTTAGCCCCCCCCCCCACTCGTCTGCTCTCGGGTCTGTTGTTCATATTTGAATATCATGTTTTGTACGACTGCAGTCAGAGCTCCTCTTTTGGAACAGCTGTGCCGTGTAGCCATGAGGCTCTCCTAGACAACATCCCCACAAAGGCACACACACAACTACACATGCTTATATAACTCCCTCAAACTGCTAAACATTACAGAGTGAGGTGCGGTAAGGGTGAAAATATGGTGCTGCTCTCATCTGATAGTTTGATTCAAAATGTGGCCATAACAGGAGGAGAAGTGTAATGAAACCTCAGCATGTTGCTGCTGGTCCCCATGAGGCCGTAGAGTTTAATTCTTCTACCTTGTCAGTCCCAGTGGATGCTCGGTGAGCAGAGCCAATTCAATTGCAGCAAGAGGGGAAATTTCACATGGTGTGAAAGGGTGATAAAATTACAGAGAACTTATACTTCAAAGATGCAAAAGAAAAACTCATTGCTGGATGAAAACTATAATTTAGTATACAGTTAGAGTGTTAAAAGGTAAAAGCCTTAAAACAACATCCATGCTTTTTCTCACCTTGAATATTCCTGGTTCTTTTATATCCAACTGGGCCACGTTCCAGTGTCCTATCCCCCCCCTCCCTCTTCTCGTGCCTGATGAGGAGCGGCGAGGAGAGGACAGCCAGAGGACCAGTAAGGCCAACATGAACCCGGCTGCTATCCCATGCACCACTGCAGATACACAGGGTGGCATAGGAAGGACTAAGTACAAGTACAACAACTGTGTTAAGAAGAGGAGTCCAGTCACAGGCACAGTGTCCAACTCCTCCTCCGCTTTCTCCTCCTCCTCGGCATCGAGTTCGCTGCACAAAACAGTGCTACCAGCGTGGGGATGTCGGGACCGTGCACATTCCCCATCTGGTGTCTCAGTACCAGCATTTAACTCAAAGTCTTCACTGTACAGTTCACAGAAGTCCTCATCCTCCTGTCGAGCAACCAGAGCTGACATAGAGCAGCGACCCAGAGTGAGAGACGGAGACTTGTGGAAAGTGGACGAGGAGGCCTGCGTGGGGCCTGGAGATGGGAAGGAGAAAAAAACTGAGTCTGGGCCTTTGCCTGTGGGTGTCTCGTCCTCTTCTTCTCCTTCTGTCCCTTCCTCCTCCTTGATGCTGTAGTTGCTTGTACCTTCTGCATGTCCATTTACTGCCGTCACTGTGCTCAGCTCGGACGCACTGGAGGAGAGAAATTTTGCGCGATGAGCGGCGCTTCCACCTGTTCCCATGCCAGACTCATCTCCAATAATCTTACTAAAAAGCTGCAGGGGGTCTGACATCACCTCTGACAGACGCCGCTTGGTGTCTTCTATCCTGGCCTCCACCTCTTGGACCTTGAAGAAAGACCTACCATCTGGGGACATGATTGGGGAAGAAGGGGCTGTTTTGGAGTCTCCACCTGCTTTAGTCACAATGACGGGGCTGGAGGAGAGACGGGGCTGGGAGAACTGCTTGAAGAGCTGCATGTTGCGGGGTGGAGGCCGATGGGATGGCTGAGTTTGCTGCGGTTGCTGATGAAGAAAGTGATGAAGAGGACCCTCTTGATGTTCGGCCTTTGAAGTGTCCGTGGATAGAGACTTAACAAAAGATTTCATTAAGTGCCGGTGCCGTGCTTGGGGTGGTGTGACAGTGGTGGCAGTTGTGGATTCTCGAGATTCAACGTCATTGGACAAAGACCTGACCAGGCTGAGAAAAGGCTTGGAGGACGACAGCGCTGCTGACTTACAAGGGGAGGAGGCGCCGGAGCTTGTGGATGGAGGATTAGCTGTGGGTCGGTCTGAGGGCCAGGAGGAGCTGGTAGGTGGGCTGGAGCTCAGGTGGGAGTGGGTGGAGGTGGGGATAATAGTCATGGCTGCAGAGGGTGTGTGTGGCTGAGGGTCGGAGGGTTGCACAGACAGGGTAATGGATGAAACAGGGAGCACAGCAGCTCCAGAGCAGGCTTCTGCTACTGTGGCTTCAAACTGAAGCTCCTCTTTTGCCTCCAGGCCCGTGGTGACAGACTGGTCATCAGGCCCTGAGGCTTCTGGGCCTTGCAGTCCGTCTGCCCCATCCACCTCAAAGTTAGCTCCAACTGGTGCCCCGTAAAGCTCCTCTTCCTCATCGTCCTCCTCCTTCCCCAGGGCAGAGAAGTGGATGGTGATGGTGTCACGAGAGAGGGAGCGCTGCACCTGCAGCTTGGGTCCAGGGGCGTGACGAGGGGGAGGGGTGTCAGCATGCTGGCCACTTCCCCTGCTGCTGCTGCCCTGACTGCTCATCACCACCCTGCACAGGGCTCACAGCCTGGGAGAGACAGATGGAGACAGAAGCAATTCACAGTTAATAACAACAGAAACAGATAAACACTGATTTGAAACATCAGAGCAGGGAAGGAGGTTGAGAAACTGTAGTGCAAATCAACAACGTCACTGCACACACGCACACACACACACACACACACACACACACACACACACAAACACACACACACACACACACACACTCTAGGACAGAGGAGAACACACTCTATCTATGCTAATGTGAGTGGACTGGACAGGTATGTCCACGCTCCCCGATCCATTAGCTCTCGCCTGTAGCTGACAGACTGACTCACTCTCAGGCCTGGCCTTTCTCTGTCTTGCCTGCACCCATACTTATTCACTTATTCACCCCCACTATGGCAACATGATTAATGGGTTACCTCTGAACATACACGGCCTGAGGAGGAGGGCCATCAACATTTCAGATAACTCCATCCTCCACAGGGCGCAGACGGCAGATGACTAAATGCCGTGTGGTGGTGCACAGGAAAGTCGGCTACAACAGTGGATTCATGGACATTTATTCTTCTCTATATGAACTTAAACATGCTTTAATTGATTTATTTTAACCACTGAAACCACATCACTGACACGAGCTGCTTTCTAGCTCATAGGAGCAGTAAAGTCAGTATAGTATAGTCAGCAGGGTTGTGGCAATTAAACCAAAACAATGTGCGGAAAGATGCTACAGTGCTCTGCAGAGATGAAGCAGACTGCTGAGTCTGGTGACAGTTTCATGAGGGTTTCGTCATTGTTAGCAATGTCCTTAACATTAAACATAGTGATTTAGCCCATAGTCTGAATATAAATATTGATTGTTGATTGGGATTTAATATGATGTGGTTATAATGCTTTGAGACTGTAAATGTGACAAATGGAGCGACGCCTACGAGCTAGTTCAGGCAGCCAACTCGAGCTGCGCTGCTCCAGTCATGTGACATGTATCATGTGACATACCTCACTCTCCCAATCATCCACCTATAGGTTCCGACGGGGGCGGGGTTACAAGTATCACTAACTCGTCACTCCCATCATATCATGTAATCCTATCGGGGGGAGTGATTAAGTCGGAGCCTAAACGCCAAACACTAACCTGTTTTACTGTTGCAATAAACGTTTGAACGTGGAGTTCAGTTGTCTGACTGAAATAGCTTTAAATGAATATATAAATCGAAAAAGTGGAGCTATAAACAAAAATGCCTGCATGTTATTTCTTATATTATTACTCATTTATATCTATTGCTTAAGCATTGTTGTGATAATGCCCATTGTATTAGTTGTCTCTGTCTTTGAGTATTTAAATTGTATATATTACCATGGTGTAACTGTCATATGTTGTGTAATGTCTGTGCCAAATTGGACCCTAAAAACATAAACATGTGCATACATGTGACAAAGCTTCCTTCCCCCAGCCGAGCCTGACAACATGCAGGAGATAATCACACAACAAAGAAGCTGTTCAGCTTCACTGATCAGAAGAGCGAAGTGTGTCTGGTTCAGCCTCAACAAAGCAGAACCAAAGTCATTCATCATGCGGGGATTTCACTGAACGACGCCTCATGCTGTTTCATCATCCCTGGTTAGTATTATCAAACACACACATACACACACACACACACATTTACACACAGTCTGCTTAGTTTTTTCATCTTCAGCTGTGAAGGCCAGACAGAGGGAACAACAAAAGTGGTTAGCACATGTGATTGTCTGTGTTTCTGAGAAAGCCTCAGCGCCCCTTGGGGCTCTTTGGTTGGCACCGCAGCTCCAGACGTTGTATTTGCTGCGATTGAATAACAGAGCATTTGACTATCCTAGGCAGCCATTCACTCGGCTCTGCTACAATGGGGTTTAGTCTGTGTCATTTTGAGAATAAGTGCGTGGTGGTGAAGTGAAATTCACTTAAAGTCATCAGAATGGCAACGGATGGAGAGAGAGAAAATGGGGAGGATGACACAACGAAATTGATGGAGAGGAGAGGGTAAATAAAAGAGTGGGGAGACAGAGTCATTTAGATGCAAGTGGTTGTTGTTGTCATTTAAGCGGATCGAGATATTGTGGAGGTCGACAGGGTGATCAGAGAGATGGTTCCAAGTCAGCTTCGAGGAGGAAGCAGTCAAACAGAGAGAGAGGAGAGGAGAGGAGAGGAGAGGAGAGGAGAGGAGGAGTCTGGCACAGAGACAAGACTCATCCAATTAATCAAAGCGAGCAGGGCCACTCTAATCAGCTAAAGCCAGCACCATGGGAGACGAGAGAGAAGGGGAGGGAGGTTAAAAGCAGCCGGGTGAAAGAATAATATGAGAAGGTGAACAGACAGAAAAGACAAAGGGAGCAAAGTAAGCAAGGGAACATGAAGAGAAAAGCAGAAAAACGGCACAGAAAACCTGTGCACTGAGCGACTTCTATGTTAAAAATGTTTTAGTTGTATAATCCAAAATATTTCCTCCTCCACATCTAAAATCCCTCCCCACCCAATTGTCCTGCTTCAGCTCGAAATACACCGACACCATTAACGTTTACTCGTCTCCTTGAAGAAAACACATAAGGGAGGAGGAGTGGTGGAGAGAGGGAAGCTCAGAGCGAGAGATGGAGATGTATTAATGGTCCAGAGTTTGTGCCGCCTTCAGCATCTTGTCTCTCTCTTCCCTGAGCTGAAAGAACTGAAAAAATTACTAATTTACTCTATTTCCCTTACTCTATTAATTGATTCAACAACCCCAGCAAAAACCAAGCATTCTCTACAGTTTCATTATATTTTATCATTTTCTTCTAGTTCCATCACAGCTATAACCCCATCAGCTGACACACTGGGCCTGACAGATGCTGCAGCAGATTTCATGTGACGACTCTTCAGTCTCGTTCTTTCCTTTTCTTTGACAGACACTAACCTGCTTTCCCTTCTCCTCTCTCTGCATTTGATGGACGGACGGATTCTGAACTGTCACACATCCTGACAAATATCCCCCTGCCCCGAGGAGGCGTGTGGAGTGGGAGGGATGAGTGTGTGTGTGTGTGAGAGTGTATGTGTGTGTGGGTCCTCTTTCATAACCTGTGAGGACCCACTGTCCTTACACAGGGGTCCCACGACAGCAGAGACTTGAACATTAAGGGATTATTGTTGAAATATGCTTATTCACGTCCAAGAGGCAACAGCCAGGCAGCGCCCAGTTACCTTAGCTTAGCACAAAGACTGGGAGCAGAGGCAAACAGCTAGCCTGGCTGGCTCTGACCAAAAGTAACAATCTGTCTGCCAACATCTCTCAAATACAAAAAAAATCTGTTTGCTGTTTTACAGACGCAATTATTCCTTGGCCAGATTAAGTTGCAGAGGGTCTGACTGTGTCTACTGACCGTGTTGCTGTACTTACTTTGTTGTATTCAATAAAAATCTGATACTACTTAACACCTCTTTAAACAACAGTGTGCTGATGTAATTGGATGCATCAGCAGGTGTCGCGGACAACTTCGACATGACGTCCGCTGAGGAGGGAGGTTAACTGAGCACGGAGAATATCCATTCCACAGAACAAATGAAAAAGGAAAACGTGGAAACGAAATGAGGGCTGGCGTCAGGAGCATGGTGAGCGGATGACTGCGTGGAAAATGGGGCAGGAGGCAAAACGGAGAGCAAGTCGAGTAAAAAGCGAGTCAGCGAGGCAATAAAAAGGGGGAGGGTGACAGGGGGAAGATAGATTGGGCGAGACAGTGAGATGGGAGATGAACGCAGGGAGAGGAAGAGGCTGATGGAGCAGTCGATTGTCACTAACAGCCCCAAGACACATACATGCATAGAATCTTGAGTTTTCTCACTATCAAGTGCACACACACACACACACGTATGCACAAAAGAAATGAACCCGAGGTCCCATGATGCATGGAGCTGCCTGGATGCAAACAAACTGAGACAGAGAGAGGGAGAAGGATGGAGTCAGGTAATGAGCAAAGAAGGAATCACACGTAACAAACACACCCCAGAGTTTTCTACATGCTCCACTGTTCTCTCAAGGGAGCGCAGGTCCCAGGCATCACCAGCCCCCTGGTAACACCACACACACGTAAACAGGCGGATATACTACACTTTACAGCAGATAATGGAATTGAATATATATAGGTCAGAGGGAGTGAGAAACTAATAGTGTCACCGGTTGTTGTAAATGAAAAAAGGATGAGACAAGACAAGAGAAAAGACGAGGGGCACTGGAGACAGAACGGCTTAATGCAGACGGAGAGATGGCTGGATCGTCATCACCACACCAACACAAGACATCTTAACAAAAGATCTACCCTTTGTCTCCTCACTACAGCTGTTAAGGAAACTCTGACCTGACTCAGACAGGGAGGAACCAACAGGAGCAGCAGTTCTTAAAATAGACCCAGGTGGGTGGGGGTGACATGGGTGGGTGGGGCTTAGTCCCCTAACTCTGGGCTGGCCAGTCAGAGCTCTCGCTGGGGGGACAGATAGTTAGATGGAGGAATAAATGGATTTGTGTGCAGAAAAGAGAGAGAAAGGCCAAAGACAGAGCCTCCGGGGAGATGACTGACTTTCCAGGAAAAAATAAGAAAGGGATGTAAGCACAAAGCTGTGCGCGTGGCTGCTCTTTCCACAGCAGCAAATGCAACACACAAGCCAGTGCACTAACAATTACTTTCATTATCAAGCAGATTTTTCATAAGCATTTCGGAAAAGCACACAGTTTTTAAGTTAGATCAACCCAACATCGAATAGGAATCTGTAATTTTGACTTAGTGAATTTCACAGCAGCCATCAGCTCTTCCAGAAGGGAACCTCCATTATATTGACCGTAAACACCACTGACACTCGATATTAATGTGTGATGTGTCAATATGCCTCTTGGTCCAACATCTATTTGAGCAACAGCAACAAACACATGCAACCAAATCTCCAATTGCACACATGAAAACTGTGCACAGAAATCAACACAATCCTGTTTGAGCTCAGCATGACGAGCTCAGGCAGCATCAGCAGGGAACACTGGTGCCGCGTGTGCTGAGCAACCTCGTCTTAAAGAAGAGGAGGAGAGGGAATAAAGAACAACAATAAAGACAACAGCCAGGGAGCTGCTGTGCTGGATCAAACCGGTTTTCTTCACCTCTTCTCTCTCTCTCTCTCTCGCTCTCTATAACCCAGAATCCACCGACGACACGTCAAACATCAAGCCTCACTGTCGGGTGGTTGCCATGCCAACACTGAAGCTTTCATCTTGTTCTGCACTTATTCCTGCGTTCCTGTTTGGCAGGGAAGCTCCTCCTCACCATACAGCCTTGGTGTCCTAAAGGTTTATGAAGGACAGGGACGGGTTTTCTGAGTGTGTGTGTGTGTGTGTGTGTGTGTGTGTGTGTGTGTGTGTGTGTGTGTATTTACCCAAAATGCCGCTGAATTGGGAAACACCTTCTCAAATACCTGATCACCTATAACCTTTAATTATGGCTGTCAACATTAATACACTTTCAGCTGGCTTCAAATACTTTGATAAATAACAGATCTGATATCTATATTTGATGCTGACAAATCTATATTTGACAATTTAGAGATCAAAAGATGGATGAATGCACAATCCTGACTGAACACACACAAAAAACTAGTATATTAAGCAATTAATAATCTGTGTAAAAGCTGCTTGACAACCTGCAACCAGCCAGAGGGTTTGGTATTGTTCATAGTCCACCCAATTACATGATGAATGGAGGGACGAAGAGAGGGAGACATGGAGAACAGAGACAGGGAAAGAAAGGAAAACATCCCGCGTGGGACTTTTTTACAGACAAAGTTTAATATTAGAAATGTCGCCCATAAGAGTTGGCTGATTTGTAATCAAAGGCCTTAAAATGAAGACAGGGAGAGAATTACCAGTGGCTAATAAGAGATAGTATAATATTTTAAATTAGTATTCGTGGGTTGCTGTATGAAGTTGCGTTTATCCTTTGGGGAAAACTCTTTTAAATTAAATTTATTTATGCCCGTACACTGTATTTACCCCAAGCGACTCCTGCTACAATCCCAGCATCAGAACTGTCTGGAAGATCGACATCATTAGAGAAATGTAGGACAGTGAAAGCAGCTTTAAATATCTGATCCATTTTATTTTTCCCCCCACATCTTTGACAGTGATGTGCCCAAACAATAGAGGCATCAGCACACAGACTGAGCAGAATTTGCATATTAGTTACATGGAATAACACGGGGTGGATTTCCATCAGAGGTTCTGTGGAAACGTGTAATCTTCACTGTATTTAACTTTCTGCCTGTGTCTCCCTCAGCCTCTGCAATCCATTTTCATTTTCGTGACATTCTCCAGAAGGGCTGTATGTGAGAATGCAAATGTCTGAGTTACATTACAACAACCCGAAAAATCCAGTTTCTCCTTTTATTATGAGGCTATGTAGTTCCCGGAAACAGCTGGGGGGAGTTTTTAGCAAATGTTACTCAAACAGTATATCAGGATATTCTGAGCTGTGGATTAATACAGATTCAATGTTGTGTATTAGTGAGTAAAGAACATGTCACTCAATGCAATTATGAAACTCAATGATATGATTTAATCAGATTTTTTAGACAATAAAGAAGGAATATGATATTTCGGGGTTTGTCTTACACAGACAATGTGTTAGTCAATTCATTGTTTACTTACAAAAAGAGAAAATATAGACTATAAACTAGACTAATCTGGTACTTCACAGTTCACACACACAACAGGCTTGTGCATTAAAAGTGTAAATTCTGTGTGCAATTCAAATCTCTGTGTGTGATCTAGTCAACAGCGACTTCCTCCTTTCTCTCTAATGTCAATTTCCTGTTTGGCGAGATAAGAAGACAGCACCGCCCATCACCCTCCCTCTCTCTTTAGTGGAAGCACAAACAGGTGTATCCTCTGCAGATTCACTCACAGTATTTCTCCAGCTGCAGCGAATCACTGCTTACAGCACTGCTCAGCTCTGGAGCCGAGTGTGCGCTCTGTCAGTGTGCTTTTATTAAATTCATATCCTGGTGAATAGCTGGTCTCACACACATACACACACACACGGCAGCGTCAGAAGCCATTAGCTGTGACACTTGTGGCTGCTCATCACAGTGACAAAGGCCGCTGGCTGCTCGGCTGGCCTTCTCATTTAGAGTCACTGTTGTGTGGGATAAGGTGCATATGCACAGTATGCGTTTGAATGCAGTAAATACATCAAAACATGATTCCATAGAAAATTATCTTGCCCACCCATCTTTATGCACTTTGCACTTTCTGCAGCATTTAACGTTTAGGCTATAATGTAATTGGATTTTGGAGAGTTGCTCCCCCTCAGCAGTAAGACCTGGTTCTACGATCTGCATCCCAGTTCATCCTAAAGGTGTTGGAACGGGTTGAGGTTCCCCCAAATGTGCACTTAAGTTCCTCCAAAGCAAACAACTTTTTCTTTATGAGTCTCACTTGTACATGTGGGCATTGTTATATTGACAGAGGAGAGGCCATTCCCCAAACTGCTGCCACAATGTTGCTTACATTACTTCACAACCTCACAGAGGAGGCACTTCCCATCATCTTATCATGAAACCAACTGGTTTCAACATTGAAAAGGGGGAAATATCCGATATGTTTGCACCTTCAACTCCTGTCTCGAAAATAAAATGAAACAATGAAAGTGATGCAAGTAGATGTTACAACAGTATTTTAATATCTGTATATTTAAGAAGGGGAAGTTGTGGTTTGACAACAGCTGGCAGAAACATGTTACTTCTCTGAACTGTAGCTGCTTGAGTTGTTGGAACAACACATCATGTATGTTCTCAGGAGGAGCAGGTCGTCCACTAACCTCCAAAATTACCCCAGATTATGTATTATTGGTGTGTGTGTGTGTGTGTGTGTGTGTGTGTGTGTGTGTGTGTGTGTGTGTTTGTGTGTGTGTGTGTGTGACAAGTTGATTTTTAGTTTAGTTGATTAGGAAGATGGTAAATGCTATGACATGGTATTGTGTGTTGGGCTACAGTGGTTACTGTTCTGAACTTCCTATTGCACCTAACACTTACAGCACTTCTCTAAATTTTGTCTCTCCAAAGTTGTAAAACACACACACACACACACACACACACACACACACACACACACACACACACACACACACACACACACACACACACACACACACACACACACACGTAATGTGGCTCCATAAGGGAGAACACACAACATATATGTGTATACACTGACCCAGCGTCTCAAACCAAGAAGGAGCATCTGGGTTGAGTGCTGACTCAGCAGATGCCCTCAAGCTAAATTAATCATAACTCAGAATAATATGTGAACTGCATTTCAACCTGAAAGTTCACAGCCCGAAGCATGAACACACACACACACACACACACGTAAACACAGATGCATGATATAAACACACATCCCATCATATCCACTTTTGTGTGTTTTTTTGTTCATATTGGTTTTTTTATTTCCATTTACTTTTTATTTTTTTACTTCTCTGTGGATCTCCAGTGTTCCAGAACGACGGCCTTGTGACAGCCTCTTTTTAGTCACTCGAACAAAACCTTATTCAGACGGTCCAGCTGCCACTGTTTGCTTTTACCCTCACAGCAATTTGTGTAATTAAGCTGGAGAAAGAGCTCTGGACAACACACACCTTTATATCGGGGACGGAGCCATGCAATGAGGAACAAGGTCAAAGATGTGAATGAGGTCTGGGACTGAGTGAGAGTCGTCGGGATGGAGGGGACACGAGTAAGGAGAGGAGAAGTGAGGCGGGGGAGCAGCCATTCAAGGCCATGGATCAATTTGAGCAATTCCCCCCTCCCAGACACATACACACACGCACACACACACAAGGTCAAAGAAGGAGATGAGGAGTCTTACCTTGAGATTCTAGCGGCATTCAATCTCCTCGCGCAACACAACCTGCACTGACACACACAGCACAGCCATGGATCAGGGTCCTAACATGTCTGGGAAAACAGAGACAGACATAAATTTGTTTTAAAGGTGGACATAAAGTGTCTCACTGGCACTTGACACATCTTGTGCTACTGCTACTAGTAACTTTAATTTACAATCCCCAGTTTATCTCCTGGGGATTAACAAGAAGTCAGTCGACAGCTGATATTTATAAAGATAAACTGGACAGACAGCCCCAAAGCAAGAAAGATACTTTGACAAACTTGTGGAGTTCATTGTTGTGCAGTCCTAGGTTTCTTGATTTGTGTTCTTTTCCAGTTATGACTTTCAAACTAGAGAATAAAATAAGTTCTATTGCATTTATTCTCCGTATGTGTTTTTCAAAGGGTTTAACCTGAGCCAGGTCATAAAAGAAACGATAGCAATCATCACTTCCATGCACTGGTAACGGCTCAGTACTCAGTATCGGCCGATACACAAAGTTTATCGTAATCGTTATCGGGAAAGAAAAAATAGTATTGCAAGATCTCTGCTGGACATGAAACATTATCACTCACTATATCACTGAGCTAAGTCCCCAAAGGATTGTCAATCACTTTATTAACATGAGGACACTGGGCAGAGAAGAGAAACAGGCCCACAGTGAGTTATGCCTGGAATAAAGACCGGATTTTGGTGTGATTAAGTGTCACAGGGATGAAAGTGGAAGTGACTGTGGATCTTGTATGACTGTGATGCTTGAGGCCTGTTATTAAAGAGGAGGAATCAGGCGGATGGAGGAGAAGTGGAGTGTTCACAGCAGGCGATGGGATAATGAGCTCAACAGATGCATCAGCCGCCTACAGACAGCAACACTTCCTAGAATAAAACAGTTCCACGTTCCTCAGCTGTGGTTGACATTGGGAGGGATGTTGTTCATGTTTCTGTAATTAATAGGGAAATACACACACACTCACACACATTATACTGTGACTATAGCATCCACACAGCTCCATTTAATGTGTCTGCTGTGAGTGGAAGTGAACATTTCTGCAGCTCCTCTGCTTTTCTTTGCATTAAAAACACATTTCAAGCTGCTGCTCTTCCATCTCCATCCGTCCCTTTGTCCTCCACACACCTCAGCCCTGCTCCGTGTCCGACTGAAGGCGGACCGTGATGCCCCTCATCCCTGAAACAGCTGACAGAGAAGACATCGCAAGAAAAATATGAAATAATAATCTTACGGTAGTTATCGCATCTTCCTCAGCCGGTTGCTCGCTCTTCATCCAAGCTTCGTATCTGCGTAATGAGGAGGATCCCTGCGTGGTGCGCGTTTATCCGCAGCCCGGAGCCTGCTTGCATGCGGGGGGGACCGGAGCTCGGCGGGTAGCCCGGGGCTGGCCGGCTGTCTGGCGGGTTCTGTGGGCCTGTGCAGCCCGGAGAAGAGTCCGAGCAGCGCTGCAGCGATCAGACGCGACCCTGACTTCACGTCGCACGAATGCACGACATCCGGGCGCGTATTGTTTTGGTGAATGGGAGCTGGTGAGCGCCACACCCCCCTTTACCTCAGCATCCACACGGTGCCTGCAGCCGGAGCAGCCTCCCCTCGGCGATCCGGTGATTCATGTTGGTTTGCGTTTGCAGCAGGAGAGTGTGAAATGCGTCATGGCTGTTGCAGTGCGCGGGTTCCCTTCTCCACAACCCTGCCTCCCTTCGATCCAGGCTGCAGCATCCACACCGATGATCCCACACGAAATCAACTCAAAGCATTAAATCAATCGATCAACCTATAGGTCGATCCCATGTGTTCATAACACTGCAGCCTACACCTGGACCAGCTCCACCAGGTGCCCAGGATTCCCAGTAGCGCAGCACAGCCACCCAGAACACAGCCTGTTGGAGTTCATCGCGTCAGATTTTTGCGTGGACAGGCTGCCACCTACCGGGCCGAGGCGATTGCGTCAGAGGAATGTGTCAACGTGAGTCTCCACGGAGATCACAGCCACTTCCTCTTCCACCCGATGACGTCTGCAGAGCGTGGTTAGCGCGTCCCCTGTTTTCCTTATGAGACAAGTTTAAAGGGATAGTTCACCCAAAAATGAAAATCCACTAATTATCTACTCACCACTATGACGATTGAGAGGTGGGTGAATTGTTTGAGTGAAATAAACTTGCCTTTCCTAATTTTCTTTCCTTATATGAAGTTTCACCACGGTCTTTATTCTGTGAGGAAACAGCTCAGCATCTTCTTCCTGAGGATGAAAAACCTGCAGACTGGGAAGGGCATGTGAACTGATGCATGGGTTAACAGCACCACCTTCAGGCCACAGTGGAAACTTGACACAAGTGTTTTTTTGCTGCAAGAAATCAACAGTGGATTCCGCTGACTGGTTGAAAGGAGCCACTGAATCTCTGGAGGACTGGAGCTTTCTGTATCTGACCTGGGTGTGATCACCCACTGATGCTCCAGGATGTGAGCAGGATGCTTAACCGGATGTTCAGCACCGTCCCATTTGTGAGCAAAGCCCACTCCTCACCACGGACTCAAGCACCACCTGTTAAAAAAGCCACGACCCCATTAGAGTTCAATTTAAGCCATGCAGGAGTTCTTCAGTATAAAGGGAAAACTAGCATGAAACATTTGGTTGGCATTTTTATTATTTACAATGAAGAAGAGACGAACCCACATAGCAAAATTGTCTTGGCCCAGATTTGGCCCACACCTTACTCTGTCATCCGGCCCACATGCTGCATGGAGTGACGGCATTTGGCCGGTCTGCTCCTGTTTGCCTGATCTGGGCCACAAGTCAACCATTTGCTGCATGTTAACTAAGGATTTTCTTGTGCTATTTGGGCCATATTCACCATTTACCACCACTTTAGGAACACATCCAGATTACACCTTGCTAAGAGCACTGCATGTTTTGAGATATTCTGGCCGCTATTTTACAAGTGGGCCACTTAAGGCTCATAACTGTTTTATGCGTGCCACAAGAGGGTCAGAAGTGCTGCATCATTGCCTGTAGTGGCCACATCTGTATGCTGACTTATGGGAAACTCCCTTTTTGCATTTGAACCTGCAACATTGCCGTAGGTCATGGATTGTGTTTTAACCCCAAAACCTGTGAGGCCATCCCACCGGCTCTGGGTCAGGGAAGAATAAGTTACATTTTTGGGCAGATCCGGATCAGAGGGCAGATCCAGGAATTTCTTTTCACTTGCTTCAACATTGCGTTATAGGGCGTTTTTTTTTTTTGCATTATTATAGATTTCCCAGGGAATAACTCATGGATCTTGATCATATTTAGAGGACTGGTATCTATGAGCGCGAGCAATCTGATGCAGCTTCATTGAATTTAAGTAGACTGTTGGGCCTTGGTGGAGGTACGTGCTCTACTGAGTGATATTCTAGTTAATATTTTGATGAGCAAGATGAGCACGAATTTTTATATAACATTTGTATGAGTAATACTAAAAACAGAGATACAGCAGCTTGTCTGCAATGTGATGTAGGCAGCATGTTGCTCACTGTGTGTGATGAGGGATTCATAATCTTTGTGTGTTGTCACTGTCGTGTAACTGCAGGTGTAAAAACAGAAGAAACACAGAAATAGAGAAAAGGTAAAAAAAACAGGTTCAATCATCCCTCATATAAGAGGAGCTTCGCCTTTTGTGAGGTGTCAGTGGCCCTCTCTTCCTCTCAAAAGATATTTAACAGAATGATTCACATCAAAGCACTTGGGGACTCCTGCTGCTAAACTCAAACAGCAGCCAGCCCATCTCCACTCTGACGCTCTAATAACCATCCCTTTATGAAGTTCATAAAACCCACTCCTCACTGCATCACTGCAGATGGTGGGTGAAGCTAATAGCTGGAAAAGTAGCACAGACCACCACCTCACTGCGACTCCTTTGAACTGAAGCATATGCAGATTGAACAGTGGGGGAGCAACTATATGCATGTTTCTGTGTGTGTGTGTGTGTGTGTGTGTGTGTGTGTGTGTGTGTGTGTGTGTGTGTGTGTCTGTGTGTGTCTGTGTGTGTGTGTATACCTGTTTTTGTTGCCTCCTTGGGACCTTTTCCATCTTAAATTCTCACCTTGTCAGGACCAGTGAACCTCATGGGGACCAAAGCCTGATCCTAATGAGGTAAAACATAATTTCTGAGATCCTGGTTAAGGTTAGTGGTAAGATGTGTATTGTAGTTTGGTTAAAGTTAGCGTAGGCATGAATTGCTTATGGTTAAAGTAAGGGGTAAAGTTTTGGTAAGGCTGTCCACAATGAATGGAAGCCAATGCAAAACCCTAATAAGGATAGCTGTGCAAACCTGCATGTGTGTGTGTCTTTGTGAGGACCTTTTTGAACCTAAACCTATGAAGAGAGGATATATTGGGAAGGTTAGGGCATTTTGGCCAGACCTCAGGGTTAGACATTTAGTCTTGATTATTAAGGTTTGAGTAAGGGGCCACGGAATGCATTATACCAATGAGTGTCCTCAATGAGATAGAAGTACAATGTTGTGTGTGTGTGTGTGTGTGTGTGTGTGTGTGTGTGTGTGTGTGTGTGTGTGTGTGTGTGTGTGTGTGTGTGTGTGTCCTCATACTTATCCCGTCGCAGCAGGGGAGAGACATGAAAGACTTTCTACAGTGTGTATGGTAACAGCACAGTCCTCCGCTCGGTCTAAACAGCAGAAGAGATGACAACCTCATCAGGACACGGTCGAATCCAGACATCATTTCTTCTGTGTGTATCAATCAACACGCTCCTCCACACAAACACACACACATGTGCACACACCTTTCGGGGCAGTTGGCCAATCAGTAGTTTTGACTGAGTAAAAGCCCACAGAAGTGTGTGCATGGCACTTTCTCTTTTCCACACAGGCCTGTCTTTGTTGTGCGTAACCTTTTGATCTAAATGGAAAAAAAAATGGGGGCTTAGGTAGGCCAGTGTGTTTGAGCAGTGAGGTTGTGCTAAAGAGGGTAGAGGGAGGTGAGTTGCCACCTTTTCATCTCAACTCTCCTCTGCTTAGCTTTTTAACGAATGTCAACGCTGATAACAAAGCCTCATTTGCATATCATAATCCCCATCTCTCGACCTTCTGATCAGGTGTACTTGGAAGCACGGCTGTGTTCTTTCAAAAAGAGACAGAGATACAGAGCGAGCGAGAGGAAAAAAAAAACTCCACTCACTTTGAAAGCTGTTTGAAGTTTCCTGCCAGAGTTCAAATAACACTAAAACATGTGCATGGCATTGAGTGGCTGATTTGTATTAAAAAAGAAGAAAGGCGGAGGGATGGAGGGATGAAAGGAGGTCATGGAGGGAGACTGAGGGAACATTCTGGAGCTAGTGAGGCCAAAATCCTTTGGATCTCATGTCTGTGCACACGCAGAGGAAGAGGCCCTTTTTCATTCAGGGTTTGACCTTAAACGTGCTGTGTTAGGTTATCTTGTTGTTTCCTCAAATGTTGCTCTTATTTTATGCATGGACTGGCGTTTTTGTGATCTCGGTTTGGCTAATGCTAAAGGAGCAAATTTGGAAGAAAAGCAGCATTTTTCTTTTCTTGTCCCATTGGTGCTTCACATTTACAGACAGCTGAGCAAAACTGTTCTGCCAAGCTTCCAAAGAGCTGCTGCTGCGTGATGGCAAAATGAGAAGAGGAGGCGTGGAGTGGTGGCAACGCTTTCTGCAGAGGTCAAGGTGTGAGTCTGCATGAGTGAGAGAGTGTTATTAGCAGCTCTGCGTGTCATAGCAACAGATCCAAAGGTCACAGACCACCCCAACTGTGTGTTCACACACTCCATCATCAACCACCATGCAATTAACAGTGGCTGGACTGTTCATACTGGGCAGAAGGTTTGGATGAGTCCCAGTACACATATGTTTCTGCCCTCTCTCTGTCAGATAGTCCTCCTTGGCTTGGACACGCTGTTCTCCGCTGCCTATGGTTTCTGAATCCCAGTTGTGAAGACCAGACCTCCTTTCCCATGTGTGAAGAGGGGCCTCCAGCAGAGCTCCTACTCATTCTCAGAGTCCTCCGTTTGGCCAGAGTTGTAAAGCTGGGCCCTGGGAGTCGCCGGCCTCCACTCTGATCCACTCAGCCCAGCACTGCAGCAGAGGCTGTCCTGCCAGCTCCTTTATCCCAGCTACCGCACACCCAGGGCGGGCAAAGCCAGACTGACAGTCCCCCGCTGCCTCCAGAGCCTCCGTCTCATTTCCCCCGGTTGCCGCCCACCACCTCTCTCAGCTTTTCAATCTTCGAAGCAATTAGAAGGAGATCCCTTTCTTTTGTCGTCCGTCCGTGGAAAGAAGAAAAGGGAGAGAACGAGAAAAAAAGAAGAAGGAGGGCCAAGTTGTTGGTGGTGGTGGAGCCCAGGCCTAGCCAGGAGCCACTTGTGAAGCCCTGGGTATTAGGACTCACATGGTTTGTTTGGAAAGGCTTCTCCAGGGGCCAAAGTGGGATTACGTTGCAGATTGCAAGTTCCCATGGAAGGGGCCTATACCAGCGAGGGCTTTGGTGGGTGGGTTTCAGGTTGGGGGCCATAGAAGAGGTCTTTATGAGTTTGGGGTCCGTCTGAATGGAAAGGGCCAACTCCCAGCATGCTAGTCCTCCATATTAGATGGACACAGAGAGGCTATTGAAGTTACCCAGACATCATCCTTTATTTCTTTCCTTTTCTCTCTCTCTCTCTCTCTCTCTCTCTCTCTCTCTCTCTCTCTCTCTCTCTCTCTCTCTCTGCTCTTGAAGGCTAAGCTGTTGGCCAGTCAAGAAAAGAGTGAAAGACTGTTCTCAGAGCTGAAATGATTCTTGTGTTCATTTTTACGATCAAAATACCATCTGTGATTTTGAGCAAACATAACATGATACGACTGTTAAGAGGCTTCAGTTTTACCACAGTGTGTGTGACATCAAAGCCGCGGCTCAGTGAACACAAGAGATCACTTCGAGTAATTTCACGTGAATTCAGCAAAGATCAACTGGAGGTGACGCTGAAGAAACCCTCAATAGTGTGACATTTCAATAAAGAGTCTGTTCATTCGTCAAAGTATCAGGCCCCTTTTTTTAGTGAAGACAAATTCAGAACTTGACACAGGAAAAAAAAAAATTTAAATTACACACTGGAAATATATGAGTTATTCACTAATCAATAACTGCAAACACGTTGGTTTTACAAACAAAGGTTTAAAATAGACATAGATAATATTACATAAAATGTTTAAATAATAGCATATCATTTTATTACATTGAAAACAGACAGAACCTAATTTATAACTAAGCAGGTCTTGTGAGCTTTTATTAATTAATTACTTTATTGGAGAAACACAGTTTTTCTGTACAGTTTCTGAGCTCCGAAAATGAAGGGACAAAAAATGTGACAGCAAAACAACTTCCAAGAGAAAGAAAAGTGAAAGGAAAGAAATCCAAAACAACAGACATTGGTATGAAGAGGGGAGGAGGAGGATGAGAAGGAGCCAAGGGACAACGATGGGGCGTTTGAAGCAGTATCGTAAGGCTTTTTATTTTTATTAGATGCTGCAGAGCATCATTTAAAATTGTCAAGGAACTAGCCGAACCCCCACAGAGAGACGAAATAATGGTCATTTGTTTTTTGTAAGAAGGAAAAAAAACACGATTCGTCGACGTGAGTGAAAAAGCTCAGAGTTTAAAAATAAGAGGATGGACTATAGTGGTGTGTGTTTGAGGGCCGCACCTCTGGAGCCACATCTGGTAGACAAGGTCTGAAATCCTGATCAAGTATTAATTCATAATTTAAGTGATTCAACGTGTCTGGGCTGCGTTTATGATTTGTCTTTGTTTGATATTTAACAAAGTGAATGTCAAAATCCCTGTCACCGTCAACATAAGCCTTTAATTAACCAATGTGCAATGCACTCTATCGAATTGTTTTTATTAAACACATTTCTAAAGGCAAAATAACTAAGAAAATTAATGAAAAATGTATAAGAAATGAGACATTTAAAAATATTTTAATTTAAATGTAAATAAATAGAGGTTTAAAAAAAAAATCTGTATTATGGGTCTTATGTAGAGGCACTGTTCTCTGCCCTCTAGTGTTGGGCTTGTGCTACTTCAGGATAATATAGATTGTTTTAAGCCACACAGCTATCAGTTTGCATTTAAAACGGTTTCAAATGTGATTTAGAAATACAGAAAAATACTTGCCTATGAAATAATTGAAAGATCAAAATAATATATAAATATTTTTTGAATTATCAATTTTTATTCTATTTTATTTTATTATCAATGAGAAACTGTATCTCCTCTGCCAGGGAGTCCAGGTCAAGATGGGCAGCAGTGAAGTAAAAAAAGTGTCTCTCTCACACACACACACACACACACACACACACACACACACACACACACACACACACACACACACACACACACACACACACACACACACACACACAGCAAACACATTAAAAGACACATTAAAACATTTCTAAAAACATGTAGGAATCAGTGGCTAAAATGAATTATGGAAAATAAAATTATTATTATGTTAGATGCTAGATGATGATCTCATAGACTGAAATACATACTTTGATTTTGTTGTACGTCGGAAATGAAACCTAATTATCATCAGCTTTAAAGAGGACAAAAAACTGTCATGAAATTATGTTGGAGACATTACTCTGAACGTGTCCACATTAAAGCAGTAACTTCTGAATCAGCATCCTCGCTCTCCAGATGTCCCCCCCACACACACACACACACACACACACACTATCCCATCACTCTCTGTCTGTAGACCTAACAGCCTCAATCCCCTTTTTCCTCTCCCCCAACCCCCTCCAGCCATAGCCCTTTGAGCTGTGCCGTCGCAATGCATAAATACATAAATCTGGTGTCAGTGTATGCATATGTGTGTGTCAGTTTGTGTGTGTGTGTGTGTGTGTGTGTGTGGGCGGGGGACGTCGACATATAGACGACGGGTCGGCAACCCCACAGGCAGACCTCTTTCATGTGTCACCAGATCACAGACGCTCAGTGTTTACACACCAGACCCATCCAGACACATGACCAGCACCCCACCCCCCCAGACTCCGTCCCAGTCGCGTCCCTCCAGAACCTGTCACCCTGGCAGGGGTGGGGGGTGGTGGGGGGGGACTCAGGGACAAAGGCTGGGAGTCGACCTGGAGGTGGTGGTGCCAGACTGACTCTCTGATCTGACCGACTGCCGCAGACCGTATGGGAGATACGGCCCGAGGTCAGAGGTCAAAGAGACCATTAAAAAAAGTCAGCTGACCTCGTCTAGTTTGGCTCCATCTTAGCTGCCCCCACCCACACTAGATTTAATGCCATGTGATTACAACGATTTGAATGTCAAGTTATTGAACTCTTTACATGGTTACTGCTGAGTCACATCACTGAAAAGCGCCGTTATTTCAGAGCGATCGTCTTTCACAAAGCTCTTTCATATCGTGATCATCTACAAATCTACAAACGTCGCGTAATTAACAATTGATAATGGACAGTTAAGTGTCAGAGTGTGAGCGAGATGATTTCTGCAAAGAAGTCGATTTTTTAAAACGATGTCAACCTCACATGCAAAAGTGATGAGGGAGGAAAGAACAGGCAGAGATCAGACAGTCAAATCACAACAGGGGCAGAGTGAAGATGACTTCTCTGATTCACTTTTGCTTTCGACAGCTGAATTCAACTTAAAGTTCTGTGGTAACAAGCGTGAATCATTTTCCTACTTCCTGAAACAAAAAAGGTAAACAGAGAACAAGTCAGGAGGAAAAGAGGAGAGAACAACAAAGCTAAAGGGAGCACTTTACCCTGCTGTGTTCAACTGGGTGTGACAACCAATTAATCTGAGGCCCTGAAAAGGGTTAGAAAACACACACACACACACATACACACACAGGTTTGCGCAGCTATCCTTATTCAAACTTTGCATTGACCATTCAAAGTGGACAGCCTTTAACCAAAACCTTCTCCTTCACCTTAACCAATTCATGACTAACCCTAAACTTAACCTAACCACAATTCACATCTTACCTCTAACTTTGACGAGGAGCTCAGAAATTAAGCTTTTCCTCATCTGGCTTTGGTCCCCATGAGGTATACTGGTCCTGTCAGGGTCACTGTTTATGATGGAAAAGGTCCTAAAGGAAACAAAAACGAGTTCACACACATGCGCGTGGTCTTGTCTCCATGACAACATCAACCATACGTTCCTAAACCTTAAAACATGTCTTTACCCTAAAATATAGTGATTTACATTATGGGGACCAATAATGTGACTGTTAAAACAGCTTTAGGTCCCCACAACATGAGTAATACAGTTGAATACACACACACGCGCGCACACACACACACACACAACAAAAACAAATTAACATCTAAAATGCTCCAGCTCGTTTCAACCGTTCACTTCAAACCATCATCAGGCCTCTAATGGGGGCCAAGTTCAAAGCTTCACCAGACTCCCACTGCTTTGCTGACATGGAGGAACAACACTTTCGTCTCCCTCTCCCTCCCTCCCTCCGTTTGTTTATCCTCTGCTCTCTTTCAACTCTTTTCCTCCTTCGGTCTCTCTTTCCTTGCCTTCCCCCTTTGTTTTTCATCCCCTTTTCTCTGAGAACATCCCTCACTTTATTTAACGTCGACCGCTTCTCGTCAACAGTTTTTTTGGTTTCCTTTTCTCTCCACTCTCGCCCCGACACCTCTTATTCCTTCTTTCAATATTAGCACATTTGGTTCTCAGCAGCCCTCTTGTACTTTCGCTCTCTCTCTTTGTATTTCAATCCAGCTTTCATCACATATGCCAGCCTTAAAATCTGACAGACATTGATCAGTGCGCAGCAGCAGGGATGCTGTCCGGTGAAAAGTCCGTTCAGAGGAGCTCCGTCTAACCCCGGATCCAAACAGAGCCTTGAACAGCAGCGCACCCTCAGAAGACAACCACTGGTCTTAGATAGACAGTTGCTCAGCGCTGCCCTGCAGATATCTGCCAGGATCAAAAAACCCTTCCCGTCTCGCCCTCTTTCTCTCCTCTCACTCTCTTTCTCTTCCTCTCCGCCCTTTACTCTCTCGAAGATGGCACTTCCACAAATGTTTAACTCCGGCTATCTGCTCATTAAGAGGTCTTCAAAGCCCTCCATTGATGTAAAAGCATCCATTTGAATTTGTAATCACCCTTTGCTGTTCGGCTGCTGCGCTCAGCGTAATTTCCCCTGGATTTTCTGATAGCCGGCTCAAAGAGCTAACAACCCGTTTTCTCCTCTCTGAGCAGCGGGAGAAAGAAAGAAAGAAAAGGACTTTATCAAACTTTTGGAAGCAGCGAGGTGCATATATTTGTGAAGGCCTTTGGGTTTGTTTATATATGCTGACAAAGAAAGTAAGAACATAGAAATCCAGTTTGCCGACGACGCTCATAAGAAGATAAGAGCGGTGAGAAAAACCCACTAGAGCCGGATAAGGTTTGTTTGAAGATTAAAGTTCTGTCGTCATCGCAGGACAGGCCACTTTCTTGAAAGGCATTAAAACCGCCCAATAATTGGTTGGTCTATGGGGAGAACCTTCAACTGATACTGCCTTTAACACGGGGTATTTTTTAATATTCCAGACTTAAAGCTGTCCGAGGCTGTGAGGAAACACACTCTGCCTACATCATACATTTTAAAAGAATGTCAAGCAGCACATTCGGGGGAGAAACCTGTATGCATATTCAGCTCAAACGTCCTCTGTGTGTCGGGAAGATGGAGAGCCAAACTCTGTCACTCCATCAAGACACCAAGAGGAGGAAGAGAATAATACTGGGGAGGGGAGAAGAAGAAACTCCTCAGATCCTGGAGGCAGAAGAACACTCCTTCACATCTGGATTTCCTCGCAGGACACAAGTGTTTGAAATCTAATACATAAACATTATTCCCCCGGCGAGCCAGTTTTCCCCTTCACCTGCAGAAAAAGCAGCGTCTTCTTCTGAGCCACTTTGGGCAACTTTTCCACAACACAGTCCATCAGTAGGTTCAATAACAGGCTGACTGGGATTTAGCTCCTGCCATGTTTCATCAAACACGACTGTCTTAAGCCAGCGCAGGCCTGTCTGTCTGTAGCAGCTCCTCGTAAACAGCAGGTCTCCACTGACGGATAATCAAATGTGGATATTAAATGAGCCCTGGACGAGATAGAAGAATTTACGCTGAATTCTCAGGATGATCAGGTGCAGACAAGTGGGACACACAGCTCACGGTCTGCTAATGCTAACACTAATGCACAATACTGCTAATAGACAGATGACAAAAGCAGTGGCAGCGCAACCCAGATACAGATACTTAGTCCTCTTGCAGCAGGTTCCAGTACAGCCCACTGCTGCTGCTGCACCCCGTCTCACTCTCTTGTTTGTGTGTGTGTGTGTGTGTGTGTGTGTGTGTGTGTGTGTGTGTGTGTGTGTGTGTGTGTGTGTGTGTGTGTGTGTATGAGACGTGAACTGGTGGCAGACATGTCACAAGCACCATTGACTCCAACCTAATCCCTTCCTGATGGTCTTTTCTTCAGTTGCAGATGGAGAGTAGGGGCTCTTGACCTTTGACCTGCGCCACTAAATCACATCAGTTGTTGGCTGCAGGGTCCTGGGACTCCACCAGGCAGATGGACTGCTGCCCACACACACACACACGCACACGCACGCACACACACACACGCCAATGTGTCTCCATGACTTCAGGAGACGTTCCACACAACCACACACTGTCGGTGCGTTACTCTGACACACACATGTTGACACAACCAGAGCGATGCAGTAACTGAGATGCTTTCATGCATGGATCTGTATGCCATGAGTTCACATATATGACACACAAATCAATGCACCTTTCTTACACTAGCTTGCTTTCATGCACCAGCGCGGACAAACAGATCGATGTGAACACACACATCCACACACACACACAACACCACTAAATAATGGTCTTCTATCTCTGTGTTTAAAGTATTCTCTGTCATCTGTGTCCTTTTACCCAGCCACATCACACACTCTCTCTCTCCAGCCCTCTCCTACACTGTGTTTTAAACTCTTCTCTTCTCTTCTTTTCTCTTCTCTTCCATCCTCCTCAAACACTCCTGCGTCCCTGTGATGTGGCTTCTCTGTTTCTGCTGAATAAAACACAGACTCTGAGAGAGAGAGACAGAGAGGAGGAGAGGAGGAGAGAAATGAAGAGAAATGGAGTCAGCTAAGAGACAGAAAGAGAGCGAGAGAGAGAGAGAGGTAGAGAGTGAGAGACAGAATAGACAGAACGAGTAAGAGAAAGCCAAGACTTGTTCACGACTTGTCTCTTTTTAATGCGGTAGAATCTGTTTCTAGGTTTTCTTTGACAAGCAGTCAAATACAGTATGTCATCAAAGCAGTTTTCTCACATGAACTCCGGAAAATGTCCGGAAGAATGTCGGGACATTTTCTGGTTGTTTGCCTTTCATACATGAGGAACGCAGCAGGAGATTGTCTGGGTCAAACATGTTCTCAACAACAGGAACATGTGGGGAACATGCAGGCGAGGGGTGGTGCATGAGTAGAGTATGCAGGAGGCAGGACATGACGTGGAAATTCCACTGTGGAAATCACATGGTTTGGTTTATAGCACATCGATAACAGCATCTGCCCTCATCGCCAGAAGCTCTCGAATCTCATTGTCTTTCCGAGTTGACAGCTTCATCTGCATCTTCTTCATGTAAAGCTGCTTTTTTCATCCTGAGATATATTCTTTTGGTTTCGAGTCGGTTGCGTGTTAGAAATGTCATCAATACACCCACTCACGCTGTGAATTTTCCTGCTGTGTTCTCATACGGGCTCACTCAGAAATTCAGTACATCTGACAGGAAAAGTTCCAAAGAACGCACGGAGCATCTGACTCCAAGACATTTGCGTTCTCACATTAGAGTCCTGATTGGGCTGCAATTGTCTGCACGAACCCGATCTGATTGGTTTTCGGTTTTTGTGTCCGAAACCGACCTGAGCCCAACGTTTTTGTATGTGCAGTGTAAAAAATGAAGAAAATTTGACAAATTTCAAAGATGGGTTCCGCACTCATTTCATATAGTACCTCTGGAAATTTTCAGGAAAAGTTCCACGCATGTGTGAAAGCAGCTTTACAGAAAGCTTCAGTTAAACGCATTGTACGTTATTCTGCAGTAAATATTCTGATGAATCTATCGAAGAAATCTTTCAGGCGGGTTTTTGTAAAGCTGGATAATCAGCTGGAGAAAAAGTACAAATTTCCTTTTATTCTCTCTCTCCGGATTTTCCGACCTGCTGTCGCGTAGTATCTCGCGGAGCTTCACACAGTGACAAGGCGTACCTTTGAAACTCAACTTTGAACAACTGCTTTGCATGAGAAGCAGGTTGAGAGTTGAAATGTGGGCTGGGTTCCCTCACACCGACGTGCTGCTTGCCCACGCTGTGCTCCTGCGGAGGTCCTCCTCACTTTGTTGTCTTCACAGCAGGCACCTGCATTCCTGGCATAGCTGTCTCCAAAGTTTCAAGAGCAGCTCACTATCTCCCCGTCTACCGGTTTCTGTTTCCCTCTCTGTGTCTCTCTCTGCTCAGAATTTCGTTGCCTTGTTGCCTGGAGACGAAAAAGAGCGAGAATGGGGACAACGGAGAGAGAGAGGAAGAGGGGGCCTTACCAGAGGGAGATGAAAGAGAAGAGAGATCAGAGGGGAGGATAGGCCAGGCAGGGGAGTGATGAAGTTTGTTTGGGATACTTTGGATTTCTGCGGCCATTGTGTGGTGCCAACATCCTCTCTTTACTCTCTGGCTTATAGGAAAACATTTCTGCAGGCTCTAGTTTACATTTCTCGACACAAAGAAGGAAATACATGTTTAGATCACTGATAATGTTCACTTGAGTTATGCCGAG
This sequence comes from Hippoglossus stenolepis, assembly GCF_022539355.2. NCBI lineage: Eukaryota > Metazoa > Chordata > Actinopteri > Pleuronectiformes > Pleuronectidae > Hippoglossus > Hippoglossus stenolepis. The sequence continues at coordinate 8,272,407 of NC_061498.1, forward strand.
GCGGAGATGTGGGGTAATGTAGACAGGTAGTGATCTGATTGTAAGCAGCTGTGCTTGTGTGTGTGCAGCTGAGACATACGATCATAGTGAAAATACAGAAAATCATATTTGCTGATAAAAAATGAGGGTCTAATATCTCAGGTCTTGAAAATGACATCAAATAAAAGAAATATTTTCTAGATTTTTCAGAGCAAAAAGTCTTGATCACCACCCAGATGCTGGCTGTAGTATAGCTCATAAACCCTGCCTCCTCCATGTTAGCAGCGTTCATATCTGGGACATTTCAGCTTTATTTCTGGATAGTGGAAGGGAGGCATCCTCCATCTTAATGTACAGTCTATGGTGTCAGTGGACAGCAGCAGCATGTTCCAGTGTTTAACACCATTGTTGACAGTAAGTAACAGTCTCACCGTCGGCCCAATAAAATAAATACTTGCTCCTGTACAGAGATTACTTCTGATACAGAGCCACAACACTCATCCGGAATTGTTTTACTTTTAATAATCATAATAATAATAATCTTCTGTGTCAGAGGGTGGGACTCTCACAACAATCTCCCTTTTTAAATCTAGTTGCATCTCTGCTCCTGTGCTCCACACACAGAGTCCAGGCTCACTCCTATATCCGAACAGTGCGGCCAGATCTTCAGCTGTTTTTACTCCGACGACTGAGAGTCTCAGTCTGAAGACGGAGAGTCATGATGTAAAACATACGCTCTCCACTGGCACGCAGCAGTGGAAGGGAGTTGTTGTGAAAGCCTGTCATTTTGAAAACAAATCCATAACAAACTTCTAAAACTCGTGTTCCATGGTTACAACACACACACACACAGAGATGGAATAAGTGGTAAATAGATTTGTGTGTCTGTGTGTGTGTATTTGTGTGAGCGAGGGGGACAGATTTTTCTTTTGGAATCTCCCATTTCCTCCATGAGTCGCTTTGAGCCGCCATCATGGCTTATTTATCTTTCCCTCCTATCCCAAACACGGGAACGCTCCCCGTTGCTCTGATCTCGCCTCCTGCCCTGATGCGTGCACGCACATCGACCCCTGTGAACCCATGTGTACTCTGGATCTCTGTTTTTCTCCCTCTTCCTCATTAAAACCTCAGCCCTCTTCTGCATCTTTGTTTTGTTTTGTCTCTCTCTCTCTCTCTCTCTGCTTTTGTGCTTTGAGAAATGCTTCGGGGCTGTGTGGAGTTTTTGGTTAAATGTCCTGTGCCCTCCATGACGTCATCAGCTGTTGTTCTCTGTCACAGCGCCTGAGGTTTGTCTTTGAAGCCAAAGGCTGCTCTTGAAGAGGCGTCTGATGGCTTTTGCCCTCTCTTTCATTCGCTCGCTTTCATCCCTCTGTGCAGCAACAGACATCAAGGCAGATTTTCTAACAAGCATGTTATTTAGACAGTGATGTCATGGCCGTGGGGACGTAGTGTTATGTCTGAGGCCGAGCAGCACCGGAAGGGAGAAAACACAGGATTTAGACGTGGTTAAATCTGGCCTTGGTATCCAAAATATAATGACAGTCGGCAGTTATATCACAGACTGCTAAGTTCAGCTGTTTTTGCCCGACGTGTTCCCTTCCCTTCAGACGAGTGTGGTGGAGAAAACCGTCTGTACAGTGAACATGACAAAGCCACGACACTCTCTGGATAATATCCTTGTTTTGGCTGATGAGGTCATTGTTAAAGCCGCAGATAAAACACCATGTTCTGCACCGACGGGCTCACTTTTAAGCAACTCTCAGAAACGCTGTGGTCCAGATTCCGGTCCTTGATAGAGGGCGGCTGGATCAGCAGTGTGCCCACGCTGAATAAGGCCTCTATTGTTGGCTGCAGGTGTGTGTTTGTGCGTATCAGTGGTACTTGGCAGGGGGGAGGCAGGAAAGTGAGGAGGGTAAGCGAACACCTTGAGTCAGAACGTGCAGGTGAGGGGGTCGGGAGTAGAGAAAACCACTGGAGATGGAGAGAGACATTTATAACCAAACATATACGGATGTTTTTATCAGTTATTGTAACATTATACTTTACACCCACCCTTCCACCAAGTTTTGTGTTAAAAAACAGAGCAACAAACAAACAATAACCTGTCAGGACAACTGTGTGCGCGCATGAAGTATGGTTGGCCAAAGCTGAACCAGGAAGTCAGGGAATTTTTTATTCCAAAACCTGTAAGACCATCTGACTGCTCGTGTTTCCTTGTAATAAAAAAAAAGTGAACATTCTTCTAGAACATGTGATGTTTTTACCTAGGAAGGTCTGAAACCTGCCAGACTTGTGTTCCTCATGTCTTTATAGCTGCTTTCAGACATAGACTGAACTCTATATTACCCTGAGGAGTTCTATGTGAGAAAGAAAACGTTTGAATCAGTTTCTGCGGACATTCTGCAGAGTTATTTCTTTCAGCTCCAGAGAATGTCAGAGTGAGCCCATTTGAGAATACAGCAGTCAAATATCTGGAGAATTCAAAGCAAGTGAGAGAGTGTGTTGATGACACTGCTAAAATGTGACGGACACAAAACTTAAAAAACTAAAAGAATACACATTATTTCAGGATGAAAAAGAGTATGTAGAAGATGCTGAAGTAGATGTCTCAAAATAGAGTCGGGAGCTTTTGACAATAAGGGCAGACGATGTGCTGTCGATGTGCTGTGAACAAAAATGGGATTTCCACAGTGGAATTATGCCGTGTTCCATTATACCTCAAAACTTGGCCCTCGGAATGACGTCACACTCGAATAACCGAAGTTCATAGCGTTCCAGTTGCACAGGAACAATGTTTGCGTTAGCCAGCTAGCCATTGTTAGCAAAACCAGTTCATAATAAAGCCTTACACAACATTTCACGCACACTAAATCATCCACAAACAGTAATTGGACAGCGCTATGTGTACGACAAACCTAATGACAGAAGTGCTAATAAACAGTTAAAACGGCAGCTTCTACTTCTGTTGATACACGGAGTGGCCATCTTGGATTTCGAAGTAGGGGATATGAGGTTCCTCCGACCTTCAGAGTCAGATTCCGACCTGAGGGGGCGTTCCAGTTGCAACTTCCGACTTGGGGGTTGGTGATTCCGAGCTCTGAGGTATAATGGAACGCGACATTTTACATCATGTCCTGCCTCCTGCCTGCCGGGCCCAGGTGCCACCCCTCGAATCAACGCTCTGGAGGTTTTACCGTTGTTAGGAACACATCTGACCCGGAAAATCTCCTGCTGTTTTCTTCATACGTGAAAAGGCAAAGTCTGCAGAAAGTGTGGACACGATTGTTTGGACAATTTCCGGAGTTTATGTCTGATTGAACAATATTTAAACAAACAAAGAATACGAGCAGCAAAGGGTAATAACTCTTTGTGTAAAACAAATATTGAGCAATGTGTAAATCCATGCATGCGCATTAATACACTTGTGAACTCTCAAGCATGCACTGTGAGATACAAAACATGAAAACCGGTTGCAGGTAAAGAAGTTTTGAACAAAAGATAAAGAGGATATGTTTACAATCCTGCAGAGAAAAATGAGCACCAAATATCTCTGTGTAAGCTACACCGAGACGTGTTGAAAAGTGTGCTGCTGAAACCTGGTATGGACCGTCCCAACGGAGGAGGAGGTGGTGGTGGGACTAATTTGAGAAGATGAGAGGTGACAGTCATCCTATCTGGCCAAACGGGTCTGGCACTGCTGCGCACACACACACACACAGACACACACACACAGAGGTAATTAAAGTGTTGGGTGACAGAGTGTCGCTTCCTTTAGCATCTCGTAGTTGTAGCTCCCATCGGACAATCTCTCTTCTTTTGCTTGTCTTTTCAATTCTGTGTTTTCCATTTGGACTGTCTGGATTTCTGGCTTGGTTGACTGACAGCCGGACTAAATGTTTGTCAGCTCGTCTGACTGATCAGCCGACTGACTGACAAGTTGACCATCTTTTTCTCTCCGTCTATCTGGCTGCCTGATTTTTTTCTGCATCCGCTGCTCCGATGTCCCCGTTTGCCTGCATGGCTGTCTGGCCGATTACATCCCTCTCACCTCCATCAACAATTTAGAAATCTGAGAGCAGAATGTGCACTTCCTTAAAGGCTCAGGAATTTGCAGATTCTTTTTAAAAAGGTGGAGGATGTGCCAAGCTGCAACCTAAGACAAGCCCTCGAGCAAGTGTATTCTCACATTTCAGGCACCAGGAATGGGCAAAGGTGAGACAAGAGGTAGATTCACTACAAAGAGTTGTGAGTGTGTGTGTGCGTGTGCACGTTGGTGTGTGTTCGGTGTGTAATCCAAGCCTGCCAGATAGCTCCGGGGAGAAGGACATTCTCTGTTGTTGTTTCCCCTATCCTGCATTCCTGCCTCCCCTTGACGTGTGGCACCAGAAGAGGTGAAGGAGGAGGAGGAAGGAAGGGATGTAACAGGTTGTTTCATGCCAAACTGATCGCCTCTGTGCTCCCTCCTAGAAACTAATCACATTCATTCCAGCAGGCATCTGCTCTCATCAAGGCTGAAAGAAAAAAAATAACCCCACAGATGTGCGCACACACACTTGGTCTGCACTGTCTCCTTTGAGCCACCTTCCAACCACACTGCTCTGCTGTCAGGACTCGGAGAAAACAAGAGTCTGCCCTGCTCTGAAGTAAGAGCAACACTCTATTTTTGAGTACAGTGGATGATGATGAGGCCACACAGACGCTTTGTGCCAAGCGCTCAGGGCTGGGAAAGCCAAGAATATACGAAATAAAAGCAGAGCGTGACAGCAGGAAAAGAAGGTATGCTCAGGTATTGTTTGGAGTCAAGCCTACTGTGTGTGTGCAGCGGATTCAGAAGTTTGTTACAAAGAGCAAAGTAACTCTGCTCCTGAGGGAGGCTCTACATCAGCCTGCCTGCACTGAATCCTAATACCAGCCACTTAAAGTATGTAAATACACGACATGAAACTGTGCAAATAATATTCAAACTGTGTGCTGTGTAAAACTGTGCAGACGGCATGTTACTGATGTGAGATGATATCAGCATTTCTGTTTGCAGCGTGTGTCCACATTTATAACATAGCATGAAACATAGCCTCCTTGTCGGAGGTAGAAGTAGGACTCCAAAAATACTGTCCTTTCCTAGCTGGTTGCACACATTGATTTAACATTTAATATCAATTGTGCATTCTCCATCAATTTCAGCCTAGTATCTCAGTTGCGTTCATACTGGACAAATTTGAAGGATATATCCAGGGCCAACGCTCATCACCCAAACAGCAAGTACAGAAAATCCAAAAATCTAATCAGAGATGCAGACAAAATATCAGGAGAGATATTTTTTTCTGCAAATTGGAGCAGCAATATTCTCTTCAATCAGGAATGTAAGTGTAATGCTGCACTGAATGCTGGATGTTTATGGATGTGGGTGTGAACGGGGAGCCATGGCTCTGGAGTTGCTCAAAGTTATAGACAAGAACATGAGTTCCAAACACACACACACACACACACACACACACACACACACACACACACACACACACACACACACACACTATCTCTCCCTCTTTCCATCCTCTTTGCTCTCTTTCTCTCGCCACTACTGATCAGAAGCTGAGACTTTTGCTCTCTTTCATACACACTGAATCTGAATCTGAACACACACACACTTAGGTTACAGTAATTAAGTCACACACATCGACAGCTTGAAAGAACCGTAGCTTCTCCTACATCAGCTAATTAAAGCAGGGCGTGTTGCAGGGGGGTCAGCGGACCGGTGTGACGCGTCCCTGACATGATTGATTGTGACTGTCAGCCAGGGCTCTCAGCTGGGTGTCTCCCTACATCGGGCCCCAAATAAAGGATTACACAGGCCCTTGGTAACCTTGGCTGGCTTTGTGTGCCTGGGTCTCGCATCAAAGACCCGGCAGGAGACATTAGCATTTTTAATCAGCGGGCCGGGCCCCGTGCTGGCACAGGATGCCTGATCACTTTCATCAGAACGACAAAGAGAGCGGAGATGGAAGGGTGGCACAAACGGAGGCCTGTGAAAGAAAGTACATACATGCACAGGCAGCCAGACACATGCACACATGTCACATAGTCTAGGAGCGTAAACTCAGACTGAAACCACGTTCCTATAGGAAAGACTATAGGAGGACCCCCACTGTACATTGTGCACCTGCTGTGCCATCTTTCTTCCTCTACCTTTCCTAAAGAGATGAGTAAAGACATAAAGCTTCACATCTCTCTATGTATCTGTTCTCTCCACCCCCTCTCTTCCTTGGAACCATGCTATTAAAGCCTCTTCTCGCAGACACAAAGACACGATGAAGTCCATTTTGTTTTAGAAAGTCTCCAATTAAACCAAGACCCCTGAGTGGCCTTCAAAAAAGTTCTGAAAAGACTCCGAGATCACCTGTTTTGCACACACTTATTCTTTAACCCACTTTTATATGTTGTGGAGCCATCTATAAATACATGCCTTGTGTGCAACGTTAGACACATATAGAAACTGAGACGGAGCCTTCTGTCCATACTCTGCGTTCATTTTGCTTGTATTTCTGCACGTCTGAAATCTCACAAATACGGACGAAATAGTCAAAACGGTGCAGTACCACAGACAATCATGTGGGGGCAGTGTATCGATGAACATAGAGGAAGAAAATTTAACAATTGCGGAAGATTTGAGGAGAGACTTTGCGATTAGTAAGTAACTATGGGCATCTACAGTATATGAGGTTACTGTGCCTGGGTATTCGTCCCTTTCTTAAGAGGTACATTATCTAAACCTCCTTCACCGTCGACATGTTTTTTGTAGTCAGAAACTCTAAACTCTGCGCTGCCCTCTAGTGGATGTATTGCTTAACAACCAGGCCAACGTAAAGGACGCTCGTGAAAGTATATTGGTAGTAAGTGACGGTTACATCGTTTGAAACGGACTTATCACTTTTCGTACGTAAAGGCAACATAAAGGAGTCTTAAGAAGGAGGAGATATGTTCAAACTGAGCATCGCACAAAAAAAACAACTCAGACCAAGTTGATGCCGAACTATATTTGTTAATTTGCTCATGACACCAGCACGAGAACCTCTAGGACATGATGAATAAATCATGCCTCCTACCTTCTCTCTGGCTGAATACTGAGAAATCGGCAACGGGGGCAAACATATGCCATTCGTGCCATGTGGCAAGCACATTAAATCTTCATCACAGGAAAAAGCCTCTTTATTGGCAGCTGTAGTTTTAACACGATGCCAACAAGAGCCAGAGGACAAAACAATGGAGGAAAAATTAGGGAAGAAGAAAAGAAAAGAATACAACATCGTCAAACAAAAGCAGCTATGCTGATAATAATGGCAGCAGCTACGAGGAAACAGGAAGGACAATGTGAATGAGAAGAAGAGGAGATAAAATTCAAATGCAGTCAGGTAACACCATCAATCTATCCGTGTTTGATGTTTCCTTTCTGCTCTCTGTGGTGCGCTATCATCACAGGCTCCTCACAAGCACATGACGGCTTGGAATAAACCCCAAACTGAACAGTTGCTCCAATGTCTGAGATGCAAATTCATCACAATAGCAAGGATAGTGGCTAAATCTCTGCCCGTGAATAGCCTGGCATGAGACTTCCAAGACTTAATATCCCTTCAGAAGTCCATTATCTCTCCCTGGCAACTTGCATCTTGACAAAACACCCAATTCCGTGCACACAGAGCTTTAAAGTAAACTGCAATCCTCGCATCTGGCACTTTTAAATAAGAAAACCTTATCAACAGCTCGGGCCAGTAAAACAAATAAGACTGTTTGTTGTGTGTCTTTCTGAGCTTTTCTCTCTTTTTTTTTTTCTTCATTTTTTAGTGTATCTTCCACACACGTACAAAAACACACACCCACCACCCCCAGTTTTTCCTTTGAGGATGACGTTTAGATATGGACATCGTTTGATGTGACTCATCAAAGCGCGGATCGGGGTGTGACAGGAGCGTCTCCCGATGTTTCCCTCGCTCTCCCGCTGTCAGCCAAGCGGACACACAGTCAGGAGCCGGGAGGAGACCACTGGAAACTTTTTATTTGATCAACTGATAAGCACATGCAGGCCCCCTCACCAGCTTAGTTCAAAACAGGAATCAAGGATATGAACATGGCAGGATGCATATGCAGAGAAAGGTTCCCTGATGGGCTCGACTCTGTGCGTGGAACATAAAGGTGCAAGGACATGAAGGTGTGTCAAAGCTGTGTGTCTGTAGTGGTCTTTTCTCAACATCTTTACTGGTCTGAACTCTCTCCTGAGAGAAGGTGGAGAGAGATGAAATGAGAACAAACAAGTGCAGGAGAGGAGAGGCAGCTCCCAGCAGTGTCCTGCCTGTTGGACTTTAAAGAGCAGGAAAGAAACTGGTCAGCCTTTCTCGCCACCGAGCATTAACAGATAAGGAGAGACAGAAACCACAAGGAACACAAGGGACGGAAAGAGGAAGAAAAATAAATGGACAAGCCTGTGCAAGACGATAACAGTTTATCAAAAAAACTCAGATCCATTAATTTGTCAAGAATCCTTGATGGCTATTACAAGCAATGTCTATGTTCAATTAGTGTGACGAATAAAATAGGTTTTATTAAACTTTCTAATAAGACAAAAGCCGTTTTCAAACTTGACCTCCGGACTTGGTATGCAGATGATAAGTGAGTTTACTTCCACTTACTTTAGAAGGAAGATGGTAGCTGAAAAAAACTAAAAAGACAAAAACCAGCAAAAACACTGGGATAAAAACCAGGAACATAGAACCAAGAATATATGCAGGGGAGATGAACAGAACATGGTGAAACACATTAGGACAGGTGCAGTCACAAGGGTGGGTAACACAAGAGGAAGTAAATCGACCTACAACGAGATACAGCTGGAACAGGAGGTGAAGTGATTGTCAAAATAAAACAGGAACCAAGACATCATACATGAGCGATCGCAAGAAAGTGACTTAACTGAGGGAGAGAAACACATGAAAGTCTTTGAGTCAAAAATTGAAATATAAAACACAAGATGCACAGGGAAATCAAACATCAGTGAGGATAAAAAGTCCACAAACTGATGACAAAAAGAGAAACCAAAAGTATCTCAAGAGTTTCTCATACGTTCTTCAAATGAATCTTGGCAGTGTGCGATGGAAGGAAAGGGGGTCTGAAGGGGCACTGGTTTGTACGTCTCCTCGTCTATCTCTCCTCCTCAGATGCATCTCTGGAGTACGGGGAACTGCTGGCGCCTTGTTCCAGATGATAGAAGCCTCTAGCTGTAGAAGATCTTCCTGGCTTCCTGAAGGTGCTGTTATCAGTGAGCACGATCCAGAACACCTTATATAGATCCAGCATCTTTACGTTTATCTAAGGGCTAATACCATCCTTGTTACAGCTCTATGGGGAATAAGACAGAACAACGACATGGACGCTAACATTACAGATTGTGTTTGTTTTTTTTATTTGAACATTCATGACAAAACATAACAAGGAAAAAGAAAACAGGGGTTGGGTAATCAAGGACAAGAGCACTGGTCTGAAATTAGGGTCCACTACCAACATCCCTACTCCTACTTATACTCCAGGCCAGTGAGTACAGAGCAAACCTAGGTACCACTAGTCTTCTAATTAATATTACCTAACTGTAAAACAACCGTGAGAACATAAATTCATATAATTTCATCTTAAACTTCAGTTCTTCATTTAAACTTAGGTTAGGTGTAGGAAACCATCCATCATCACTTGACTTACATATTTAAGAAATGAAGAAAAATATGATATCTGTATCATACTAATATGAAGACTGCATCCATCGAGAATGTATGACTAAATGACATGTGTTGTTTTCAGCAGTGATCAGATTAAAGTCCAGACCGATGAGTCCACAGTCCATCGCTTGTAGAGTTGTGTAAGTCAAGGTATTCCTTAAACCAGTTCTCCAAACTTATGTTTTCTTACTTTTCCAGTTGATGGCAGATTGTGTCATCGCAGCAGAGCCTTCACCGGAGCAATGACCTGCCGTATTTTAGTCGGGACCAAAGTGGTGGAATTTGGAAGTTGTTGACTACATACAAAACATTAGATCAGCTCCGAAGGGGGAAAGTTGAGCAGATAAGCATCATGTTTTCGTGTTTTCTAAAACGCCTCCAATGCAGTTAATGTGACTGCTGTGATGGTTTGTCGGGGCAGCTGTGATAGCATGGCAGGTAGCGCAAGGGCAATTTTAGCTAGTTAAGCTAAAGTGGTGAAATGACTGCAGAGTCTACAGCTGCAGTACAAAGCCGATCAGCGTTTGAATCTTTACAAGAAGGAAAAAAGGCCCCTGTGCATAGGGAGAGAGGGCAGAGCCTGGCTTAGATCTTCAACCTCTGCGCACTCACACACACACACACACACACGCACAAATGCACGCACAAAGTCACGGCTCAGCCAAACACATACACCGACATCAAAACACAAACATTAAAGGGCACGCAGACAATCGCATCAAGACACACAGCAAGAGCCACAAGAGTGCCGACACACAAACACACAAAGAGAAAACAAGCTCATACACACGCATCAAGAAATAACACACACACAAACACACACGCGGCGTGGGTCCTGAGTCCCTGGCCAGCCAGCTGTGGGAGGTCACACGGACATGACAGTCGTGCTATCGGGCCAGCATTATGGCCTGCCGCTTTAAACACAGCCTTTTGAAGTCACACCAAAGTCAGACACTAGGATCTCTCATCTCCCATCTCCCTTTTAACACTGCAGTGCCGACATTTCATTCTGCCCCCACCACCCCCCTCCACCTTTTCATGCTCCCAGCTTTGAATTCCGCCTTTTAAAAGACTAATTTTAACTTCTTCAAGGCTGGAAAACGGGCAGAGCGTGTCGTTAAGATTCCTCCGCCTGATGTACTTCTTTTTCAGCCAAGTAATGATGTTCAAGGCTACAGCCAGGGTCCACCAAAGTCTCTGATGTTCAGGTTGCGTCCGAACTGATCCTGTCCGGCTCGGTATCAGGAATTAAAATACGCCCATACTGACACAGAATAAGCAGATTGTCTACTCTGCAGTTGTTTACTCAGCTACAGAAAATACCACGAACAGGGAACAGCAATGGCTGACCACTGACACTGAGGTGAACGACGACATGTTAGCAAAGCTTGTTATGTGTTATCCTGCATTCACTGCTGGTAGTGGAGGCTAATGCCGTTTTGTTTTCATCAGCGAAAGGGTCATGTGACAGGAGTGTGACAAATCGGAGAAGGATGCAAGGTGACCGATATGACGCAATCAGGAAGTAAATGTCTGTCCCAGCGTCAACCCTCAGAGTTTTCAAACTAAAACGTGGCTAGCAGAGTTTCTAAAAGTCGATTTTTGAGTGCCTAAAACAAAGAAGTGTGAAAACGCTGTTGGCCCTGTTTCCGTCCAAGAAAACTGTTCCGCCCTGTTACTTTTCAACATCGTTGTTTCAATCTGTTTCCTGTTTACACCGTCACGCACATACTTCGTGTACGTGAATGGTCACGTGATAAATGTTTTACGGGGATTATCACTGATGCATCACTGATTTTAGTTTTAAAATGTTGTTTTAAAATGAAAACATATTCGTATGGTTGTAGCTTCAGACACACTTGTGCTAGTTGAAGTCCCATGGACCTAAACTTCCCACTGTGCTGCTTTAACATAGAATAGTATAATAAGCTTTATGAATAAATGGCCGATGATGTTTGACTGGTGAGGACAGTGCCTATAAACACAGGGGAGAAGAAACATATATGATTTATTTACAGAAATCAGTTTGACTCGTTCCCCTGGTGGAATAACATCCTCCTCTAATTCAGAAGCCACTTTGTTGGAAGCTCAAGACTCAAAATAAGCGACGACAGGCTGAATTCGAGGTGCTGAAAAGTGGTCATCACAGACGATGTGAGAACCCCCCTTCTGTTTGCTTTTGGGTTGGAACAGCCAACTTGTTTTTGGCATGTATCTACCCACCACCCCCCGGCTAGCGCACACACACACACGCACACATGCACGCACACACACTCTAGCTGACCCAGGCAAATTTTTCTGTTTACTCCACTCAGTGTTTCGCCGTTGAACAGATCAAATGTGCTGCTAAGCTGTGGGTTTGTTTACTCCGGCTCTGACCCACGCCCAGCCAGAGACGAGCAAGCACTGCAGCCCTTTTTCCACTTTTTTATTTATATATTTTTTCCTTTTCATCTGGATCACAGCTCTCTCCTCTCTCCCCCCTGCCTCATTCCTACTTCTGATAACTCCCCCTGCCTTCTCTGCCCCTGAAAAGTTTTGTCAGCCGGATACTCAAGGTTACTTTTCTGTTCGCATTCAAACATAATCGATTATCCTCTTTCGCCTCTCCAGCACCTGTGGAGCCTTCATCCTCCGTCACACTCCTCACGACTTCTTTCATCACAATCGTGCAGCATTTTCTTCTTCATTTCCCCCCCCCCTGCCTTCTCACACATTCCACGTTATCCTCTCTGATTCTCTGCTCTCTAACACTTCTCTCCCTGTGCTCTCTCACGCACAAGGATACTCACTCCCTTGCAAGGAAAATGCGCTCGCATGCACGCTCATACGTATGTGCAAGCTCTGTGTGATGTGACGCCAAGCCCCATTCCTTTCCCAGGCAGGCCGGCAGGAGCGAGGACCCCGAGCTCACGGTCAACCTCCCTCCCTGGCCGTGACTCTCTCCTTCCTCCCTTTCATTCTTTTTCTCTGTCGAGCGAGGTAAAGGCAGAGGACGGTGAGATGACATCATTCAGGGGGAGCACAGGAGGATGTCGTAGCATGATGAAAGCCAAATAACCAGCGGTGATGACTGTGAGGCCCTGTGGTAATCAAGTAATGATTTTGACCATGGTCTTCACTGGCCTCCATCTTTTGCATCACATATTTTTCTCAGCTGTACTTTAATCCTTGGATCAGAGGGTTAAGACAACTTTGTCCTGATGGTTTCTGCAGCTCAAGACACAGAGGGGTCATCTAGAGATGGACATAATAGTCTCTGACTAGTCTTCTGTCTTACACTGTACTTCTACAGATTTTTTAAAATCTTTTGTTACCTCTGCCAAGGATGTTTTCAATGGTCTGTGGTCAATGAGTGTAAGGGTGGGGTATGGTCCAAAGAAAAGTGCTTGTTACAATATTTTTAATTTTTCATTCCTTTTTATTTCCCTTGTGCAGCATACTGTCACAACACTTTCACAAATTCAGAAAAACATAAATTCTTTAATTAGATGATTGACCTTCTTGACTGTTAAGACATTAGTCTGACAATAGATACCTTATAAAATGATCCTCTGGCTAAGTATGCAGAGTCTTCCAAAATCATGTACGGAACATTGTTGATAGATTAAACAAACTTTAATCTATCCAGCTTTTGTCAGATACATGTATATGACTTTTTTTCTCCTCTCAATCATCACCATCAATGAATTCTTCCTCAAACGATCAGCAGGGAAATGAACATAAATAATAAAGAAAGAACTTTGACCCAATACAGCAGGGTGAACTATCTTGCAGCTAAAACAGTTCATTGTTTAAGAGCTGCTATTAAATATGATATATCAATGAAAAAAGAGGATTTGAATTTCTTTGAAAGGACTGCTCCATTTAAACAGAATAAATGTCCATTGATTTCCCGTTAACTGTTGAAAACAGACAAGTATCACATTTGTGCGTGTTCAGCTGAGCTGCTGTGCACCGACAAAAACAGTCCCCAGGTTATAGCTGTGGATTATTAGAGCTCCATCACTTCATGGCCCTTGCATTATGGCCTCTCAGAGTTTTGGGGGTGTGTGAACATGTAAAACAGCTCATTACCCAGAGGGCTTTGGAGTTATGTGGGTGTTGCTTGTATGTAATAGACTGAAGGCGGGCTGTGGTTCACAGCCAAACTTTATTGCACACTGTAGTGAAATCACAGAGCCCAGAGGCATCACGCTAATATGCTCCCACGTAGTCACAACCGACAGGAAACCCGATCCAGGACATGAGAGATAGAGAATATCACAAAAGGAAAACTATTTGACAGATTAGTTTTATGAGAGCGTGTGTTTGAGTTGTGTGTGAACTTCAATGGAGGAAAAAGTTCAACCTTTGACGGTCCGAATTGAAAATAAAGAGAGTTGTGTGGCTGATTTGTTGTGATCCTGCTGTGTTTATCTGTTTCTGGTTCACGTTGAGGGGCCATGAGAGCATCCATATTGTTTGATAATCAGTGGGATGTTTAGATTGTAGACACAGGTTGGAGCAAAGAGAAGGCAGACCCACCATCTCTTCATGCAGCGCCCCAAACAAGAACCACATGTCCACACTCCTGCTTCTTTAATTCTCTTCCTTCGAGTTCCCTCTCTCCGCCCCATCCTCATGCTACAGACTCTCCCCAACCCCACACCCTGGGAAAAAACGTGGAAGCTCAAAGATTCAAAAACACATGTGGTTAGCCATAAAACTTCACATGCACTCTGTGTACCCTAACCCCCCCACTCCAATCCCCCCAACCCCCGTGCTCCCATCCCCTGCAACCACTCAGCCAACCGACGCACACATCGACCTACAAGGAGAGGAGTCATATATAAGAGGAGACGTGGAAACAATGGGACGAGAGGAAGCAACATCAGGCAACAATCTGAGCTGTCTGTGGCAGGGTGCAAAAACAAAGAGGTTTGGGGGGTTGGTGGCGGGACAATGGCGACAGTAAGAAAGAAGGTGACTGCAGGCTACTATTCCTGCACGGGCCCAGAACAATGCCTATCCTGTGGCTTGGTGGGGCTATTCCGTGCACTAGGTGAAACTTAAGACAAACATAAACACCAAAGGAGGACAATGGCGCTTACTCTTTTTACAAAAGATGCTTTTCCTTCAGCTGCGGGGAGGATGCACACAGAATCCCCCGGTGCGACCGGGCCAGCTATCATACCTCACGTCCTCAGTGCCCTTTTAGCAGCACAGCATCCGATACCTCCGCGCTACACTGATGGCAGATTAGGTTTCGGGCCCTCGACGTCAAACCCCTGTCTTCTTCATTTCCCAAAGCATTTGTGAGATATATAATCTTGCAATGTGATTAGAGAGGGACATATAATGCCTTTTTTCTGTCAGCGCTGTTGGAAAAAAGACGACTTTAGAAGACTTACTTTCAGCCTTCAAATGTTTTTGGTCACATATGTTGGTCATTAAGTTACCAGGCGCTTGTCTCCTAAAAACAGGAGCGATCCAGTGTATTGTTCCAGGCCCGGAGACTCGAGATATCTCCTCTAATGGTATTCTGTGTTACTTCACTCAGCTATAATATAAGTCTATGATGTCCATATTCCACTCGCTCCGTAGAACTGAACAGTCTACAAGCTTCAATAATAGCCTTGTTAATTTCTTTTTGATGGATAGGTTCTGATTCTCTTTGGCCAAGCAGCTGTCGTCTGAACATGTCCGCAAATTTAACATCGGTAGAGATCAAATGTGAGGGAGCTTGCCATTGGCTAGAGTAGAGAATCAGACAGTATACAGTCACATGATTGGTCACATGGTAGGGGGATCAGCTACCGCAGTGGCGCCTGGCCAGGATCCAGACGAGGCCCCCTGGTTGACCACAGTCCCTGGGCTGTCTGGGTCGATGCCTGTGTGGAACAACTCGCACGGCTGATCTAGGTTCCAAATGAAGGGGTTCAGGACCCAAAATTGGGGGTCTCGTTCACATCCGTCTATGTTGGAATGATTTGAGTGTATTTAAATGAGGCTGAGGTTCGCGGTGACAGAGATTTTTTCCCAGGGCCTCCACTCTCATCTGAGCTCTGGTTTGGTGTTTTAGACTCTACTTTGACCTACATTATGTTCTAATCCACGTTTCCATTACTGTGTTTGTGATCAAATCCTGATCCATATTTCAGACTGTGTGTACTTTGCCTTTACTTTGAAGGGGTCAAGGTCACATCTTTCGTACCATAACAACCCTTTTCGGAAAGTGATTGAACACAGACGTCAAAGCGCATCTGTGTGATCCTGGTTATACTTCCTGTTTAGGTTCCTGTGTGGTGCCATTGTTCACAGCCGGAGCCTCTGATCTCGCTTCATTAGGGCGGGACAGGTAGCAGACTTAGAAATAAGCGAGGGAAACAATAACAGGCTGAAATGTGGACATGAGGGAGATGAGGTGACTGATTGGCACCGAGTTGTACCGAGTCATCCCAGTCCACAGCTGATTTCAGAGGGGAACAGTCAGTGGCCCAGACAGATGTCAGTTCTCATTGTATAAGACAAGTTTGTCCAGAGCGAACAAATGTATGGAGGTGACGTGGAACTACAAAACACAGTGATTATGGTGAGGTCAGGCTGCTGACTGAGCCTGGAAATCCAGCCTTATGTGTGAGTCATAGACTGTTGCTCATGGACGATGGGCGACATAACAGCTCCCCAAAAGTGAAGCCAAAGCGTCTCAATCGCCCCCTGGTGGTTGGCTGCCATAGAGGTCATAAATCCTGCCCCTCCCATGTTAGTGAATGGGATGTGGAACAAATACAATTTCCAAATACATGTCTAAGTGATGTTTTTTCCCGTAATTTCAGTTTTAATGAGTTATTTGATAAAAATAAAAATAAACTTTGACAGCTCGCAATTGGTGGAGCATGTGTATCAGCGGGACCTCGTTACTGTGGGTCCATCCCCCGATCGCGGCTGCAAAGACTCTGGCTCCAAATGCGCAAGATGGCAGCGTTTGTATTCAGGATATTTTAGCTAAATTTCTGGATAGTTTGAGGAAGTTGTCCATCTTTTTAAATAAGTTAGTTCTCAGGAATGATCTCAACTCAAGATCAATTTACTAACTTCGTTGGATCGTACACAAGTATCTTGTGGATTTTTCTTTTCATCAGCAAATGGAGTTTGCTAAGTTTTCGTGAAGTTGACTCATTTCTCATCGCGTCAAGGCTAAATGACCAAAATGCCCCGGGGGTCCCAGGAGCCCCACGAGCCCCAGGTTCTCTGTGGTCATTGATTTGATAACTTTAAGATTTGTGTGAGAATTTGCACCACTGTAGTAAAGTATCACCTGGAGCCTGCATTGATGTGAAGCTTGTTATGAAGCTTATTTAGTTGAACTAATTTTGACATTTCTTTTTCAGAGTTGTTATTCAAAGATCTAGAACCATCATCTTCCCTGGTTGAATTTTTTTTTAACATATGCTGTTTCTGCTCAGAGTTGGTCACTGATGATCCTCAACAGCTCAACGGGCTTTAAAACATGAACACAGGACCGGCTATGCTGTGTAATCTTATCAAAAGATTGAAGTCATACAAAAATGCACAAGTAAACACCTCTTGTTGAAAGCTCTTACTTACCAACCTTCAAATGCCCCTAAATCTTCATACCCACCGACTAAAAAGAACCTTCGGTTTTGAATAGCAGCCTGGAGTCGAGCGAAACCCAGTGCACTCTTCAAAAAGATGACCCCATCTAAAATAGCCCTCGACACAAAGATCGCTTCACACGGCTTTCTGACAGTGGAGCACCACTGAGCGAGAGTCTCTTAGTTCTAAAGGGTCCAGAGGATGGCCTTCAAGTGTATGCACTGACCTTTGCTGATGAAAGGACGGAAAATGGTATTTTAACAATATCATGATGCCCTTTCAATATGAAAGGCGGCGTAAGAAACGCTCTTAGCCAATGAAACTTGAAAGGGGAATGTGGGTGTTGGAGGAATGTGGCGCGCAAAATGGGTGTTCAGATATCGGTGTGCAAGTGTGTGAAGCTATAAGCTATTACATATTGAAATTAATTGAGGTAACGCTGCCTCATCGCACTCTATGATCCTCATTGGCTTTCTTCACATCTTACACAGCTGCGGGTCACGCTGATACTGTGCCGAGAGAAAAGCTGAACATAATTAATGTCATTAGCCAGTGATATTTTATTATTTCCTGATGTCAACAAATACAACTAAAAAGGAAAAAAATCTGATATTACTCATCTGTCATAGACCTTAGACTAGAGCACCAAATGTGTGTTCATCCGCAGCTGAAAATAGTACCTAACAAATGTTCTATTACCCCTATTTGTGTCATGTTTGCTAAAAACTACAGCGCCCACGTGTTTCAAAAAATTACTTATAGACTTTTATAGAAAAAAAAATAATAATTGCGTATCTGTGACCTATTTCACTGTAGACCCTCAGTGGGAATGGAGTTATAGCACTGTTGACGTTGTTCTTAGTGGACAATCACTAAACATATCCATTGAAGAATAGACGTTTGATTTTCAAACGCAGACTGTTCATAAGCTATAACACATATGGGCGTCCCAGAAGCCATTCATCCGTGTTTTGGTCATTTGTGAATTGTGGTTTGTAACTTTGGAAGATTTCTTGATTTGTCCGACTCAAACATTTGAAGCCTCGTATTGAATTTAAGTGTTGAATACATACATTGTATACATGGAAGAAGGGCTGTGGTACAAGGAATGCACATCGGGAGGTCTTAAAATGATCAGTATGAACAAGGCACCTGACTATTCCTTTTAGTTAGTCAACCTATCCTTTAACCTATTCTCCCTCTCAAAACATTTCACTCCTCAGACTCCCTGATGGTTTATACCGTTAACTTCTATTCATGCAGCAGTCTGGTATCATCTATTCACTGGGACCCTAATTGGGTCTGAGCTAAAGACCACATTACACTCACACAGATCATAAAGTGCCACAGGAGGCCAAATGGTTTATCGTGTAAATAACCGGCTACTTGTACTTATGGTACATATTTGCCAAATGTCTCATTAACACATACTTAGATAGTCTCCCTCTCTCCTCCTTTCACTAAAACACACGGAGGCTCTGGTGGCCAAATTAATGCTGCATGTTTTAATTTACTCCCTGCTGGAAATTAAGAGCTGATAATGGATGCAAATCTGGCAGATTTCTCACTGGATCTACTGAGTTGCACTCTCCACAGCGGGGGGAATGTGTGTAGTTAAGTTTGTCTCACACACACACACACTACCATCACAACATTCCAATTAGAGCTAGGAAAACCCATATATTTGCCTAGTCACAAGATACACACAAAAACATGGGAGGCCATTTGCTAATTTGAAAAATAGACCATTTTAATAAAGGCTACATCTCTTCATAATTACAATAATTAAAGTACCGAGGCATCTTTTCAACTGAGCTCTATAGAACGTATAATTTACAGTTTACAAGTGGAGTTGAGGAAGCCATGAAAAATATTATAAAACATATACATGATGAAACGGATACTAAAAGGCATAAAAATATCTTTTCGACATAAGGCCCCTTGAAAAACCAAGGGAGTAACAGGACCCTGAAAACTGGGTAAAACACGGCAAGAATCCATGTAGGCACAGCTTCTGTACTCTATTAAAACACTATGGACATAGTGTATATCACCACCATCATGATCATCTGCAGCTCATAGAGCAGGTTTCAAACACACACAGAGTAATCCTAGTCGAAAGCATCTCAGTCACACATACACATAAGTAAGCACGTAGGGGAGCACATCATAGAGCTTTTTGTTGGTAAATATTACTATTGGTGTAAACACATTTTGGGGACTCTAGGACCTGTTCAGGGCAGTTTCCTCTTAAATACATAGGCTATTTGTGCGATGCCTGCGCCGCTGAAACAAAGGCACTAAGACGCGACAGATCAAGGCTAAGCTGGGCAGAGACCCAGAGTTAGGAATTAGACATTAAAAGCATTTTCATAGTACACTCAGGGCCCTTCAGAGCAGATGGGGGACATGGCCACAAATAGCGCTGTAGTAGTAAATATATTATCAAACTTTAAGTGATGGAGAGCCGTTCTCAAAGCTTCAGCAGTGAGCTCTCCAGCAAAGAGATCACAGATGTCCAATTAAAGTCTCCAGAGCAAGGAGTGGACATTTGGAAGAGGTATTTTTGGAGTTTACAGTTCAATATAAGGGGCTGAAAATGAACACAACCATTTTCTTTGATCGAGAACTGATGCTCAGAAGGGGGGGGGAAGAGAAAAAATCATGGATATGGAAATTGGAGAAGTTTCTCCAACTCCAAGCAGCTCGTCCATGGCAGAGTAATTAGGGTGGGACAGGGATATCTTCAATAAATAGCAATAGAATTCTTTACACAGCAATACGAGCATCACAATACAATGCAATGTACATGTATATCTGCATATACATATTAGCGATGTGCGAGCAAGTGCCCAGGGGCAGACGCTGGCACAGGCAGGGTCAGGTCGGGTATCAGTCTCCGATTTAAAACCCTCTGCCCCATTTCTTGACAAGTGGTCATTCACCTAGAGTCTCTAGAAATTTCTCCTCTGGAACCATGGAGATGTTTCAGTCCAGCAACACAGTCCATCATTTTCTTCACTTCAAGGTGGGCTGTTCACATGATAGTCCTGCAATAGCGCCAACTTGTCCTCCTTCCTTTTTCCTTCTCCATATTCCATCCGATCCTTTCGCCCAGACCTCGACGACATTCCTTCAACAACGTCTCCAGTCCGACAGTCTTAGCTTAAGAAGACACATGCTTTGCGTGTGTGGGCATAACAGAGAAGTACATCCACAGAGGTGCGAAGCGTTCGTAGGAGTTTATTCCACAACATGTGGGCACCCCAGCCTCACTCCATCCTCTCCACCTTGCCCAGGATTTTGCCCTGGTACGTGGGCAGCAAGGAGCCTTCGTCTGACACTTCCTCGAACACCGCGCCGCAGTCAAACTCATCACTGGCTTTTTTGAAGTAGTACCTGCAACACAGAGACGTGACAATTAAACAAAAAGCCTGGTACACTCAGTGCACAATCAACCAAGCCTGCTGACCCACAGACGAATTTCGACGGGTGGGGTGGAACCTGCTGCAACAGTCTTGGTCTAAAATAAGAGACCGGCTCTCCTCATCTCCTCCTCTCTTTTACATCTGTATTTCTTTTTTCTCTCCACCGTGCTGTTGTGAGTTTTGCCACGGCTAACACAGGCCAATTAGGCCCACGTGCTAATGAAGGGGTCCCTATGACATAGGCTGAAATTTTGGGTGCCTGCGAGTCTGCCTGTCATTACCCCCCAACTCCTACACATCCGCTCGTGCACATGTTAGAAGGCACATGTGCATTCCCTCCGCCCAGTTTCATTATTACAGTGACAAAGACGAGAACAGAGAATACGTAGAGGAGGGGGAGACGGACTAAACAGTACACTGTGTCCTGGCTTACCCCTGTCGATAGCATGAGCTCTCACTGAGTGCTATGGAAGGACAGAAGACGGACAACTTTCTGTGTGTGTGTTGTGAAAGAAAAGAAAGGAAATCTAAGGAGGGGCCTTATCGTCAGCCATGACTTCACTGGGCCATTAATGATGCAACCCCCCTCCCCATCCTCATTTTAGAGGAAGAGAAACCAGCAGGGGTGGGTTTGTTAGGGGGGGTCTCAGAATTCACTCATTAACTATGTAATGGAAAAATGCCTCAATTTGCTCCATGTGTGGGGCCACTGGAATGTTTGTGTGTGTTTGTGAGACTTTTGTTTTTTAACGAGACGAGAGGCTGACAACGCCGAACATGCAACACTTATAAAACGAGTGCTGTAGTCTTAAAATAAAATAAAAATCCTAGCAAAAAAAGGTGCCTGGGAGTGCACGTGCTCCAGTCAGCACGAGGGTGGTCACTAATAAAAAGCAGCTTCATCTGATGTACAGGAAGGCTTCAACTAAGTGGAATGCAAGAGGCTTCTCTGAGGAAAATGAAGAGAGTTAATAAGACTAAGTAGATAAATAAGACGGCATGAAAGAGCACAAGACATGCCTGATAATTGTATCCTCCTTTCCTATCTGGAGGAGGAAGAAAAAAAAAAGAAAAAGTTGAGCCGTCCTACTCTTATAAAAAAAAAACTTCAAAGAGGCATGATCTTTTTTTGCTGAGAGAGACAGACAGAGACAGAGAGAGCCTGAATTTCCACTGGAACATGTTTTATGTGGCTAGATCTGTTTTTCCCCCCTTCTCCCCTGCTCTCTGCGTTCGCACTGACATCTGGCACCAATATCGTCTGGCAGGGCCCAGCAGTACTGTTCTTTGTTGAACCGCTGCCATGTTGAAATGACCCAACTCCACACATTCTCTGGCTGCTATTAAAGCACCGCGCAGCTCTCTTTCCCAAAAAATGTGGATGGTATGACACAGGAACTGAGACAGCGAGCCAGGGAGAAAAGAAGAGGTGCGGGGGGGTTGGGATGGGGTGGGGTGCAAACAGACAGATGTGAAGAACTCGGCGCTAAGTGCCTGTCACATTTGTTGATCCAAAAACACTGCACACATCTGGAGGAGGAGGACATTTCTGGGAGTTCCTTTGCCTTTTTATTCACCCAGAAATCATAGTTTGATACCTATAATTATTAACACAATACTCAACCCGTGCTTATCCTGGAGACCGTGGCAGCCCGAACAATACGCTTTGATCTTTTCCCTTTAATGCCCACTGGTAAGAAGCAATCAAAGTAAAATCTCTCTGAGCAAACACACACTGAAACGGTGTAGCCTCAGCCGGGGCCCTGTAAGTACGGCAAACAAGCGGATCTGGCATTTAACAATCTGCCTTTCAAATATATCCATAAAATGATTACAACATGTGTAAACATTGTGCGTGTTCGACACAAGCACATTCATGCGTGCACACGCACACACACACACACACACACTCGAGCTGAGGGAGAAAAAAAAAAGAGCCCCTGATAGCATCAGTGAAGAATTTGCACACTGGCCATTTGTGTGAGTCTTTGTTGGTTGAAATGAAAGGGGCCGGGGCTTCAAAGCCATGTGTATTAAGTGTGCCTTAGCATGGAAATCAATACCAGATGGGACCCAAATCGCTGCAGTTCAAACTCTCCCTCTAACCCCCGCTCCACCCAGCCTCCCTCCCTCTTGTCCTTTCCTTTTCATTGCACCCCCCTCAAGAGACGCACACACACCACAGAGGCCTGAAACTGTTTGCACACACACATTGAAACCAACCCTGATAACGGCGCTTCACAAAAACGTGCATGAAACACATTTAAAGTAAGGAGGAGATTTATTGTTTAAGGTCTTGAAGGTCACAGGTACTGACCAAAACTCAAAGATATACATTTACCACAAGACGGTGCAGCCTGGATCATTCAGTTAGCAAACATCAGCCACGCTGGCCAAGTCACCACATTATGAGATTGCATTAAGGATCACAGATCGCGAAGTCAGCCATACTGCTCCCATGCCATCGAAGATACCGGGCATTGCTAATTTATATCTGTCCTCCACATCTTGCCTGTGTGTTTGCCATTTTGAGGAACTACACCAAGGAGGTTATGGCTTAATTTGTGTTTGTTAGCATGATAACACAAAAACTACTGGACAGATTACCATAAGACTTAATGGAAGGATGGGTCTGGAAAGAACCAATTCAAATGGAGCAGATCTGGATCAGGGGGCAGAGCCAGGATTTTTAAAACCCATTTTAGGTACGTTTTTTTTCAACATTTTTGTCCAATTCTAGTAAATATAGATGCAGTTTCATGTCTTCAAGGCTCAGAGATCACTTTGTAAAACTTTAATCAATAACCACTTCGTATTTAAGTTTTTTCTCTACACACCTGTAGTTGCCCTTCTTGCGGAGCTGCTCCTTGAAGTGGCCAAGGGTGAGACTGTGGCTCTTCATGGTCCTCCGGTAGGGGATCTCCTCGCCACAGAAGAAATATGTCACCACTGTCTCGCCACTGCAAACTCCATTGCTTCCGAACCCCTTCTTGCACTCCTTCACCCTGAAAGGGACAGAAATGATATGTGAGCCGGAGCGAGCACAGTTATGATATACGATCCAACCAACGATCGACAACTTGCAGCTACAGAAGACAGATGCGAGACTAGAGACACAAACAGCAGTCTGACTGAAGAACAACACTAGTGAGTGAGTGACCCAGTGCCATCAGTAAGTGTGTGTGTATGTGCATGCAGAAGGGGCACAATATTAACAATTCCCCTTCAGCTATGTCCAAGGCTTTGTAGGCCCACTTCAGAGGAGCGCTCCCTTTGCTAGGCTCTGCTCGCCCCAGCTGACTGCCAGCTCACTGAAGGACAGCCAATAAAAAATGATACATATATATGAAAGCGATGTCTAAGTCAGGTGGTGCAGTGACTACACACTCCCCACACACAGACAGCACAAGTACACAAGAATCATGCAAACACAGAAGCAGAGCCAGGCCTGTATGTACAAAGCTTAAAATAGGCTTCGCAAAGGGGGTCACCTTCTCTTTTCAGTGACTGCGTGTGTAGGCGTGTGCACATGTGTTATGTGTGGTATTGCGCATGACTACGCGTCTGTCTCCCTACATGTGCGGCGAGGAGTGCGGGTGACAAGAAGGAAGAGTTAAAAGAGTAGAAGTACACTGCGAGGTGGAGGCTATGGCTGAGAGGAGGAAGAGGAGCAGAGAGGAGGAGAGGAAGGGGAGGGCAGGACGCTAGAGGCATCGTACTCTTCTGATTGGAGACCGGGGCTGGTTGCGAGGAGACTGGCAGGGCTGGGATTGGCTTGAGAGAGAGGGACGGACCCCCCACCCTGGACAGGCACTAGGTGGCTCTTCTCTCGCTGGAGACTGGAAATTGAATGCCTGGGAAGAGATCAAACAGAAAGTTTAATGCTATGATCAACAATACTAACCGATATTTCCTTGTGGGACAGCTAGAAATCACAGCTTAGAGCAACATTCAACAACTGTTCTCTTTGTACCTTTGCTTGGTGGTCTTGATGGAGACCTCCTCCAGTCTGCGACAGGCCTCCTCCAGCTGGGCCAAAGTGTTGGGAGGGGGCAGGGGAGGCATGGCAGGGTCTTGGATGAATGGCTGGGCTGGCTGGTGGCTACGTAAGTGGCCACAACTTCCTCCACCACCCCATGTGTGTGTCTGGGTGGAAGTGCCTCCAAAGGATTTCTTGGTGGTCTGGGTACTGCGAGGGCAAATGGACAAAAGACAACATACATCAACAATATGCAAGGGTGGGACATTTTAAAATACAATAAAACTTATGTTAACCCTTAAGAATTCCTGCAAAAAGCCACTGCTCACCTGTGAGCCTTATGCCTGCCCCGCTGTTTACTTTCCAGGATCCACTGCAACACATTTTGGGCGGGGTCTGTCGTGTCACTGGGCAGCTGTACAAGCCCACAGTCTTCCATAGACCTCTCTGCCACTCCATCCTCAGCTCCTGAACGACACACACGCCTGGATAGAGAGCTGGAACGCCTGGAAGGAAGAGAGGAGCAAAGAGAGAATTGTTTATTTTTTTATACAATCAACGGATGAAAAGAAGAAATAAAATGGACGCAAGGTGCGTGGAACTGACCCCATATTGTTGTCTGTTGTAATAGCCCTGCACATCTCTCTGCCCAGGCTACGGCTGCGTTGGTATGGCTGGCACTCTCCACTGCTGGAGCACAGGCCATGCACCCTGAGGGCGGCCTCTCTTTCAATTTGCTCTTGAGACTTGGGACTGGCATGATGGTGAATGTAGTGGTGGTGGATGTGTTTCAGGCTCTGCCGGCTTACGAGGGTCCTGTTGGGGCCCAAAGCCAGATTGAACGCCCCTTGGTCAGGACTGGACACAGATGAACTGGGTCCCCCAGTCCTCACAAGGGCCTTGATTCCAAAGCCTGCCCGAGCGAAGGGCCTGTGTTCTGGGGAGCTGGAGCGAGGGGAATGGCGGATGACAGCTGGTGACTGGCAGCCGGGGGTCTTCAGTACACGAGAGAGGTGTTCATCCAGGATGGCCTGGGGGTCCTCATCAGAGGAGCCAGAGAGGAGGGTCAAGGGGTGGGGGGAGAGCTGGGGAGCACTTCCCATGATCTCTGTATCTTCTCTTTCCTCCTCCTGGTTGAAGCAAACACCGTTATCGACTGACAAAAACACCACTTTAAAAAATTCACTTTTTCCAGTAAGAACCAGTTACACACCTCCTGAATCTGCTGCAGCCTCTCCTCCAGAGAGCTGATGGTGTCCTGCTCTCTCTTCAAGCTCTCCAGGCGGGAGATGAGCTGCGCTGCGAAATCTGCCGGCTTCAGTGGGACAATCTCCTTGGGAGGACAACGAGTGCGCTTTTGGGGAGAAAGACATCCATTAGCTGTTGTGTCATCTTGTCATCCACCGATGACAAAGCTCCCCAATTCCTACAAAGACATCCGTCCTACTCTCGCCTCATCTAATTATGCATTGTTCTCCACCAGCGCCTACTCCACTGTTGGTGGTACTGATCAGGGCACTATCATAGGCACACAGGACTATGAGGCTGTTTAAAGGGGTGGCATGCCTGGTGTATGGTCACGCTGGGCCAGGCCTTGGCTGGTTCCCTCTGTCAGCATCAGCAGGCCTCTTTAAAGTCAGCTCACTTCAAAGACTTCCTCGTCAAATATCAAACACTCAGTAGGGGGAGAATAGGGTGGTGGTGGGAGGGATGGAGGGATAGATAGATGGGAAGCAGTGGCTTTACATCTAGGAATAAAAGCCACATATCGACAGGGGGTGGAAGAGAACTACAGGGAGGAAAGGATGGGGGATTAAAAAGTGGGAGAAGTTGAGATGCAGAGATGTGTGCTCGCAGGAGGGCAGAGAAAAAAGAAATGAAGAGAGGAAAGGATTGGAGGACAGAGATAAAGGTGCCAAAAAGGATGGGAGATAAGAAAGGTTGAGGTAATTTATTCCCCCCCTTGTCACACACTGGGCACCTTTGAGGTACAGTATAGTGACAGTATGAGAATCTCTGTCTGTGTGTGCACTTATTAAATTATTTGCATTTTTGCACTGGGGCTTTCTTGATTTTTCTTCCTCATTTTTGTTTCTTCCATTCCTTTGTAGTGGGGATGAAGGGGAGAAAAGACAGAGAAAAAGGAGGAGCCCGAGGCGGGTGCACCATGGGAATGGCAGCCATCGCCAAAAATCAGACGGGAAACAAAAACAAGAATAAAAGCGAAAATAAAGCAAAAAAGGGGACAGCGGGGGGAAAAGTGGTGAGAACCAATCTGTGAATCTTTTTCTAATATAAGTAACACACTCCCATCATGTTGAAAAAGGGGCTGACATCAAGTTTATTTTAACAAGCTACTCCTGCATGATATCTTTTCCTATCCTTCTCTCAACCTTAAGTTAGCGTCTATTAAGCCTTAAGCTACCAACTCCCCTCTGACCCACTGAGACGTCACATGGCACGCTCAGACTCTTTGCTTAAGTTAGATCCCTCAATTTTAGGGGAGGGGGGCTGGCTGAGTGTGTGTGTGTGTGAGAGTGTGTGTGTGTGTGTTGGGGGGGTGCAATGGAAAAAAAGGGGGCCAGCTCTGTTGGAAGTTGTCACTTCCCTGTGCGTTTGCTCCATTCATCCTTGGATCAAAGCGCTGCGTGTGTGTGCGCGAGTGAATGTGTCGAGTATCTTTGTGTTTTTGTTGGGGAAGTTGGCTGATTTCAGAGCCCTCGGGATAAAGCGGCAGAGATCTTCCTCATCTCTCCCTATTCTCCATATTTACAGCATCAGTGGGGAAGAAAAACCCTG
This sequence comes from Hippoglossus stenolepis, assembly GCF_022539355.2. Lineage (NCBI taxonomy): Eukaryota > Metazoa > Chordata > Actinopteri > Pleuronectiformes > Pleuronectidae > Hippoglossus > Hippoglossus stenolepis. The sequence goes on from NC_061498.1 coordinate 8,299,943, forward strand.
GTGTGTTCCGAGCGCTGGGGCGATAAACAGCTTAGAGACCTCCCCGTTTCCCGCAGACTTCAAGGAACCCTAATGGGGGTGTAGGTGACACCAAAGGTAGCGGGTGTTTGTATGTGCGGGTGTGTGTGCGCGATAGTGGGAGGCTGGGTCTTTGACGTTACTCTTTAGATCTTTGCTGGTGTTGTCGAACTGAGGATGCCGAATACAGTTTGTGCGGTACTATTCATAGAACCAAGAGAGACCCGGAACAGAGGGTGGTATGGAAATTAGACAGTGCGACCCAGGTTCAAACAGACTGAGTATGTGTGTGTTTGTGTACTTACAGGGAAAGCAGGCAGAGAGACTTGGCTATTCATCCTCATGTTGCGATGCATCTCTCTGTGTAGCTGTTTCTTGGAGCCCAGTTTATACGGAGGGATGCCATCTCTGGGGGTGTGCAGACAGATCACAAAGGTCAATTACCCAATCAGCTACATCATTAAAGACCAAACAGCCATTCAGGAAGAAGCTTGTTAGCCAACTGGGTAGATCAAACACAGTGCAAGCCAGAAGAAATCTAATTTATTAATTCTCCTAAGAATTTTTTTTTCATCTTTCAGGCTTAATCCGAGAACAAAGAAGATACTCAGAGGTAAATTATGCCAGCATTTACGGCCTCGTATGTGTGTCGGAGCCGATTTTGTAACGTGGTTCTGAGTGAGGTGGTAAGAGGTTCTAGTTGCAGTAGAAGTGACACAAATTTTCTGCTCTGGCTTCAGCATAGCACCGGGGAAACCCTGCTGGTCAATTCCTTTCAACCCCCCCACCCACACACACCTACTAGCCAGATGTGAACCATTCTTTCATATGAACCCGATTCTTCAGAATCGTCCAGAGTTTTCCTTTAACACCTGAAGCACAAAACCGTATATTGTCTGTATGCGATGCACTCTCACCTACTGGAAATACTTACGGCTTAGTGCGTGCAGAAGAGATTATAGGACACGTCCACTCAACCTGCTCTATTCACGCATGAGCTCAATCAAATATTACACAGACTTTATATGAGGGTAAAGTCTGTTTAATGTCTTGTCAAAATGATTCAGACATTTGTACCTCACGCACAGCTCCTCTAGATAAGTTCAGGGTTGCAGTGCATGTGTGGAAAGCAGCTGTAGTGTCAGCATTAGCATTCCCCTGCTGACGTTTATGTTGAGCCGAGGACACCGTTAGCATTAGCGACTCATTCCACTGATTCAAAGTGTTACTGCGGGACAGGACCCAAGGGTGCAGCTAACCTGGTTAAATCTATCTGAGGGACTGAACGGCTGACTGGCGAAAAGATGAAATCAAACAACAAACGGCAAAAGCTCCGGCTTCAAACCGCAGCACTTGACAGAGTAAAACAGTGTCTTTTCTCCCATGCTAAACAGCAGTTTTCTGGTGACCTAGCCTAACTGAGGAGCACTTTTCCACTTTTGCTTTGAAATGCCACAGTCATGCGCATAAGCAACCCTCCCCACGCACACACACACACACACGTACACACACCCCACCTCCCACCCCCAATCTTCATTTGGCAAGCGCTGCCGCAACCAGCCTCTGATCTCCGCACATCAAAAGGCTGGTTTGTAAGATAAGGTAATGTTTGAAGTCTGCGCAGCTGCATTCCCCAGCGTCCAAGCAAATCCATAAATAAGATATAAGCAAAAATCCCCCCTCCACCACTCTCTTTCTCTTCCCACCCAACCGCCTCCTCCCCCATTGCTTTTTTCCTTTTCTATTCTTTCCTTTATCTGTAAATGAGATTCAAATGTTTATGGGTCGTTTTAACTGACCTAAAGAGAGGCAGATATTCTGATCAAGGACAGAGCAGGCAGGAAATGAGAAGGGGAGGGGGGGCGGTCATTGCTGTGGCCAGGGCTTTGTCATTGCACTGGGTCAAAGTACAGCAGAATAGGACTATATTGGCGTCTGCTCTTTTGAAGCTGGGCCGTCTAGAGATATGCCAGAGCAGAGGGCTCCCTGTTATAAAGAAAAACTCTTTATAGCTGCCATAGTCATGTGTGGCCAAGCGCACTGGTCGCACTAAACATCAGTGTCTCAGTCTTTAACTATCTTGATCTCCGTCATCTTGCTCGCTGTTTCAATGACATCATCCGCGCAGGCCTCGACGCCTCCCATGTGAGATGAGGTAAAGAAGAACTCGAACCAAGATTTTTCTGCTTTCTGTCCAAAAACCAGCCGACCTGAAATCTCCTGGCCTTGAGCTGTGCACCGCGCTATGACTTCATCGCACCTTGTCACTCGACAGACACGTGATTACGCCAAGCTATCCTTTAGGTGAACGAGGCCCTTAGCATGTACACAGATAAGCACTAAGCATGTGAGGACAGCTGCGTCGAGCACATTTGACAATCTCTGCAATTAATGACAACAAGTTTGCAAACAAAAATGATGCAAATTTGTAAGTATTAAGTTTGATTGAGATCTTGGAAATAATTTGGGTTTTGGATCAACAACTTGTCCACTGATGCACTAAACATAAATTCTCCGTACTCTTTACAATGCATCAACTCACAAAGTCCTCTAGTGTTCACAGTAAAATGTTATTTCAGAATATATAAGGAGGGGGCCTGGCACTGACTCATGCCAAAACCTGGCAGCTCCAGAGTCTTTAAGTGTTTTCAAGGGGTCACAATTCACCAGGATTTCCACTGTAAAGACTCCCAACAGTCAGCAGAGGGAAGGTGCGACTTTATTCGTTTCATTTATTTATTTAGTTCCATTTCCACAGCACCTTTATTTCATATTCCTGAAACATGCTTCTGTTCTGACATTCTCATGTATTTGGTTAATATTCACTTACACACTGCTGTCAGTCACGGACATGGCGTCGTCGGTCAAAGCGTCACTGGACACCTCACTGTCATTGGTGCTGCTGACAGGGGCGAAAGAGCCCATGTGGCAGGGGTTGAACGAGTCTCCTCGTTTGTATGATCTGAGGAGGTTACACAAGCAGAGATCAGATTAATACTAATGCAGCACCATGAAACAGCATACAACAGGTGGCTGACATTTAGTTTCCACTTTCTTGTGTGTATTTCACGTGGGTTTCTGATCTAAAATGAAGACAGAGAGGGTGCATTTGTGTGACCTTGTCTCCTACAAATAACAACTAGAGCCTGTAATGAATGAATGTGACTGGCTGGTCTGGGGTCAGGAAACCTCCTTCTCTGAACTACAAGTTCATCTGCATTGAGGAAAACGTTGTTTTTCCCCCCCTTATGCCTTCTTATGCAGCCTACAATTGCTCTCTTTCCATTTCTGTCTCCCGCTGTGTGTGTGCATTCTTGCCATGGTACAGGAGGAGAAGAAAAGGGGGGGTTACCAAAAGAAAAAAAAAGTATAGAGCGGAAGCATGAGAGTGTGTCAGAGAAGGAAAGAAAGGGGAGAGGAAAAAAAAGGGGGGAGAGACCCAGCATGACTAAAGCTGTAGGCCCCCAGCACCGGGCTGACCTTCAGAGGGGCTTGCAAAGAGTCAGGTATTTAACACAGCTGGCCTTGCATTCTTCCCTCCCTGCCTCTCTCTCACCCCCTCATTTATACTTTCTCCTCCCTCCCTTTCTTTCATGAGAAGCCCCCCCACCCACCCCTCTGTCCTTCCTTTCCGCTCTCTTTCCCCCTCACTTTCGCTCAAAAGCATTGCCCCGTCCTCCCCATCCCTGAGTTTTTGAAAAAAGGAAAAAAATAAGATAAAAGTGGTGAAGGCGGAGGGGAAAGAATCAGACAAGAACTGACGCAAACAAGAAAAGAGGGAAGAAGAGAGTGAGAGGGTTGGTTGGGGTCGGGGGTGTTGATTTTCTGGTGGAGCTGCTGCCATTCAGGGTTTGTTTTCTTTCTCTCTCTTTTTTTTAAAAAGAAAACCTGAGATGAGAAGAGGTGAGGAGAGGGAAGCGGAAAAAGGAGAAATGAGTTCCACATGTTTAGAAATCTGTGGGGTGACAATGGGAGGGGAGAAAGCCGTCTTTTCTACCTGCTCAGCTGACAAGCATCACTCAAACAAGAAAGTCTGGGATGGGAATGATCATCCCAACAACACACAAATGTTAATCCCTGTTGTTCAGATTCAATAGCTGTCATTGGTAAAGTTATCTTAGCACAATTTGGGATTTAGTGCTGCAATAGCAACAGGAGCATCAGCCCATGATCTAATGTTGAGACTCCTGAAATACCTCCTGTATAACTTTGGTTATTTATGATAATTTATGTTTCATGGGTTTATAAACCCTTCAGGACAACTTGTATTTGTTAAGGATCAATCTGATCTTTGATTTTTTCTTTTTAATTTGACAGGTCAAAAGAAATTCCAATTCCAGAAAGTGCCATCTATTGATCTGCTAAAGATCCTCTGCCAAAGGCGAGAGGACAGTGTGATTGTATACAGGAGGAGGCATAGCATAGCAATGTCATCATCTATTATTTGCTGGCTGGGGTCAGAGCCAGTCGTGCTCTGAACTTTTCCTGTGGAAGACGATCCCTCATTCTGCAGAACTATTTCAAAGCCCCGGAAATCCAGGCGAGCGCCAGCAGAGGGCTGCCGCTGGATATGGTGACAGGGGCCACAGAGAGCCAGGGCGAGAGGGCGAGAGAGAGAGAGAGAGAGATCTCTGCAAACTTAGCAGAAACTCCGGGGTGAAGAGGAGGAAAAATGTGTTTTCCACTTTTACGCATGCATGAGACAAAATGTATGTGTTGTGCATTATTTACGCACAGCATGCTCTGGATCTAAAGATAGATAGAGATTAATAAAGGTGTTGCAGCCATACCTGTATCCCCCCTCCAGCACCTCCACCGCCCTCATGGACACGGGGGCCCTGTTCACCTTCGCTGACAGTCCAACCAGCGCTTTGGCTTTGAAATCACAACTCCACTCCTCCTCTTCATTGAGCGTGGGCAGGTATCCACACACAACTTTCAGGTCGCCCAGCCCGTTGGAGTTGACGTGGTTGGGGTTTTCTCCTCCACTCCTCACGTACTCGAGGTAAATGTCAGAGGTCAGAAACATCTGGTACGCGTTCTCCTCCATGTTGGTCTGGATCTCGGTCTGCGCCTGGTCGAACATGGCAGAGTCTATGTGCTGCTTCTTGATATTATCCCGTATGTAGGTTTTAGTCGCAGGCTTGAGCTGTTTGGCGACAATGCTGTTGTTCTCGATGTAGCGCTTGTAAATTGCTTTGGCGACTCTATGCGTTTTGGTATCCTTGAGGTCCATTTGCCTGAAGCCATTGCAGGCGAACCAGAAGTCTAACGTGTCGACGCATTTCTGCCGCTCCAGGAATGTCCTGAAGAGAAGAGCACCGTCCTGGTCCCCGAGGAGAGAGTGCAAAGACTTTGTCCACCGGGAGAGCGGCGAATCCGGGGACGCACTCCCCTCGGGCTCCCCAAGTCCATCCTCGTTCCTCCTCGCCGATGAGCCCGGAGAGCCGAGCAGAACCGACCTGGGGAGTTCCGCGGTTTTCATCACTGCGAGTTTGCCGGGGTAGCAGGGCGCCTCGCCCTCCTCCCCAGGCACCGGGGGTCGAGGGGCATCTTCTCGGAAACTACTGGCGATGTGGTCCATGAGCGCCCGGCTCATGGCTCTGACGGCTGAAGCCTGTGTGCTGTTCGCCTCCTCTGAGCTTCTACTGTAATCTCCTCACTCTCTTATGTCAGCGGGGGAGCTTCTCTCCGGCTGCCCGTCTTCTCCCTGAAACACAAAGTATTAATCTAATCAAAACCAGATCCGCCCCAACTTCAAAGCGGCAGAGGCGCAGTAAGAGTCTCCTCAGTACCCCCACTGACTTTTACAGAAATAAAAGAGACGAGGCTAGTTCACAGAGAAACCAGAGAAAACGCTGCGGCAGCATTACGTAAACAGTGATGCTTCATATCTCAACGTGGAGTGGGATTTTGTACCGAGGCGCTAATGGCTGGGACGCGATTTAACAGTGATACCCTCACATGCGCCGGCGAGATCAAAACGATGCCTCCACTGAAATCACTTCTCCTTCCTGTGCCTTAACGCGGGTAAAAGTAGTAATTACACGTGAGTCAAGCGGGGTTGTGAATTGAAAGCCATTAATAAGTAATCTATCCTGGATGCCGGAGCATTACGCACGGACTGCGCGGACGCTTCCGGATCCATCACGGCTGCTGTCAGGGTTCCAGCCCGGCTGACTGGCAGCTGCAGAGCGCAAACACATGTCGGTCTTCTCCCATCCCTGCTGCCACTTTCTTTTTTATTTTATTCACCATGTCTGATCAGTCACTTCCACGCGTCTCTAACCTACATCTCATCACAAGCGACCGGGCATCACATCGAGCCCGTCGGTGATGAGAACCTGTAGGACACGGGACAAAACTCGAGGAGATCGAAAAACGTGACTAAAATTGTTAATGGAGCCAACTGGCTGCTGCTGCTGGCGTGTGTGTGAGCTACAACTCATGGTGCTTTAACGCGCTCAGATGTTCCAAACATCCAGATGTTGTGCCAGTAACGCGGAGATTACGAGCAGTTTGTTACAGACGATCAACGCTGCGATCTATCAGCTGATGAAGCAGATGTCAAAGAGAACAACTGGTTCCAGGTTAAACTTGTCAAAGATGAAACAGCTACAGCTCAAAACCTTCCCAAACCAACACCCTGTGCTAATTATCGAAAAAGAAGCTGCCATGCATATTTATATTCCACAAATGTACATTACAACCGCACTCAAAGTCACATTTAAAGTTTCTTTAACGTTACATTTAGGGCTAAGAGAGAGTAACCTCACCCCTCGTTACCGTCCAACTCCATGTACACAGCAGAGGTCTCAGATCTTGTGGGGGAGGAATTCCACACACACACAAAAAAGAAGAAAGCAGCACTTGAGAGAAAACTTCTACTTTTAAGTCACGAAATCGAACAAACCGGATTAAAAAAAGGGTTGAAATGAAGCAGAAGATACAGAAACGTCTCGAGGTGTTTTAATTTTTTTTGATGGGGGTCTTTAAACGCAACAAAAGCGGCACATTTCCCACAGAACAGAACTTCAAAAGCGAGTCAACAGCACATCAAAGGCAACTCCAGCGGGGGCCAGTTTGAGTAGGCGCGCACACACACACACGCACACACACACGCTTGGAACTTACCATCGATCTGCGGGTCCTCTCCTCAAATTAAAAACTCCTGTCGCGGCGTTTGTTTCGTATCCGAAAGCGCGTATAAATCCACAGAGCTCCGTCTCCTCAGCGCGTCCACATACAGTCCGTTCAGGCTCGAGTCGGTTTCACGGAGAGAAAAACGCACTCGAGAGGAAGAAGAAGAAGAAGAAAAAAAATAGCGCTTTTCTCCCTCCTCCCTTTCTCCACCTCCTCCTCCTCCTCCTCCGGTTGGTCTCAGGCTGCCATGCCGCACGGTGGCTCTCTCCTGCAGGCGACTCCAACACCAACTGAACCGAGAGGCTGGAGCAGCGCACTTCAAAGCCAGGAACCGACTGCCGGGTCCCGACAGCAGCATAAAAAACAATTACAGCCTCTCGCGCCTCAGAAATGCATTAAAAACAAACCGAATAGTTGCCGGTGAACGTTATTAACGTCAGAGTCACTGTGGATGAAATGCAATCCGAAGGTTTTTAGATTTTTTTTATTTCCAGACCTTTGCGCCCCTTTTTTTCTGTCACGTATCTCCCCATTCGTTTCCCGGCTCGCGAAGTTGCCTCGCGAGGACCTTATCAAAGGCAAGCAATCTTGAGCCAACTCCCCGAGGCTTTGGAGCGTCAGAAGTAACTGATCTGCCGCCCTAATAGCATTATCGCTACAATCCCTCTGTTGCTACATAAACTTTAAAGACGCAGAGATCTTTTTTTTTTCTTCTTTCTTCTCTTTTCAAGACCCGCATAGTTTTTGAGATTAACCCACTGGAGTCCACAGTGCATGCAACCCAGCGTAGATATCAAATAGCACGTTTCCTTACATGCATTTTTTTTTTGTGTGTGTGGTCACATTATAAGAAAACAAAATGATTTGAATCTCCTGAATGCACCCGTGGAGCCACAGATCAGAGCCCCTGCTGCAGGATTCAAACACTTGCTTCAGGGAACCTCTGCAGAACAAAAGTGTTTTTTTCGACATAGTTGAACATAAGCTTTTACTTTTTTCAATCCACATTCAGCCTTCACTTAGAGCATGCTGCAGTAGGAGGTCATTGCTGTGTTATCGCTCCACAGCTCCTACCAGTGGCAACAGAGGCCACATGCATATGCGCCAGATTCAAACATCTGCTCCTCAGTGAAGATAAGTTCTGTGAAGGATGTTATCATATCATTTATGAGACAGAAGAATGACTCCCCTCTGCAGCTCTCACTGTGCAGCTCTGTGCTTTGTGTATACTCCTTAACTGCAGTGTTAGATAACAGGAACAGGGGTGAAAAGCCCATACATTCAATGTACTATACACAACCATTTACTGGTCTGACTGAGAGGAGTTGTTCGGACATTTTGGAGACTACATTTCCTTTATTCGCACTGGAACCGGCTACAGTCTGTGATGCTGGTAGTGTTTATAGAACAGAGTCAATAGTGTTTTGGATAGGTCTTTAGTGTTCAAATGAGCCACCACAGGGGACTCTTTGTACAAGATGACTGGCCATATTCTTGAAAGAGAGACAGTAGGTGTCTCTGTGTGTCCTTGTTGTCTCAGTGGACACAAATTCCAAAAGTACAGTGCAAAGACAGCAAACACTTTGATCAAGTGCGTTCGCCAAAGGTGCCGTGAAACGTTCTCCCTCGATGCCTCGCTTCCCATCAAGGTTAATAAAAGAGCAAATTGCTCTTGAAGAGGCCATGATGACTAAGGGATTAGTCATCATTCAGAGGCCACTTCTATCACCCTTAAATTTTGTTCGCTCTCATCCCGCATGCGGAAAAACCCTCACTGATGTCTGTACACCAAACTAACTGTCCCGCCAAAAGTAGAGCAGCGTTGACTCCCAGCTGAAACTGAGAGGTAGCTCATCTACATATGGGCTGCATCAAAAAGTAAAGGATAAATGGTTAAAACAAATATTGTAGATGTATTATGCTACACATGGGCTATGTCGGCATGTCTGTTGAAAAAAGGCTTGAGGCCGCTGATGCACAGTATATCTGACATCTGGAACCATGCCAGATGTGAGACAGTAATGAGTCAATGAGTTAAAACAAGTCTGCACAAACCCAATTTCTTATCTCATAAAAACTCATCTACACAGTCCGGGTCCCTCTGCAGGTATACAGGTCATTTGGATAATATACTGAGTGCTGCCCACACAATGTCAGCCTTTGTTAACTTTGGACGGCCGTGGCTGAACTCTGACAGTAAACACACCAGGGTGGAAACCATTACCATGGCGATGGTGTGGACCCCCTGCCAGTACCAGAGGCCAGTTGGGCAATCGCATCCCGTCTTGTCAACCCCCTCTATGGTTCATGGGAGGTCCCCATAGGTCAGGTCTTCCCTGCTGCCCCTCAGGAGCTGACCCCAGGTCCGTGACTGGCCTCAGACCAGGGGTGTCCTTGGCTCCTGGCCCTATAAAAAGCCCTTGAAAGAGGGCTTCAGGGGGAGAGGTTATGGGATGTAACCGTCCCTCTGTTTGGGAAGATATTATTACATGGACAGGTCAAATTCAGCCAGACTACAAAGAGCACTATAAATAGAGAGGGGAGGGCACGCATAAATCACCTGTGGGCCCAATCAATTCTTTAATGTTGACTCTTTCCTTTTTTGGATGTGAACTACATACTGAAACAAATTGAGTTTTTATGGTATCTGAAGTCATATCTGATGAAAAACACCTACTTTTTTAAAAAGGACCAAGGAGGTTTTAACAACTGGGTTATATGGTCTCCTGAGCAACCTTGGCCTGTCGTAACTCCAACTGGCCACCTCAGTAGCAGTCGTAAACACTCGGAGTGTGTGTGTCTACCGGTGCTGTCCTCTCTGTGCTGCAGCTCTGTGATCAGTAACTGCTCTCAATTACAGTATTGTGTGCTGTTCCTTTTCGGCTTGGGGTTAAACTCTTTGCAGACCCCTTTGAAGTGCTCATCCCTTTATCTCAAGCCAGAGCCAAGAATTTGGGGGAGGACAATGGCAAATGAAACCAAGAGGGAAGCTTATGGCAATTATCAACCAGGGCCATGAGTAGGAAGTCAGCTCACACAGACAGAGAAAGAGAAAGAGGGAGAGAGAGGACGCAGATAAAGAGAGCAGGAGACAGCCGATGTAGGACAGGGGGTTACTGTTTCAAGTTTGTTTGGTGTGTACACACCCCGGGCAACAAGCGACTGCCAAGAGAGGAAATGGAGGCTACCTCTTCAAAGTAGGTGACAACAGGGGGACAATGGCCTCTGAAGGCAGCAAGGAGCTGATGAGAGGAGATGTGTGTGTGTTGGTGCCAGTGCAGAGGGTCAACACACAACATAAGCAAGGACCAAAGAGTGGAAGAAGAGGATGGAGGAGAAGGATGGTGGAGAACGGAGGGAGAAGTGCTGTTGTCAGCAGAATCAAATGGCACGCAGAGAGAGAGAGAGAGAGAGAGAGAGAGAGAGAGAGAGAGAGAGAGCTGGGGAAGATACAATTAAAGTGTGGAGTTAAGACAGGCTTTGAAGTTGGACATGGTGCATAATACCCTTAAAAGTTAAGGAAGGGCAACAATTTGCCAGTTTGTAATGGGGCTGTTTTGAAGGAGGAAGAGGAGAGGGGGGGAGGAAGAGTGCAAGTGGTAGGGGGTTTGTTTATGAAAGGGTTCAGTTTGAGGGGAATGAAGTTGGATTTCAAGCACCAGTTGGCCCCAGAAGGATGGATGTGTTCTTTTTTTGCAAAAACAGAATGTAAAGTGTGAGTGGGAGCCGGCACCTACCTGTGAATTTTGATGATGGGGATGAGTGCGTGAAAGATGGAAGAAGCCAAGGAGAGAGTGGGACAGGGAGCCAGACAGGTGAAGACAAAAGACTACGAAGAAAGAATGAGACATGAAACAGGAAGGGAATTGGTAGCGAAGGAGGGCAGAGAAGAAATAAAAGAGTAGCAGAAAGAGGGGGGGGGGTTGTTGAAGGTTATTTATTGGTTTTTTTCCCTCATTTTAATCCCATTTTGCGCTTGACTTTTAAGTCTACCAATGTATAGAAACAATGTCGGATGCACTGTCTAATCCCGTTTGGGCCATGAAGCTCACTCCACACTGACAGTAATGACTTTCATTTCCTCTGCCGCTCACACCAAAGCACCATGCAGACACTTCACAGGACGGACGCCACTGTTCTGCCATGCTCGACAGGACAGCTATCTCGCTCTGAGTCAGTCTTAACCTGGACCCTGGGCTCCCTGACTCATCCTTAATCCTTCACTTTAACCCCATCTTCCTCTTTCCTGACTCAGGAACACAGGGTTCTCAGGCTGGTAAGGTGATTAACTTGCTCGTCCGTTCAACAGATGCCAGATTTTTATCTCTTTCCCCCCGTTTCCTGTTCCTCCAGAAGAGGGGGTGTGACGTATCAACAGGGTGAGCACCATGGCAACACAGAGACAAGCTCTGATGAGGGCAGACGCCTCAGAAACTGTCTCACTTGACACAGGGATTTTTAATACTGTTCAGTATCACATTCAGACAAGAACCATGTCCACAAGAATGCAGAATCTTCAAATGCTGTTTTCATGGTGTATGTTGTGCACTGAATGGTAAAAATGTGAGCTGTACAAGCTCAGTATATTCGAGGCAGCTTCTTTAAAGAGCTGTTTGTTTATGGGAGCAGGTATAAAGACTTTATGTGTGACAGTCACACTGGTTGTCACAATGTCAGGGCCACATCTGCCAATCATTAGTTTAATGACCTGAGGAGGAGTTTACATAAAGTCAAACACAACTTTGGTTTTTATGGTCTTATTTTCTTTGATTTAGTAAATATAGAAACTAAAATGTGACCCTTTTAGGTAGAAGTCAAGGGATTTAATTTTCTCCACCACAAGTGCATAAGTAGCTATGAAGAGGAGGGTTATTTAGACCATAATATCAAAATGTAATGGAAAGTAAACGGTACTGAGAAATTGTGAAATATCTTAACTTCATATATAATCTATTTCATCAGCTTTTTAAATTCAAAGACTTTTTTGGTGCATTTTGACTGAATGCAGTGAATTTCAGAGATCGCAAAACTGCATAAATGAGTGGAAACATTGTGGTGCCAAAAAAACCCAACTCATCGATTGAGCAAAAAAAGTTTGCTTGTCTAACTTTATGAATGAACAGAGACAAAATAAAAAATACTTAAGAATGGACACACCTTACTAAGTTAAAAAATTCCTGGATCCACCATTTTGTCCAGATATGTGCCAAAATGTAATGAGTTCTTTCTTGGCCCATGTTCCATCATTCCACCAAGTTTAGTAAAAATCCATTTAGCAGTTTTTAAAATACTGAAATCCTGCTGACAAACCAGCCAACCAACAAAAAGGGGGAAAACAAAAACGTAAAATATCCAACCAACAGTACTGGTACAGATAGACAGGCCAAAAGGAGAGAAACTATGTATTTTAAACTTTGCCTGTAATGGTGGAGATGTGGCCGTTCTGTACTCACCAATGATCCCTTTAAGTGCAAGAACTTTAGTAAAATAAGGAAAGAGGCTGTGAGAGATCAAAATAAAGTGCATGGCGGCAGAGCTACCAGACACTTAGACAGAGACATATAGGGCATGCGATAAAGGCAAACCTCCCACACTGTCTTGACTGCATGGTCTTCTGTCCCTCTGCTCAACCCACACTATCAGCCCAGACGGCAGATTCATGGCACAGTCGCACAAACACAACCTGCTGTGCCCTCTTCTCTGAGGCCGTATAGCCTCTAACACGCAGCTGCATATCCTTTTCATAGCTCTTGCTGCGTTTGAGTGACAGGGCCGGGGAAAAAAGGAAAAATCATTGCCATAAATACCGTTATGAACAAAGAACGATACAAGCGAGGAGCGAGGCAAAGACGGAAGAGGCAGAAAACACGATGGAAGACAGAAAAAATAGCCTAAGTGAAATGCGTTGTGTGTGTATGTGTGAAGTGTTGGCGATAAACAGGTTTATTTATGCAAGCAGCGTACAGCAGCCAAACACAGGCCTCCTAGGGTCTGACTCCAAATACTGCTCTATAAAAAGATCCAGTGACACAGCTCACGCACGCACACATGCACACACACACAAACGTACAATGACTTTGTCAATCACACGCCGATGTACAGTCAATCCCAGAGGCCCATCACAAGCGCTCAGAGTGAGACACGTCACATGTGTAAATCTCGTAAGCGGCAGAGAAGCGAGGCAGTGAATGACCTCGAATCACCCTACGTATTCTACAGTTCGTTACAAACGACTCCCGCTCTTTGAATTCATGTCCTCATAAAACGCAGACGACATCTTACAGGAATAAAATACTCAAAACTCAAAACTGGCTCTGACTTAAAGAGAGAAAGAGAAACCCCATTTCCCGGTTGCTGTACAGTCGATTCAGTGTCACGAGGCAGTTTTTCGTGTGCACTGGATTTTAAACAGGCCTTTGTGCACTCAAGTCATGTAAACTGCTCATTAGACAATGAAACATTAAAACCTCCGGCTCAGGCAAACACATGAGAATCACCCAAATTCAACATGAGCAAGTGTTATACACCAGCACCAAGCACGAGTGCAGAGTGAGAATATGCTGGACGAGTGGAAACCTTGGGAGTTTCCTGACTGCCCTTTACTGTTGTCACACAACAGTCCACTGTCTGATGTGGAGATAACGAGAGGAAGCGAGGGCTTTGATCCTTAATGGGGCCGAGTCGGCCGTGTGGAAATGACATTCATGCCTTGTATTTACACAAGCACAATTATGGAGGTTATTTTGGTAGTAGACAATCAATTAGAGCGAAACTAGTCAGGGTAATAACACAGATTAAAGGAGAGGTTTTGGCTGGAGCATGCTTGGGTGTAAATGAGCAGCAGGCCCGAGTACACATTAACCTTTATTTCTACAGAATCAGCAGCTCCATGTAAAACTAGTCTGAAGGACTCGGTGTGCTTTAAACAATGCGTTAGTTGGATCACCTACAGTATCTTCCCGGTGGAGGGATTGGGTGTGGCTGCATCCAACAGTTTCTGTACAGGCCGGGGTATGTGTGAAATGAAATGTTTTATATGATGTGTCATCTGATGTGAAGGCTGATAAATACCAGGTGTATTAGCTGGTGGCTCAAATAGGCCTAAACTGTCAGAGCAGCAACACACATCAGTGCCAAAAGCTCTCAATGACGTACATGGACCAAACTTTGGACCTTATTCAGAATGAGACATACTTTGATTATAATGTTTACATGAGTTGCTGATTTACTATTCCATTCATATTCCCCATATTACCACGTTTCCTGACACCCCTTCTTGCTCCAGTGGTTGGACTTAAAGCGTAACTGAGTGTCTTCTTTCGGAGTTACATTAACTTTATCCTCATCTCCACGAGTCACTGGGTCGAGACCGAAAGACACAGACCTGTCGGAGACTGATCAGAGGAGCTGAGGGATGCAGCTCGGAGGAGGCAGGCTCTTTAGAACAGACTTTTGTCTTCAGACAGCCAGTTTAAAGCAGACTGAGGCCGTTGCTGACACAAGAATCACACATTCAGAACATGCAAAAAATGCATGTGCAATGCTATGTTGCAATAGTTATGAATCCTCTGCGTACATCTTCCAGAAACAACAGACTTTTCTAAGGCTTTGTGCTGAAAGACAAAATTCCTGTTTCTCAGATGTCGGTCTGACAGTGCTCTCTCCTTTCGTCTCTCGTTTTTTTGTTCTTCTCCCTCTGTCTGTCTCTCTCTGTGCCTGGGCAGCAGAATCAGCACATCAAATAAATACAGAGAAGGCTATAGTGTTTCGTTTGGAGACAGCGAAACAGGTCACGGACAATGGGAACACATGGAAATGCCTGAACTGCGGGTGTAAAATAAGAGAAAGCAATTCCAGTGCAAGTTAAGTGTAAGGGCCACTTTGAAATCAAATCCGATTTTGGAATTTAATAACAGCTCCAAACTGTTTTCCAGGAAAAAAAACCCTTTTTGAAATGATCAGTATTCAAGGCCACGCATTCCTCACCTACCAGAGACACACAAATACCAGTGGATGAGGGCTCATTATTCATCCCATTCTTGGTCCACCAAACGTTATTATCGTCATAAAACCCCCTCACTCCTGGAGGACCCTTACACACACTCACCCGCTCAGTTTATGAGGTAAATCAAGCTAAAACTAACACAGTCTAATGCAACAGTGCTGCAATAAATCATCTCTTCATGAAGGTCAGTTTTCAGTTTTCATTCAAACTGTTTTAAAGGTGTTGATTCAACTGTGCTTTGAACTCTGTTGCATTTTATGTAGAGTTGTCTGCTATTAACACACCCTCATTAGCGCGGTCTCGATTCTGGGGCTGCATCCTTCAGGGGGCGAGGTCTAGCCGGTCCACGAAGTCCACCTCCAGTTCAACTCTGACGACACATGGCCGGAGAATACTCACAACACAATGGAAGTGTTTCCAGGGGACACTAAAACGTGATGGACATGGCTGGGACACTTGCGGTCAATTCAAATAATCTGAGAAAATACATTTGATTAATTGAGAAACAAGCTAATGTCATGTTGGCTGGCAATATATCATGCTAACTTGATATTTTTCAGATCAACATGTATTGTCTTTGCTGTGGCGTTGTTGATCTGAAAAAGACAGAGCTAGCCTGTTATAATAGCATTTATCTAACACTGAGGGATCGCAAAATTCAACTTCAGGCTTCACAAACCATGGCAACAACAATGGTGTCCTCGCAATGTTGATTACTTTTTCGCGTCCCCCTGTAAACACCTCTGCTGTAATGTGATGAAGACGTTTTCTCCATTTGCATGTTTCGTGACTATGAGCATGTGTTCTCTTAAGATGCCGTGCGTTGAGCTCTCAGGGCCACCGTAGGATCATCTAGAGACATAACACATGCAGCTCGAAAGCATCGCTGACTACATCATGTAAAACGATCAGTTGAATCAACATCTGACACAGTTTAAACCAACAGTGAGCGATGAAACGGCCACAGATAGTTTCTACTGCACAAATGTTGTTTTGGACTACATTAGGTACAAAGGCGTTCCTAATAAACTGCTAACTGAGAGTACAGTGGCCATTTCGTGAACTCCAGTGTCTGATTGATTCAGCTCTGGTTTGAGTGGAGCCGTTGGTAAAACACAAAGTGGTGGCAGAGGCAGAACCAGCGGGGCCAAGGACTGTAGTGTTTGGCCAGAGGTTCAAGCGATCTAGTCGCAACGCTCTTTATCTGAACCGACCACAAACCCCCAACTACTATTTACAGTTCAAATGAGGGCTTGGGCAGAAAGGCGATGCTAAATACTGATGGGGGTGATGGGAATTCAAGGTCTTTGACTTTGTGTTAAGTTATGAAGCTAATCTTGGTTAACATGCATGATGTGGTCGTATAGAAACAAGGGCAACACCGTCAGTTCCCTTATTGAGGGATTAATTATGAGATTTTTAAGGCAGATGAAATCACATGCAAAAATAAAAGAAACGCATAACAGAAAATTATGAAAAAGTCATTTATTAAAATGATGCATTTTGGTGTGAATATGGTAAATGACGATGTCTATTAAATATCAACAATATCCGTAATAAAATAGAACAGAACAAAGTAGCGTGTTGAGAACATAAAAATACTCTTTTTACAAAAATACAAAGCAAAAGTAGAACATGAGAATTAATAAATATGTTTAGAATTCATGGGAGGCCACAGCATGTCACATTAAAACATGACTGGTCCAGGGGGGTGACAGGCGTGTAAAACACTCGTAACAGTCAATGATGCTCACACCTGATTGGACGTCTTCTCCTTCATGTCCCGGTGTAGGGGGAGGCTGTGGTTACACCATCGTTACCTGTTAAGAAAAAAGTTTAGTCATTCATTTGTTAAAGCATTTAACCAACTTAATTCTACGGATAAACTTTAATTTAAACCAACTGTCTTTAGCTGACTTGGAGATTTTCAGTCACTTTAAGTTGAGAGGTAGAAATAGCTGATTATTAATGTGATACGTGTGACTGACGGTGTTTAAAGGCGTTTGCAGTGATGTGAGCGGCAGCTTCATTTGACGGAGCCTCTTATCACTGCACATGTTTAGATGCTTATAAAAAAAAAGACACAAATGGCTCTTACAGTGTGATGGAAACAAGGCAAATCAAACAGGACTGTCACTCAGACTTCACTGTTGTCAGTAACACACAAGTTTATGGGAATTCAGGATGTTCTCACTCATCTGTTTGTGACAGTGGCCTTGAAGTGCAAATCAAACACAACAGCAAATACATAAAAAACTAAAACAAGAAATAAGAAAACACAACGGCATAAATAATGGAAAAGGTGCCTGATATCAACAAGGCCTGTTGCTGATTGGATAAATGCACAGTCCGCCTTTTTAAAAGGAACGACATGCTGACGAAATGTGTTTTCTGATTCGTCATCATGTTGTCTGATTTGTCGTTGTGTTCTCAGATTTGCAGTTGTGATTTGCACTTCAGGGTCACTGTAGTTTGCACTGTCAGCGGTAGACTTGCAGGGCATTGAGGTATTCACGTATATGCACAGTACAGAAGTACAAACGTCCACATGAACTCTGTACAGGCGTGTTTGCACACATGTTTCTATACAATCTAAACAACCATGCTAACCTCCTGCTGCGACAGGCATTCAGGTCTTCCTGCAGCAAAGACGCTCTCTTCTGAAGGAAGTTAACCTGCAACACAGACACACAAAGCAAAATGAAGCACTGAGAAAATTGTTTTCAATCTGATTACACAAGTAGGAAGTAGGAAACCAGTGCATCAGAAATAAAGAAGTGGGACGTGGAGGAGGAATGATGGCTATACGTCAATTGTGCCGTTGGGTGCAGGGGGTTAGTTAAGAAGAGGAAGGTGAAAGAAAGACCTGGTTGTTGAGTCCAGGGGTCAGGACAACAGGGGTTGGGGGTCAGGAGATTAGGTCAGAGGGGTTAAGGCACAGAGGGACAGAGGGGAGATTATGAGCCAGGTTAGTCGAGGTTAAGAGGCTGCGAGAGGAGGCTGCACCATTCTGTTTCTTGGGGGGCTACAAAGCAGAAGTTTATTTATGAAGTGTCTTTGGCTGAAGTGAAAATAAACCCCATCTACATTTACACGGCATCTCCAGCCTGGCAGAGTAATCACGGCCCCAAAAGAATCTGTATTGTTCTGGGACTACCGTACTGGAGCCGAGGGTACATTCCTTTCTGTGGGGGAGACCTCAGGGAAGTTCTAGCATTTCATTTGGCACTTCACAGTCAAGTAAATGCAAAACCCCACCGAAATGTGGTCGGACGCCTGAGACACAAACTCTCCCACCTCCCCCCCCCATGTAAAAAATAATGCACTTTCATGTGCAAAACCGAAGACATTGTCAATGAGAGGAGCGACCACTCATCATTAATTACATCTTATAAACATATTTGATCACGGAGCTGTGGTCTTTGAACTGAAATAGGATCTTAGCAGACCTATGAGAACGAGGCAGGGGTTCGTGATGAGCCCATTTAACAAAACCTTGTACCCCCGTTACAGAAAACCCTCTTTTGTTTATAGTAGAAATGCTGAGAAAATGAAAGCCCTTTATTGAAATTCATTGTCAAAGTGGGTCAGATGAAGAAAGACACATGGCTCCGAGGAACAACCTGGCGAGATGAGTGAGGTTTTTTTGGGGGGGTGAGTGTGGTTTTGCAGGGGGTGATTTTGTGATCTGATGGATAGAGAAGTAGAGATTAAAGTTTATAAAGAGGATTGGCAGGGAGACGAAAGCAAAGGCTGTGATCGAGTCTTTCACCAAAACCAATACCAAAGATATCTTTAGTCTCCAAACAAAGAACTCTGAGATGGGTATTCATTCAGTGTTCGGTTTATGTTTCCGCCGGTTTGGTTGATTAATAGCAGGGGGAAGTGAAAGATAACTTAAAAAAAAGGGGAAAGCAAGATTCCAGAACTGAAACAAGTCTTTGTACTTGACATGACCACAAACTCTGTCAGTTGTCAAAGACTTTGACAACCTACCCAATCTACATTATCCAATGTTATGGCCGCTTGTAATTCAAATAACGTTTTAGATTTATTTTTCATTTCAGCTAGACTTCGTTACAAAGCAGGGATTTACTTCTGTAGGACAAGTACAACTTGGATGTTCCTACTGAAGGTACAACAGTAGGCACGACTTCAACAAACCGCCCCTTCATTCACTGCTTTCAGACATAGACTGAAGTCCGAACATTTACAAGGAGGAAGGTTTTATATTTACACTAGATAGATAGTGTTGCATGTGTCTTCTCATCCTGCCTGTATCTGCTTTGTATGTTTGTAAGCAGTCAGTTCTCACCTGAGCTTTGAGAGAGGTGATGGTGTCCTCCAGTTCCTGTCGGAGCTCCACTGGCATCAAACCTTTGAGCTTCTCCTGGTACTCCTGACGCACCACAGTCACCTGAGAGGACAGCGGGACGACAACCAAGCAGAGTCAGTTAACTTAGTAGAACAGCTCACCAAATACAATTCATAACTCCAGATCACACAAATCAAACGTACACGTCTGTGCACGTATACAAACAAATACGAACTGCCAAGCAAATGAATAACACTAATCAATTCAATCAGTCAATATATCAGTAATATGTGGATATTGTTGCTGAATAAGTGTCTCTGTTGCCCCTTCACATCCACACTCACATGTGTACACTTTCAAACGCGGCGAACAAATGAACAGCTCCTTTGGAGGAGGCACACTCACTCACACCAGACAGTGGGTATCCCCTCTTTATTCATGGCTCAGAGTATTCCCTCGCTCTTCACAGCTCCTTCACATCTCCACAGGGGGTTCGCAGACCGGCACGGCTCTCTCTGCACAACACCCCCTACTGGCTGCTAATGACTGCAGCCAGATCTGACACAATGCATTTATGGGCTCGACACAGCTGGGTTTAGAAGAGGACAGGGCCACGGTGGAGGGGCAGGACACATCAAACACGGCAGCAGCTCAACAGCTCGCTAGCTCGCTAGCTCCACTGGGGAGGACCGGAGGAAGTCTGTCTGGGGCTAAATTACACTCCACTAAACCAGAGTCTGATTATAGAATTTGAAAAGGATTTGGTTAGCGCAGCCCCCCCTTTCACCCACAAACACACATGAATGGATGCGCAGGCGCACACATACACATACACACACAGACACACCACCAACATAGAGGCCTGTCTCCATGACTTCAGAGGACATTACATTGCCTTACATTCATTGACTGGAGACTTGTACTAACCTTAACTAATACTTAACCCTAACCCACAACTCACATCTTACCCCTATTAGGACCCCATGGGGTCGACTAGTCCTGGCAAGGTCAGTGCTGGAAAAGGTCCTTAAGAGGAAACAAAAACGAGTAAATGCTGAAAAAGAGTTGCTGACTCAATTAATTCTTAGTTTGATGAATAGTTCGACAGACCTGGACGAATCAACGGGGGCTGTGAAAAGCAACAGTTTTCACCCTCATATTTCAAGGTGTAACCAGGGGAGAGCCTGAGCAATTTAACTGACCATTATGTGTTTGACAGAAACAAAGTCCAGCTAACATCAAGAATATCCCCCCCACCTCTCATCAGTCCCCGTCTTTGAAGCGAAGGGTCTGTGAATGTGGTGAGGAGGAGGAGGAGGAGGAGGAGGGAGAATGACAGGTTTTCTTAAAATAATTTTCCTGTTGTGGATTTAACTGATTGTTCTGGCTTTGGCTAATTAATCTTCCTGGGCACAATGAAAGGGGAATTGGGAAGCACTTCAAAGCAAGGCTCAGTATAAATGATCCCAATATGAAGCAGCTCACTTTGTGTCGGCACAGTGTGCAGCAGATTACTCTGCCACAGCTTTGCCAAATTTTTATCAGGCTCCTTCTGCCCTGCCAGGTCAATAACACAGGGCTGAGAGTCCATTGGTTTACAGAAATACGTATTTTACTCGCTGTGTGAGAATGAAGTCAAGGATAATTTGAGAGTGACTTTTTCAAACAAGTGGCAAAAATAAGGTTTTCAGAAGCTTTAATTTGAATGTCCAGGAGTTAAAAAATGAGCTGAAGCTACAGGACTGCAGATTTTCGAAACGTCTATCTCTATCTATAGCAGCTTCTGTAGTCATAACAAAATGGCTAGCCAAGACAAAACACACTCCACTACCTCAGACCAAAGCAATAAACAATGGTTGAATAAACACATCCCTTACCAACCACTCTGAATATAAGTCTTAGATTCTTCAAAAGCCAAGCTCCTTAGTTTTGCATTCTTGGTTCATGTATGGTGCAGTCACCGCAGCAATGAGAGATCCGCTCTGCCTAAATTACAAGCTCCTTTGTGGCGATGCTGTCTCCATTTTCCTTCCCATACATTAGAATGGGCAAGGCTACAGCGGCGTATTCACCGGGACTCTCAGAGAGCAACGGGGACGACTGGATCCTGTACATACAAGTGTAGAGCTGATCAAACTGGACAAGCCATGAACGTTTGCTTTAACATCGGCATTGAGAGAAACCATGAGCTAATGTACTGAGTGATACAATAAGGTTGTGTGTTTCCCCAACGACTTCCTGGACAACGTGACCAACCATTCAGACAGGAAAGTATAATAAAATACCCCTTGTATTGGACAGTAAAAGTAGTATAGTTAGCAATTAGCATTGCTTTTGTATTATTGCATCACATATAATGAACATATCCATAAGTATATATTATTAAGCATGTGATACAGCTCTCTGCTCTTGCTGCAAAGTCGTAGACCAAAGGACTTGCAATCACATCTTTTCCCCGGCATGTCTAACTAAAGCTCAGCCATAGTTTACTATGCAGTGTGTGTGGGTGGAAGCAGCAGCCTTTTTCTGTAACAACACCTCTGTTGTGGAAACGTATGCAAGGCTAACAGACAGGAAAAAAGCAGAAGAGGACAAAGTAATGCACTGATTCAAAATTTCTGACTACGCCGTCGCTCTCCTTCAGTGGTGTTTAAACACAGGAGCATCTCTGAAACTCCCCAAAGATGTCTGACTCGTTCCCTGAGAGACATTTGTTCGCCTCCTCTTTGTCTCTTCCAAGGTCCCTCCTCTCACATGTCTATTTTTCTCCATGCAAACACACATTTTTCTCTTCAACGTCTTTTTACAGCAAAGACATGTTTGTTTTTCTGACAGGTGGCAGGAGGCATGTGATGGCATCTCGGAAACAAAAAAGCCTCCTCACTATTAGGACAGATGTTGGATGCCTTTGAACAATACTGTTGATCAAGCCTTGCATGAGGTTTTGGTCATTGACGGACTCCAGATGAGAGCGAGCACGAGAGAAAAGAGAGGAAGGGAAACACAGGGAAGAAAAGTGAGCTGCGATTTTTCAAAGCAATCAAAAGGGACTTTGACTTTCTCGAGAAAAATCAGGTTTCATCTCCACAGCTCTTTTCAAAATGAGATTTTGTTTGTTCCTGATGAAGCAGGATTCTCTAGTTTTGAAGACTGCAAGGAGCTGCAGTCGTTTTCCCCTCCCAGTCATCTTAAAGTGATAACATTTCATCTATATATAGTCTTTAGATTGTGGTTTTGACTTTCCCCTGCGTTTGGTACTGTCACATGGTGTGATTTTTGACAGCTGCCAGCAGAAAGGAACAAGCCTTCAACACTTTCAACGTTCAAATAAAATTTGTCACATTGTTGGGAAGCTTGATGTATGCTAATGAATTTGGGGTGTGTGTGTGTGTGTGTGTGTGGTGTGTGTGTGTGTGTGTGTGTGTGTGTGTGTGTGTGTGTGTGTGTGTGTGTGTACAGGTTTGCGTGGGCCGGTTTGTGGAGTTGGGGGATGAGTAGCTGCTGGAAAGACATTTTTGATAAACCCCCTTGTTCCAAAGTGACAAAAACCTTGTCAGGAACAAGGGTGTACATCAAAAATGACGCCACTCACGAAGTTCGCACCTCCACATTCACAGAGTTGGCACTCCGAGAGTTCACCAAGGGGCGATTTGAATTCAAAAATGCTTTGTTGCGAGTGGGAAAATAAAAAAAGAGACCGCTTCAGAAAAAAGGAGAGAAAAAAGGAAAAAGACAGGAGATTAGAAGCGGCTACAGATCTTAGGGAAGTTGTTAGAGATGGATTCGTAGCTGCTGATGTAATGTGCCTCAACAAAAACAGCACATAGGAAAATGACTGAATCCACAGAACTTAAGTTCAACTCCTCCGCATCAATACCGAAAACAGCTGCAGAAATTAATTTTTTTATCCAACCGAGTTCCCGTGTTACAGGAGGATACATCTTTAAAACGTGTACAGTTCACCGCGCTCGCTGTATCATTACGTATTTATAAAAAGAGCTGTACATTCTGCATCTCTCCTTGAGGAGAACTGAGCCTCACAGTGATCTGCCGAGCTGCCATTTTAGAATAAGGGAGCCTGCGAGGACCCACTAACATTGGGCTTTTGTCTGAAATGGGGATGGATTCAATTTGACACAGGCTCCGATTGGCACTCGTGGAAACATGACACCCAGGTGAACGCGCTAATTTGGCGAGACGTTGAGGCGAGAAAGCGCCTGAGTTGTTTGTGCGTTCATGGCGTTGAACATTGCGCAATGGGGGAGAAAAACACAGAGTCAAACTCCTCTACTGGCAAAGGATTTTTAATGCCTTTATTAAGCAGGTTTACCCACAGTGAAAAGAACCTGCGTATATTTGCTAACTGTGGTGTAAAGGAGGAATGAAACTGGAGAAATAAACCCACCAACACCCACTAACATCAAGCTTTCTTTTTACCTAAACACATTATACATGTAAGATAATGAACAGGAGGTGAATCATTTTATTCTGAAGTTAGATTGTTACACTGTTTTTCTACATTTTTCATTTGACATATTCTGGAGTATAATGTTGTAAAAACTACAGCGCATTAGCATCAGTGGTTCTGCAGTTTGATTGACGTCAACTACATGTTTGTCCCACAAATGCATCTTCTCTGGATACCAGAGAATTTGCTGAGGAGCTTTGCCTATTTATATTTCTTAAGGATGATGAGATGAAGAAAAGGTGGATGGATTTTGTCAAGATGCCCCCCCAACAGCGAGTTGTTTTCTCGGAGGTTTGATGTTTTCCATGACATTTTTATGATGAATATTCATATGTGTTATGCTCATATAGAAGTGGCGAGGCTCAAGTGTTTCCCAGAACCTGTCCGTCCAACAAGAGACAGCGTTTATCTGGGCGAGTCGATTTAAACGTCTCCACTGCCACTGCCTCTTCTTACTGTGATGAAGTCACACTTTATGTCAAACCGTTACCTGCTGCACCTCATTAAAAAGCTCTTACTTTAACTGTGCGCATCACATCTCCAGTCTCACATGTCCTGTCTGCTCAGGCAGCGGTTTCAGCTTTGACTTCACTGAGATTCCTTCATTCTTATCCCACCATGACTCGCTTCCTGCTTATTTTGTCACAACAACACACTCTGCTATAAATTAGCGAGATGTGTTTGTGGCAGAGAATCAAGAACTGTCAAGTTTCTAAAATTGGTACCAAATGCTTAGTCAGATTCTTGTTTACGGATTCTTTGCTCCAACATATCGCCTGGTTTAAATCATACTGTTGCTGATTTTATACCAGAAAGAAGCATCTTTGGTATCTGTACGAAAAGATCCTGATGGCAGAATAAAAAAAGATCAGCCATGCAAGTCTAACATATACACATCACAAATACTGGTGGCTCTTGAAAGCTGAAACGTGTTTCAATAAAACACATTTTTCTGTTTTTTTCAGCATCAAGTGCCGAGTATATTTCACGGCTTCACGATCTTGAATACGAAACATCTTTCACGAATAACATAGAGACAGAGAGTCTGCAGTAGATTGTAAGATGCTAAAAAATGATCTTAAAGGATCCTGACTTTTTTCTTATTTTGTGTCATTTGCTAAAACACAAAATGAGATTATACAATACTGCATGGAAATAATCTGACATGGTAGTAGAGACATAAAAGAGCAAAAATATATAAGAGCAGGCACATTTCTTTTAACAATTACACATTACACTGCTGCGCAAAAATCTTTATCAAATCAAGGGATTTGTTGCAATTATTCATGTCTTTGTGTGAGTGAATAACTCAACATAGATGCAAAGCCAAAAAAGAGAAATCTAAATCCTCACCCTGATAAAAAGTTCTGATGTTATAGAAGTCAGGGTCAGGGCACAGCTCTTCCTAAGGCAACTGTTACAGCTCAATTCCGCCTCAATCCTATTCCCTTACTCACACGTACATGGACCTGTAGTTACAACCCCTATAGGGTAGCGGCCACACAGACTTTGGGGGGTACACGGACATATGCACAGAGCCTCACATACAGTCTTATGTTCGGGTAGGGTCCACATAACCAAGTGTCCATGCATCGAGCTGGACTTCGAGTGGCCTGTAAATGTTTTAATAAGAACTTTGGGGTCGGTGGTGTCCGCAGCTGTCCGTGTGTGCATTCGCCGGGGAGTGTAATTGAGGATTAAGTCACAGGAAACATTGCGCAGCGCCTCTGGGACTGGGTCAGCGACCAACAGCTCCTAAAAACCACTGACCCTTTCCTGCAGATTTATGACAGCCAGACACTAAGGTGTGTGGCGAGTGTGTGAAGTGTGTACAAGGGTCAGTAGGCGGATCAGAGTGGACACAGGAATGAATGCCTATGGTGTACATACCAGGGTACAAAGAAGAGCCTCCTGTGTGAGCGTAGTCATTAGTGCTTTCTTCTCCGTGTGTGTCAAGGTCAAAACAGAGCCTGATTACAGGGCATTCTGGAGAGCCATGGGGAGTGTGTGTGCATACAGAGGGTTCCCTCTGAACACAGGCGGTGGTGGCATTCCTGGCCCTAGGCGCTGGCTCTTGAAGCCAAATCTCAAGGAATTTGGGAAATGTGCGAGGGGGCATATCTCTGGCTCTGAACAGGAGAATGAGATATGGCAGAGTGATGAGGGGAGGGAAGGAACGTAGATGAAGAATCTATTTTGTTTGTATTTTGTGGCCCCCTGGAGGGTCTAGTAAGGACAGCAACTAAGGGGTGAGGGGCGAGGGACATGAGGTGTCGGGGGAGCAAAGATGTTGAAGAGTTCAGTTAAGGTATTCGAGAATCCCAAAAAAGGAAACCGGAATTAATAAGAAAATTTCCTATAGATGTTTTGTGCGAGCGAGAAGCAAAAAGAAGTGTGACGAAAAGGCTGAGGGCAGCGAATGGAAAAAAGTTCATGTTGGGCAAGCGGGAGTGATGCAACGCTAATGGTGAGCAGCAAATGAGTTTGAGTGAGAGGCAGTCAGCCTCTCTTGTACATGCCTGACAACCATGAAAAAGAGAGTGAGAGATGGAGGGGGGAACAGAGTGAGCGTATTACCTTCTCTTCAGTCTCCAGCTCTTTGCTAAGCAGCTTCTTCTCTGAGCAGTGCAGCTGCCTCTGAAGACTTTCCACCTTTTCTTGCAGAGCCTGGGGAAAGGGAGAGAGAGGCAGTGCTGTCAGCTGACTGACAGGGAAAATAGTAACTCGAGATCTGTGTAGTGTAATTGACCCAAAGTGTTATACACACAAACACATCTACAGTTTCATTTGCACAGGGAAGACACACAAGCTGACTCGGAATGAGAGACTGATCCAAACCATGCATGTAATAAAAAAACAAGATAAGCAATTCAAGACACAAATAGATGGTCAGTGAGCAGAGATGCAGCCTGTGATTAGTTATCATGAGTTCAAGGGCTAATAATGAAATCATGATAGAAATTACTGGGAAGCGTCCCTCATTAGGATCAAACTTATTTCTAGACAAGGACACACAGTAAGAGTTTCTGACTCGTGGAATTAATAAAAACTTTCTTGGCTTTTGTGAAGGAGCATTTGTTTAAGGATCATCATTTCTTTGAAGGCAATTTAAAAGACATTGTATCATTTAGTGGATAAGGACCCTTCTCTATGTGGCCCACTACCTCAGTTGATCAAATCTCCAGCTAAGGTGGCAATAGAAAATGTAGCTTTACAAGAATCAGGCAAGAAAGAAGAAAAACAAAAGAAAGTGCACTGTAGGTTTGAGTGCGTGTGTGTGTGAAAGGCAGTTTCTGCCCGTAAGTGATAGCAGTGGAAAGAAAGGAGCAGTTCCTGTCTGTGACACAGAACCAGATGTTTTGAGTGCACATGTGGACACTTCGTTTTGGATTAGTCTGCATGAAAAGCAGTGATATATGCACGCACACACACATCTTATCATAAAAATAGACATTCATTCAAACTTCCACACACGCAAACACCATCAAGCGTGAGGGCCACTGTCTAGCATCAATATCCTCAGAGTTTCTCCCCAATGGAGTTGATTGAGGAGTCCAGGTGTTGCCTTGTTGATTTTCAGAGCTGAAGGAAACCCAGTCCAGGTGACAGCCATGACCGCCTGATCTACAACCCACTGCACTGACATAAATCACACACTGAGTGTTAGGCTTCAGGGCCAGGATGAACTTCAGGGTTGCAAGAGCCTCGGACCAAAAAAGGAAGGAAGCGGCAACAGAAAAAGAAAACTGTTGAAACTGTTGTGGACAGTTGGATAGTCAGGAGATATAGAATTCGATACAGTAGATCATACATTATATTTCTCCTTTTTTGACATGTAATGATTTTCTTTTAATAATTTCTAACCTCTGCATTGCACCTCGGGATGAATCTACCACCCGAACTGCACTGACACAGGTAAATTCACTTTTTCCTTGCAGTGATGGATTTCTCGATCAACACACATAACTGGCCTGTTGTGATTCGGGAGCGCAGTGAGGTCAGTTTCAGATCTGCAACATGAAAGGCAGCTGGTCTCCAGCATGCTGATCCTATTAATCAGGCTATTTCTCAGGCAGTCACGATCCCATTACAGCCCACATCTCCATCCAGTGCACCCTGTTGCCTTCGATTTCATCATTTCATTTTGTTTATTGGTGAATCAAAGGCTCAACAACCCTGGAAAAGCATTTGTTGTGGAGCTCGCACCATTTACGCACGTTTACAGATTGTAGTGGTCAAGCCGTGTGAGAGTGAGGTTTTTTCATTCTTTTTTATTTGTTTGGATCAAATGTCTTAGAGGCTTCAACCAAAACGCTGCTCGTTCACTTTGAATGGGGTGACGATATGAATGACCAAACTGCATTGTGATTCTGTTGCGTCACATTGCTTGTGCTGTGTACGCCAGAAGTTATTCAGAGATCACATTTTCATGCCGCAACGGAAATGCGTATAATGCGAAAGAGCGCAGCAGCTGGCTAACCTGGTTTGTGGCTATCTGGTTGTGAATTTTCTTTCCTGTTTACTTCTCTTCACCATTGCATTGATAACTAGCATGGCACGTTAGCATGAAAGTTGACTTGGATGACAGTAGACATGTTTACACGGACACCAATATTTTGATATTAACCCGATAAAGACAATTGTTTGAATAAGACTTTGCCATGTTAATAGTATTTTCTGATGACTCGTATTCTGACCTTAGTCCTTATGTCTGACCTGACATACGGCTGTTACCAACTGCTTGAAGACACGACTCTACTTGACTCTGGGTTCCAGTGTAAACAAGTAGAAAGACGAGATATTGACATGAATCACAATCAAGCTATGCTCTGTGACATGTAAACAGGAAAATTAATGGAATATTGTCATAGCAACTCATGTACACAACATAATCGAAATAATGTCTTTCAGATGAAGGTTAACAGTAGGAATATTGCCGTCCATGTTAATGTAGTCAGCACCACAGAATGTGATCTACAGACTGTAAAGTTTTCTGGGATAAATCTTGGATGTTGGGTTTAATAAATAGAAATCATAGAGCAATAAGCACAACAACATTACACTGATGATAAAGATTATTTCTTGTTGAGCGTCTGTGGAATATATAGTAGGCCTTTCCATCTGTTACTTACTTTTACCCTAATGTCATCTATTCTTTTAGGCAGCAGCATAGCTAATGAAGAAGATGAGAGACCCCAGCAAACCAACCCTGACTTTCTAAACCGCCGCTTCTGATTCACTGCATTGTGACACAGCCTTTCTGGACCAGGTCTTCTGGGAAGTAAGGCTGACTTGGTGTGCCTCACTACTGACGCGTTCCTCTCTTTCATGTGGGTTCTGTATCTGATGTGCTCAAAACAACTCTGAGGAAAGGAGTTCAGCACTTGTCACTTCATTAATAGAAATATATTGGATGATTCTGCTGACGAATAGAAGCTGTTGGTGAGTCAGAAAGGACCACGGAAATATTTAGTCATTATCGCTGTCTGGCATTGTGGTCACATTACATGATATTTAGGGCTGGGCTTATAGGCACACAGCAATAGATATGAGTCTGACAGACAAATGTGAATTAAAAAATAAAAGACACTGCAGACAGGTGTTAACATCTGTCCAGTGCAAACCTGGGGGCAAACATCTCAAACGATAATTAATTTGCACATTTATATCGCTTTCAGAGGTAATTTAAAAAATAACTTATAGGTGAATATAAGTATGGACACTTACCATTTTCTAAGTCCAACTTCCTGACTGTCTCACATTCACACTTACATACACACAAAATCCAGGATGTTCCTATAGCATTGAGTGTGTAAAGGTGTGTGAAGGACTGTGTATAGGGGATCAAGCTTAAGTGTTTCCAGATGGTATGGGTGATATGGTCTTTATCAGCCGTGAAGACTGGGATCATTGAGAACGGGCCAGGAGGAGGGGGACATCAAATTTCCTTAGGGACAGATGGGGAGAGGGGGGAGAATGAAAGAGAAAGGTGCATGAGGGAGAAAAACCTAAACAAAATGGAAAGACAAAGGCCTGTGAAGATGAGACAAAAATATGACAATATCAGAAACAAGAGAAGAGAAAGTTCAGAAATAACAGAATGAGCAACAGCAAGACACTGATGAGGAGGAGGAGGAGGAGGAGGAGAGTGACATGAAGGAGAAAGAAAACACATGGCCAGAGTGAAGAGATGAGGGCAGCAGTGCACCTCTGCTACACAGTCCCACAGTCGAGAGCTTCAAGGCCCCTCTCACCTCTCCATCAGCAATGTGCCTCTGCCTTTCATTCCAAAGTTTTGCTCAAAGGATTAGCGAGGCACACGCGCACACAAGCACCAACAAACACAACGCTCAGAGCGATCCATGCAGGTATAGGCATGCATTAATATTAACAGCAAAAGTTCTAAAAATGTGAGTGCTACACTCAGTCAAATGAGTGTGCGATTCTAGTGTTGTATGCACACACACACACATGCACAGAGACACACCAATCCCTGAGTCATCTTTCCTGGGTGGTCCTCGTGCTCAGATAAGGGAAGCATGTTTCCCTAGGGTGAAGTTAAAGCAACAGAGGGCAGGAAAAAAGCAAAGAAGGAAGGAGGGAGGGAAGAGTGGGAGGAGGAAAAAAGGCCAGGGGCCTCTTTAAACTTGGTGTTTTGTTAGGAGCCGAGCTGCTCTTCATGTGCGGCGGGGCCTTCTATTTGCAGCGTGCTGTCAGAAGTTTCTCCCAAAGTCTGGATTAAAGAGATCCTCTAATGACACTGAGGCTGGACGACTTCAGACAGCAGCAAAAACCTCACACTGCACCGCCTCCAGCCAAGGACACACATGCACACATACACATACCAACACACACACATACACACTGACAAGCAAAGGGCTAAGAACAGATACATACACATGGTGCACAAAGCACATAGACATATAAGCAAAGACACAGTATGCGGACTGCGCCCCCACACACACCAGCTTTAGTAGAACAAGGCAGAGTGTGTATGTATGTCTACTGATCTAATAGTAAATAATAAAGGAGGTGCTAACCTCAAGGAGAGATGGATGGCCAGAGAGATGAGCACAGACTCTCTTTTATCTGCACTTTTATCAAAGGATTGTGGGAAAGGTAAAAAAGTGAGTGTAAGAGAAGCTGGAGGAGGAGGAGGAGGAGGAGGAGGAGGAGGAGAGAGGTCTCCCTCCTGAGGTGTTAGAGAAGAGAAACTTTTGCTTTTGCTTTGCTGTCTGTCTGTCAGTGTGTAGGAATAAAAAGACGTGCTTTAGCAAGTCGACCAGGACAGCCCCTGTGAAAGATATCACTGATATTGGTATGAACTGACTTGCTTTCTGCACTTTGATGCTTTTCAGCCCTTTTCCCAGAGTTGATTCCAAACTGAAAGTGGAAGATACTGCGATGTAGTTTAACTCCTGTGAATGGCAAATAGAACAGTAATCTGGTCTCTTGCAGTGTGTGCACACATGGCGGCACAGTTATGGAGGCACCTTCGCTAGTACTCATGAAAATAGTAAGAAGACAATTGCTGCAGTAATGAAGACATGTTGCAACTGAGCTATGCCCACAGGGGGAACACACTGTTCTCTATCTTTCCGACTCTGTCTCTTTCAGCTGCTGAGACCTAAAGTAGAAAGAGAATAGGAAACAACTCTGTAATGTGCACCATATGCCGAGTGCGTGTGTTTGCGTGAGGGCTTACATACATATATTCTGTTTATCAAATACTATATCGTTTAATTGATGCTAAGTTTAGCTAAGTTGCAACTCTTGACAAAGAGTTGTAAAGATACAAGAGATCACGGTTTTTATCCACCATCGAATCACATAAGTTGCTACAGATATGATGAGCAGGCAACAGTATGCATCTATATACAAATTTAGCTGAGATTATTTGACAAAATTAGCTGAAGTTAGTTTTCCATACTGTTGACCAAAGCATTACTGTAGTTTAAATAAATCAAATCAAAAAGATGGTTCTGGTTTCACGTAAAACGGTGGATATTAACCATAGACTGTATGGATGATAGGACTTCTCCCCAAAAGTGTAGCCAAGGTGTCTCAACCGCCCCCTGATGGCTGGCTGCAGTATAGGTCATTAACCACCTCATCCATGTTAGCAGATGGGACATGTGCCAAACTAAAAAGTCAAAGTACACGTCAAATTATTTTTACTAAGATTATTTTAAGTAGTTCTTATCACGCTGATGTTGAAGTGCTTCTTTTTCTGATAAGTTTGGTATTAATTAGTTATTTGATGCTATAAAAACAGGTGGGAAACATCATGATTGACGGCTGAGACTGACTCGCACATATATTGGTGGGACCGTGATACCGTGGCTCCTTCCCCCTGTCGCTACACCACAGACTGTGGTTGAAAATGTGCAAGACGGCAGTGCTCGTATCCAAAATATTTTGGCTTAAATTCTGGATAGTGGGAGGAAGAGGAGACATGTCGTCCATCTTTACATACAGCCTAGGATATTAACATTATCTCTCACTGTCTGATTGTGAATGAGCTACTTGGAGTGCTGAACATGATG
Source organism: Hippoglossus stenolepis (assembly GCF_022539355.2). Taxonomy (NCBI): domain Eukaryota; kingdom Metazoa; phylum Chordata; class Actinopteri; order Pleuronectiformes; family Pleuronectidae; genus Hippoglossus; species Hippoglossus stenolepis. The sequence continues at coordinate 8,332,438 of NC_061498.1, forward strand.
AGAACTACTACCCAACACTACACAGATTATTTGGATTACTTTTCTAACTGTATTCAAACTATATATTTTTTTACTTTCTATGGGATTCTTCAAACAGGGCAGCAGGAAATATAAGGCAATTATGGTTTCTTAGGATGAGCCCTGTGGTTTAATGAGTAATTTCCGTTTGTTGTCCTTGAATGGAGTCTGTCCTCTATGAGCTGTTCTACTTCCCACGTTCCCTTGTAGCATCCTGGAATGTTATCTCTCTCCTGCTTCCACCTCCTCTGATATGTGGATCAAACACTGCCGGGAATCAGCCCACAGCCGGAAAAGTCATCAATCAGCCAACACAATGCACACACAATACACTCATGCACGCGCACTCAAATATTTACGTGGACATGAAGGCATATGGGTGCTTATACAGACACATGAAGACAATAAGAGATAAAGAGAGAGGGGGATCTATACCTTCACACATACTTATACAGATACTAAGGCTACATCCGTACTACTAAGTTTTCATTTTAAAAAATGCATTAACTCTGCTACCACATACTCCAGAGTTTTTGGGGCCACTTAAATGGAGAAGTTTCAAATTGGAGTATGGACAGGTATTAAAACTAAATGCTAGCGTGGACAGATATCGTTTTAGTTAAAAAATTCAAATAAAAATATAGCAGTATGCAGCCTAAATTACATAATTGTTAATATAAAGGACAAAACAGACCTGAAATTGAAGTTGGAGCACAGTCTTAATGACAACTACAGTCTCCTCAAACCCTCTAAGATTTATGAGCACCATGGCCACTCAAGTGTAGCCAGACTTCTACAAAATGCAGTTGGGGCATAGCTGAGCAACCACGCTGGCTTTGTAACATTACACTAGACTTCAAACTTTAGAAGTCACACTAGTGAGAGCACACAATGGCAAAAATCTATTAACTGGTTGCTCAGTTTGGGTTCAAGACACTTAATTGGATGGAGACAGCATGTTAAGGAAAGTTTGAAAGCTGCACTAAGCAAATTAAGTAACTATCTAAACAACTCCTTTACATCTTAGGGTTTTTGTGCAAATTGTCCATTTACACATTGAGCAAATATACAAATACAAAGCATCAAAGGCACGGTAATGTTATCTCCCTTCTTAACACTTTGTAAAAGTCCATTAATCTGTCAGCTAACAGCTATGTGAAGTACTGTAGGTAAACCTAATTGAATTGTTAATGCTCAGTGTCGTCAACGTTCGAGGGGGAAGTGAAGTAACAGAGCTTTCCCCTCACTCAGCAACCATGGCATAAGTGCTCTTTAGCAAGGCACCAAGACAACTAACCCAAAGAGTTTAGCAGTAATATGCTTCCATATTCCAAGGAGCCATGAGAAACATTTCTTGATTAAAAAAAAACGAAAAAGTAGTGCTCATGGACAGAATAAAAAGAAAGTGACGGAAACACAGATGGCATAACATCAATAAACAAATGCTAGTTCAAGGTTGACATGAAGAACGTGGACATGTGTTGAAGGACGTGAACAGACAAACGAACAAAGAGGACAAACATACACACAACGATTGAAGCAACTCTTTGCCTCTGCAGCAGAGGGTATCCAGCACACCTGTTCTTGATCCACTGCTGCCATTCCTTCCCACAGGCAAAGTCATCCTTTCAACCCCCTCAGAAACTAATGCATATATAACTACAGAACTACAGACAAACTGCAGCTGCTACAACTCAGGCCTGTTGAATGTGTGCATGTTTGTGTGGCTGAGTGTGTGCGCTCTGGAAACTTGTCCCTTGTTACTGGTTCGCATGCATAAAAGCAAAGCATCGAGATCACATGGACGACATCTAAATGTGACAAAAAATATACACCCCACATTGTCCTGTGCACAAAGACCAGTGCAGCTCATGTATTCACTCTGATCCTCAAACAGAGCGAGACAATGGTCACTGTTGCATTATGTAATGTGTCTGCTGTCACTTCACCCAGAGGACACTGCAACTGGACCTTCTCTTTAACTAGCACCAGAAGTAACTGCAGGATGGGCCACAGATCCAAGGTGTGTAACGCCTGTCTGTCCGTCTATGCTTGTGTGTGTGAGTGCATGTGTGTGAAAACACAGGGTATGTGTGGGTGTTTGTAGAGACAAGGGCACTAACTCAAAGCCATGTTTGTGGGCGAGTTTGAGGGACAGAAATATACAGATAAATACTTAGTGAGGAGAAAATATGAGAGAATGTAGGCCCATGTATAAGAATGAGACATGAACAATATGTTAAAGGTGTGTGTGCGTGCGTGCTTGTGAGTGCGCGCACAGCAACATTCTGCAGGCAGAGACAGGAAGCACTGCTGTGGGGAGCAGGAACAGCGGTGCTGATCAAAGCCCAGGCGGGTGACACTATGGGCGGAGTGCCATTGTTTATTCACCAGCCACCTCTCCCTTTTGGCAGGGTGAGGTGAGCATGTGTGCTTGTGACTGTGTGTGTGGAGACAGACAGAGTTTGAGACAGAAAGAGTTGGAAGATACAGACTTCTAGAGAGAGGGTGTGTGTGTGTGTGTGAGAGAGAGAGAGAGAGAGAGAGAGAGAGAGAGAGAGAGAGAGAGAATGAGAGAAAGAGAGCAAGAGAGAGAGAGAGAGAGAGAGAGAGAGAGAGAGAAAGAGAGAAGAGACACATGTGTGTGTGTGTGTCTTTGTACCTTTCTCTTGGCAGGCTAATGTGGGCTTGAGGTCTGTCAGATTTGGCAGCTGCACATTTCAGGGAAGTGCACACGCACACTCATTCATACAGCCTTGCACACTCAACATGCACACACTGACAAATATGCACCCATGCCTGTGCATATTGCTACACAAACACACACACCATGCACTCAAGTAATTCCAATAACTTCACTATTAATCTCAAACTCTTGTGTCTCATCAAAGAAAAATAAAAAAATCCATCCACAAATGGAGACACTTCACGAGGTAACACATGCACAGAAACAGATGACATCAGGAAGTGAACACTAACCCAACTGCTGGCTACGTCCCAACCCACTACACTGGCTTCCTCTATATTGGTTCCCATTTCCCTTATCTGATATGAATAGATTGGACAGATGAAAGCAAATACGATGCTTTCATCTTGCTTTCACCTTCCACGGTCCTTTGACACCGGCCCGGTTCCAATGCATTAAAGCTGCCCACTCGTGCATTGATAACAGTTAAGAGATAATTGGTAACCTAAATATAACTGGATCAGAAATAGTGGCCCTCTAACTACTCTGACCACAGCTCCATGAGAGAGATCATTCATAAGAAACAAAGGCAGGAAGTAAGGTTAAACACTGGAGGGGGAGTTTTACAAAACCTCAACTTCTTTTTTTTTTACCAAAGAGTTAAAAGGGGCTTAAAGACAGAGATACAAACTTGGGTTCAGAAAGTGCGTCCGTATTACATGCAGTTATTTGTTTCAGTTTAATATAAATAAAATCCTAAATTGATCTTTATGTTTCACATGAGGTCATAACGACATATAGAGCATATGATATTTAGTCTATTTGACACTCAAGCAGAGCAGAGCAGAACAACATGCTCCCACACACGCCACACAAATATCCTACTCCACCTAAACATCACTTACACAGAAAAAAACCCAGATAATGAGCATACTTAACTGTACTACCGTTGTTCTAAAAAAAGGGGTTTACGAGATACAAAGGTCTCTGCAGTGAACAACCACATTTAAGTCACAAGTACAGTAGAGCCACAGAAGGAGCTAAATTCAGGCTGGAAATGGCAGAACACGGCTGGTGAGGAGGAAAAACAAGAGAATCTGATTTGGTGCAGCATGCATTCAGAACAACTGTTTTGGGATTATCCCAATTCAAATGCGCAGCTAACTTTGATGTTATTTTCTTCCCCTCCCATTGTCTGAAGCCCCTCGCTCTCTTCATAATCCGAGCCCTTTGAAGTGAGCAGCATGGAAACAATGTCAGCAGGCGACACACTCCCTCTGATGGCCCACTGACAGCTCTCCGCCATCTCTGTCTGTCTTTCCTTTCTCTCTCTCTGCCCCTTTCTTCTCTCGTCCCTCGGTTTGCTGTGTCAATCCTTTACACGTACTCCATCCATTCTTTGCCTCTTCTCCCCGTCTTTTCTTTAATTGTTTACGATCTCAAACTTCTCCTTACGCCAACTCCATCTTGTTTCTTTATTTATTTTTTTTGTCTCTTTATTTGCTGTTTGACCGAACTTACCTTCCTCTCCCCCACTGATTCTCTTCTACCGCTCATGTCTGGCCTTTAATAAGCAATTCAACCACTAATTGGACTCTCATTAGCGGGTGGTTAATACAGCAGGGATCATATTAATGAGGACACAGATAATGGAAACTGAAAGCCTCTGTCTGCTCCCAACACATACGCCGAGGCCTGTGTCTTGTGTACTACAAGAGGGGAGACAGTGTGTGTGTGTGTGTGTGTGTGTTGTGTCACGGTACAGTTAGATTACAAGCAACACAGCTACAATATGAGCATGTGAAGCCAAGAACAGCGTCTCCCTTAATGTGACAATCAAGAACCCTCTGGAGTAAACAAGGGATGAATTGTTGTGTAATGTGCCTTTAAGTGTTCAGTGTGTAACCGCATCATAGAATAATGTTTTTGTCGTCCATTTAGATAGCAAACACTGAGAAGGAATAAGTAACTACTGTTTCCATTGAAACAGGAATAAAGAATTCATTATAATAATTGCTCATGACTGAATATCAGTTGATTTTTGTTTTGTAATATTGTGTCACTAAAGTATAAAAAAGCAAACAGCTAATCATCTGCAATGTGTGTGTGTGTGTGTGTGTGTGTGTGTGTGTGTGTGTGTGTGTGTGTGTGTGTGTGTAGTCCCAATGAAAATAAATGTGTGAAGCTTTGTTGATCATAATCTGAACACGGTGCAAGAATTAATGTGTCAGTTTAGAAATAAAGCGGCTGTCAGACGTGAACTCTGAAAAATGTAAAGAAACTGATGTCCTGACATTTTCCTGAGTTTGCCTTTCACATTTGAAGAATGCAGCAGGAGCCTGAGAAGAGCATGCAGGAGGCGGGACATGACGTATAAATTTGGTAGCAACAGAGGATATGATATTTCAGACAGTTCCTCTAGTTGTGAGGCAGAGCTCAGAATAGCTATTACAGAGCAAAACTACCCGCTTTAGGAGAGAAGTCAGGTCTGAGTGTGTGTGTGTGTGTGTGTGTGTGTGTGTGTGTGGGGTGGGGGGGTGTGGGGGGGGGGGTGGTGGTGGTGGTGTGGGGGAGAGAGATATACAGGGAGGCTCACAAAACCTCACTACTTACTATATGAGGCAGCTGCAACCACAAACAGACAAGGTTGAGTTCGGAAACATGTCTTGATCCCAGACACAACAACTCTTTATTTAGTGAGCCACACCCAATCAACTGACACTGTGTCCCAGTGTGGTTGTTGGGGCAGAAGGCAGATTGAAAGATCCTGTGATTGCGAAAGAGGAATTTGCAATGGCGGAGGGAAAAAGACTGGCGAAATGAATGAATCATCCACTTTTATTCATCTGGAGTCTAAGTTATTAAGCAGTGGCATAAGTCAAACGTGGACATTTATCATCAAAAAAGACATTTGCACTTTCAGCTCTAAATATCATTAACTAAAATTGTGCTATAGATGAATTTAAATTACTTTAAAAGCAATAAACATGAGTAAAAAGTAAAGTTGACGCTAAAAAAAGGAGCAGAGCGTAAAATTGTATCTGTAAAAGGGAATGACAGTAATGATATAGACTTGAGAAGTGGGGTGAGGCAGACACAGCACACGAGCAAGTTTGCAACTAGCCATAAAAACGAAAGAGCGCATGCACAAACTGTGACCTTGCTTTAACAAAAGAACAGCGACCGGTGTCTACTCCATAAAAGTCAAATCCAGACAAGACTTTTTTTTAAGGTTTACTGACACACCCCACCCCCTACAGTTTTTACGTGTAAAAGGTTTTGGATTGACACCGCAGAGACCAGGGATAAAGGACAGGAGGTACATAAGACAGCCAAGAGATAAGAAAGACAGACAAAACACATGCCAGCTTGTGGACTCACCAAAGTGAAGTGCGGATGTTGCTAAAGGTACAATTTTCAAACCGCTCCATTAGTCAGTAGTAAAGTGAAAATAATATGCATTAATCCAAAGCTGCTTTCAGACATGCACTGAACTTGAAACACTTTTTCTGGTGGGACTGTTTGTGAGGATGTAAATTTCTGAGTCAGGTCTGTCATTTTCCGAAACAGCCCAGCTGAGAAAACAGCAAGAAAATGTCCAGAAGATTGACGAGCGAGTGAGTGGGCGGGTTGATGATATTTCTAACGCTAACGATATTTCTAACGCAAAAAAATGGAAAAAATAAGTTTATTATTCACACGTCTCACCAGATTGAGCCATTTGCTTCTACTTTTGTGCTTTTCCACAAAATCAGCTCTGCTAAAATATGATGAGGTAAAAACTGATAATACAGTAATATTGCTCTGGGCGTCAAACCTAATACGTTTAGTAAAAAGATCCATATTATGTGAAGAGGAGAAGCAGTTTTTATACTCAGCCAGTTTATATAAAAGAGGAATATTGCAGCAGAGTAATCTAGTTTCGCATATCAGGATTGCTGATAGATGCAAGTGATATCAAGTGAGTGTTCTCTTAAGTGGCTCTTCGCTGACCTTGTTGGCCTGATCGGCTCGGTGAGTTATTGTCCTCCGCTCCTCATCCCATCGGGCGTTGGACTCCTCCAGCTGCCGCTCCATCGCCAGCTGCAGACGAACAGCCTCCTCCTTTGAGTCACATACAAACGTCTGTAGCTCCGCGATAAGCTAAAGGTGAGAAGAACATGAATGTTTTTAATTACATTTTTAATTGATGCTCGTGTGTGTTGAGGATCGACAACAACTGCCTGATGGACTGAATATTGTTATGGGCACTGGTCACTCTAGATAAGCTTATGTTTTGTAACGAGTGATGCAGTCAAAATGAAAAGAAAACCTGCCGCCAGATGCAGTTCAACTGGTGAGGTGTGTGACCAATGCAGAGACTCATGCTGTTTAGAGGGGAAGAAGGTCATTTTCTGTCGCTACAAGTTAGAAATGTCACCGAAACACTTGTGACTGAGGACTATTTGTAGATGCTACAATACGATGGTCTTTTATACGCCTAAGGCTACGGTAGAGAAGCTACAGGCTGTGACAGGTGTGTGGGTCAAAAATAGGTTTGTTAGAAAAGACTGAAATCCGTTTTTTGTAGTGGAAGAATAAACCAAGTTAAGACCACGTGATTTTATCTCCCTGGGCAGGACTCAATCTACCTGGGTGGGCTGTGAAACACTGTCATGGATTTGGATGGCAGTAACAACCTCCTTAAAACACTGCTTTTCCCGGAGTCTCATGTCTTTTTTGAGACAAGACAGAAGATAGAGCGAGCTGAGAAAAAGAGAAAGGGGAGGCAAAAAAAAAAGAAAAAAAACAGACAGGAAGGAAAAAACAACTTCCTTTTTGAAGAGCAGAGTGACTTTGTGTTGGTGAACTTGCGGTGCACACTAAGATGAAAAGGAACTGCCTCAGCTTTGAAATCCTCCAGTCAAAATTAACATTCTATTTAAGCCACTGTCAGGGAAAGGCAGAGGAAAGATGAGAGACAGTAAAAGAGAGAGGGAGAGGAAGGGAGAGAGGGGGAGAGAAGAAGGGGGTGTAGGGGTGCTGCTGCTAGCTTTGGGCTAGATAGATAATTGTTTACTGTGTTCAAACTCTGGAGGACTAGCCCTGCTGGAATCTGCACGTTGTGTGGGAGTATGGGAGTTAGGGTGGTGCGGGTCGACGGGAGAGAGTGAGAGGGACAGTGTGAGAGAGTGAGAGGGAGAGAGAGATTAGGCTTATTTTGTCAGTGGGAAAGCCACATGAAAAGAACAAATGGCACATTATTATGGGAACATCATTTCTGGGCATAATAATTATTTTGCAATATGGAGTCCCTGCATCTGCTGGTCTTCGGCCACGGGGCGGTGGTGGCACTCTAAACTACACAACTCAGCTGCCTGTCTTGTGATCCCTGTATACACACACCACTACACCTTTTTCTGTGATAGCCAGCCAGGCCTTTTAAGTCACTAATGGTCTGGTGAGACTTCTCTATTTTCCCAGCCTGCTAGCATCTCTGTTTAGGGCTAAAGGCTGGCTTACTTCTCCATGAACCTGAGGCTAAACACAACAACACAAAATTTCTCGATTCTTAGATTCGTTGCAATAAAAGTTATGGAAAATATCTGGAGCAACTGACTCGGATATTTACATTCATACATACAGCCCCTCCAGAAAATTTCCGGAAAATTTCCAGACTTTAATGCATGTCTGAAAGCAGCCCTGGTCTCAGTTTGCTTCTTGTCTATTCTATGTTCTCACATACAGTATTTTAACACAGCTGAATTCCTGAAAAAGCTGTTCTCATCCATGTTTGCTGGTTTCAGACAGGACAACAAGTAAGAGATAGTGACTGAAACGCGGCCCATTATGACAACATGTTCACCAGCACTTACTTTCAAGCCACGTTCGACCAACTGCTCTGCTAAAATACAGATTTTATAACCGCGACATCCGACGTCCGATAAAAAGACCATACACAGAAGTTAAAGACAACAGCTGTTCAGTGATTTCAGCTATATGTACTTGTAAAATGATCACTTGGAGAGAAAGCTGGAGGCAGCAGAATATCTTTTATATTTTTGTCTTGTCACACAGCCCTCAACCTCCATCTGTTTAACAAACTGCTGATCCGCCACATACTCCACACGAGTAGACACAGATTTGTGTGGCTCGCTTCTGGGGAAAGTAGCTAATGTTTGTCCACAATGTTGTAAGATTTGTCTGCAGATGCTAAATTGGGTCAGTGAATGTAGACGCTCCTCATCCCCATGACATAATGGAAAGAACAACAGCCAATGGGTCATCACTCACCGTATTGATATAAGTATTGATTACAGCAACTTTAACATTGATCAATATAGATAATAACTCATGTTTGAACAGTGATGGCAATATAATACAATATAAGGACTGAGATTGGATCAAAAGGATTAGATCCTGTCACCGGTTTGGTGAATACATGCCTAAGAGACATGTAAACACTGTAGAACTAAATAACCAGTGTTGTGCTGAAATAAATGAGGTGGATTTGCATATAGAGTGAACTTCAACCTTTTTTTTCCCAGAACATGGTCCTTCGCATGCACTGTGCCTCCCATGACAAATTCCTTCCACCTCCCACCTACTCCCACGAGGACGGTCAGGGATAAAGTAATGATCTCCCACCAGCACCACTGCTACCACCCACTGTACCCTGATCATTAAATGGGGAAAGAGAGCAGCCCTGTTCAGTTCACAGGTCACCCAGGAGGACCACTCACAGCTAGACGCTTAACACACAGGATTGGATTGGAGAGACACTAATTAGGAGAGCCTGTGTATGTGTGTGTGTGTGTGTGTGTGTGTGTGTGTGTGTGAATAAGAGAGGCAGTGGAAGAGAGACAAAAGCAAAGAGGTAACGTGCAAGTGAGAGGGATGTGTGTGTGCATGCACGTAAACATATACCCTTACGTGGTGCGTCTCCAGTCCCCTCAGGATAATGTATGGCATGGTATGTTTTTAATTGGGCTATTAGCCATGCAGTTGAGCTCAAGAGCGATGCCCCCTGTCAGACACTGAGGGGTTAACAACTGGGGTTAGCCTTTGAGGTTCAGAGGCCTCTTGTTTACATTTGACTGAGTTGCCCCAAGGGGTAGGCAACAAAGGTCCCTCCGTTCCACCTTTACCTTTTAAAACAAAGCCGTCCAAGCCCATGACAAATAGCCTGCATTAATCACACATATTAATATGTTTGCACAAAAACCCACACCTCCAGCATCAGCCTCTGTATAACAACACACTTCACCAGAGGTGTTGAATTCTGCACACAGAGACTTTTCTTTAATGTCAGAGAGTGTTGTTTGTTGAGCCTGTGCCAGCTTTCTGTCCCTAAAACAGGGAGAGTAGGATTAGTCACTTGTTGCTGTCTGTGGCGGCGTACCGCACTGGGCAAAGCGGGCAAACATGGCTGAACTTTCACACAGCATTCAACTTCTTTTGAAGTCAAAGCATTGTGTAACCTAATAAGCTACCGTTTTCTCACAACATCTGCGCGTCAACCCCGCTTTCAACTCTGCGCCTCTGCCAGCCAACTCAAAATGGGGGGATTTAAAGAGAAGAAAGAAAGAAAAACAACAAAGCCCCCTCTTTGGGTAACGAGGTGCAATTAGGGCCAAATGATTGTGATATTTTAATCTGCTAGAAGACGACTCTTTTCTTTTATATTGTAAACACTACTCCGGGTGTTTTGGATCCTTTAAACCGCCGAGGTTAGAGCCACCTGAACTTTTGAGACAGAGTGTGTCTCCTGGTTGGAAGTTATATTCCTGGTTGGAGTGAAGAAATAATGTTAAACATATGGCCCTCAAACAGAAAGGTTTGGAAAGTGTGGCCAGGCAAAAAGTTGTAGAGGCAGTTGATAGAGAATGAAGGGGTGGAGAAAACAAACAAATGTTTGCAAGTGTGAGAAATATAATTAGGTTTCTTTTGAGGTTGATTTACACTTCGTCTTCAGGATGTTGCAGAGGCTAATTGTGCTGGATCAGTAGCTCCAATCATCACTGATCCAAACAGCTACAGCGATCACACAGAGAGGCGAGCTTCTGGAGATTCAAGTATTGCTGATAGTAAAGCAAATTGTCCTTTAGACTAATTCTTCTCCTAGTTGCTAGCAAAGCTTTTCCCAGTGCACACTTCCCATTATCACTGATATTAATGAATGCACGACATGGACGGTTGATATACGACACACTGATCTAGTCTAAAGTGATTCGATGTACAAAATTATACAGTCGATGATAAATCACTTCCATTATTGGAGATATTGATGTTGGAACAGATGGAACAACTAAATGCAGAAGCCTCAATGTGGATGCATCATCAGCACTCAGAATTCTAACAGCTCGCTATTACAGTGCAAGGTAGAGCAAGCAATGTGTGGATTCTAAAGTAGCAGCAATAGATTTTTGGTCACTTGGGGGCTATTAACTGATTAAGGACACTAGGAAACATCAGCAGGAATTTTCAGTTGTGTTTCAACTTATGAATGTAAGGTTAATATTTGCTGACTATTGGCGATATTTTTCATATCACACAGGTATTTGATTAATTGTTAATATGAAAATATGGATTAGTGCAGCTTTAAGAGCAAAAAAGGGAAAATCGTAAAAAACCTCATGCCAGATATGGGGAGTGTGTGTCCACGTTGTTGTGCAAATGTGAGTTGGTGCATATCTGCTTCAGGGTAAAAGGCAGGGTAACCTGCGTGTGTGTGTGTTTTCATGTGTGCTTCCTCACATTTCCCATCAGTACATTTGTCCACATTTTCAAACTGTTCCGTGGGAAAGGTAGAATATAAAATGAAAGAGGGGGGAAAAAAGGTAGAAGAGAAAATTGATTACCTGGGCAGACTTGGTGAGCCTCTGACTGTACTCCTTCTCAATCTGCTTCAACCTGCTGTTGGTCTGCAACAAGAAGGGAGAGGAAGGTGTGAGAAACAGATATGCAGACAGACGGATAGACACACACAAAGAGGGCGAGTTGTGAAATTGAATCTTCTGTTAGGAAGTGCACAGACACATCACCTTCCCAATCTACCCATGCCTGCTTGCACACACAGGCACGTGCACCCACGCACACACTCACAATGACCTCTGCCTCTTGGCAGGGTCCGTGTGGCGCAGGCCTGTGGCCCCTTGGCATATCGCCAGTCCCAAGGCTCATGTGTGCCAGCAGGCCGCGACAGGCATGGTGCACAGTGGGCACCACCCTACTGTCTGATGCCCTGCCAACAATTCATCACTTAACAAGAAGGGGGGCAGGGGGGAATTAAAACTTTGCTGCCAATTAGCTAAAGGGAGAAAAAAAGAGGTGATCGGGAGATGCTGGGAGACAACACAGTGAAGACAGAATGGAAGTGAGTGGAGATTGTTGTTAAGCGTTTATTGGGGACCGCTCATCTCTTTGTTTTGTGTTGTTTCTCTATGGGAAAGTAGCCAGCTGGAAGCAAAGACCGCGAGTTTCTCATACAAGATCTGTCTCCTTTCAGCCGACTGTGTAGTAATGCCAGAGTTTCAATGAGAGGCTGAATGGTGGAGTGAGATAATTAGGTGTGAAGTGCTGGAATTTGATGGTGATGTCTATGGCTACACAAGGTCCAAAAACTATTGTAGAGACTCCACGACAGGAAGACATTTGGGCAAGGGGTGGTGCCTGGGTAGAGCATCCAGGAGGCAGGACATAACGTTTAAATTCTACTGTGGAAAGCACATTGGTTTTGTTTACAGCACATTGATACTGGTGCCGTCCCAAAAGCTCTTGAATCTCGTTGCTTTTTTTCCAATTTGAAATCTTCGTCTGTCTTCCATGTGTACAGCACATATTTTTATTCTACATTTTTCATCTGTTGCGTGTTAGGGCTGGCAGAAAAAGTTCGGGAAAATGTCTGGAGCCAAACACGGACCCTCTGGATGCAGCTTTAGAAGCTCGGAAAATGTGTGATATGATAAGCAATAAAGTTTAACGCTTCCTTTTTCATTCTAGTAAATTTCTGTCCACAAACAAATAACTATAAAGATTTGACACAATCAATGCAGAGATTTTTTGAAAAACTATATCAATATGCATGAAACCTGATTTATACATAAAACACACATACAGACAGATCCATGCAGCCTGTACACCCACGTACAAAGACACACACACACACACGCACGCACACATCTATCTTGTCCTGACAGCCACTGACATACCGACAACTCCCTAACAAACACGGTTTCATTGAATACACCCCTCGTAGCCATCAACACCTGAACTTCGTTTGGACTCTGCACCCCCATTCAAACACTTCCTGACAAACACCGCCGTCCGCTCTGAGCGGACACACCTGTCACCACAGAAACACAGAGCCATCACCAAGGATACAGGCCTGTCTTCCTGCGCCAGGACGCTCTGAGTGGCGGCCCGCGCGTCCCTAGGGGCCCTATAGCAGCTGATGAGAGAGGGAGAGACAAAGAAGGGTGTAGAAAAGGCAAGAGAAAGAACTGTGTGTGGGAGAGGAGCGCAAATGAAGCCCTTCGATGTTTCTTCTTTACAGCTGACACATTTGTTCCCTTTAATGCTGCAGGACTGCTCAATCTTGGCAAGAGCTTAGCTCAAGTGACACTGGGACAGTTAGTGTTTAGTATAGTGAGCTAAACCTGCACTGCCTGGATTTGTCAGCAGGCTAATTTTCTTAGAGAAAACACCAAAAAACAGCATGGCACTATTAGAGGCACCATTCTTTTGATTTGATGTTATCTTTGTAATTTATATTTCAACATAAAAGCAATGTGGCTCTGTAGTAAAAATGAAAGTGAAAAATCAGCATCCTCTCTGCGACTGAATGTGGGGTAATGAGGTGTATGTGACTATCTACTGTATATGACTGAGTTCACATGTGAGTGTATTCCTGGAAACATATGGCCATATTGACATGCAGGCATGCTCAGATGTTTCATAAAAACATAAAGAGCTTGCTACTAGCCTATTCCTTTTACCGACAGTCACTCAGGGGAATTTGGCAGGAAGCATTTTACAACATCATACATTATAGAGCTCAACCATCTAAAAACACATTAAAATGGCTGGATATTGATGAAGATATGGAGGGTACATGGAAGGAAAACAGCCAAACAAGGCTGTGACAAATACAAAGGGAGAAATCTGAGATAAATTAAAAGCCCAGCCATAAGTGTGTGTCAGTGTGAGTGTGTGTATGTGTGTGTGAGCACTTTCAAAGAGACTACCTGTGCCCTGCCAAAGGCATTTTCGTGCTGAAGGCACTTTGAGGCTGTATCAGGCTCTTCAATCGCCTCTTAATCCTAGCAGTGTGGAGTGCGGCTGCTTTGAAGTGTGTGTGTATGTGTTTGTGCATGTGAACAGGGTTTGCATGTGTATGTGTGTTAAAGAGAGTGGAAGTGAATCTGAAGGCAAGGCATGCACCGCTTACCAGAACTTAATTAATAATCTACAGTGGGAATCAGGCCAAACACACACACTCTTAAAAAAAGGAATGACGGGAGTGGCAGAATGAAGGGTGACAACTTCCCCACTCGCCCTCGCCCTCACCCGCACACACAACCAAACACACAAACAGGCTTAAAGATATGCACACAAGTCACACCTCAACAGAGATGATCGACAAACAGGATACATGAGGGCCAAACACACATCAATAGTTTTATCTATAGCTATTTGGAAGTGAGATTGTGTCAGTGAGAAAGTTTGTGTTGTTTCTCATTCCAGCGGTATTATTAAAAAAGCATTTTTCCAGCCATGGACAAAATATTGTCTCCATATGGCTTTTTCTCCGATATGTTTCCAATCATCTCACATTACATAAAAAGCAATCATGGTTTTCAGCATCGCCCTAAAGCTGAATTAAAAAATAAGACATCAAATCACACTCAATACTCGGACAGGACATAGACAAAACACAATGTGACAGGTGAATGGACAAAGGGTAATAAGGGTTTTAAACCTATAATATGTAACTTCTAAGTAACGTCGAGAAGCAGCGTGGGATCATGGGAGTTTTTATCCTCACCTCCATTGCCAATGAAAATCTACCTGACAAGACTCATGCTTACGGATGAGGTAAAGTATAAAAGTTTTATTCACGTTATGAAACAAGTAGTCGATACAAGTGACCAATACAGACAGCCGACTGGCTAACTGGCTAGCTGGCTAGCAGTTCCTCATACGTCATTTGCCGCAAAGTTATAGCAGAGACGGGCAAAGCCACGAGTAAAGAGGATAAAATTAAAATATAAGACGATAAAAATGAAACACCCTGTTACATTGAATAAAATTGGGCATTTCTCTGAGTCTGAATTTGTGGAAACAATTTGGATAATGTAAGTACACAACAAATATATAACATTGGTCTAGTTGTTTTTAGACAATTTAATCAAGAATTTCTACATATTACATCTTTAGGGTGAAAATTATTCTCACAGCACATTCCTTTAATAGTGTTTGGTAGTTTCACCCTGCACACAACTTGCTGTGTATTGCACTCCATGGAGCCGATTCGCAGGGTTCATTTCTCCAAAACAAAGCACAAAACCGATTTCAAAGAGGAGCTTTTCCCCATTGCTCCACCAAAGCCTTCAGTTTTAGTGGCAGCAGTATTTGTAAGCATTCAAAATGATTCTCTGTTCACCAACGCATGTCTCTCATAACAATTTGAGTTCAATCTGCCAACGAGGGAGAGCTGGGAGATGTTATTTGCTAGTTTGTCTGTAATCATTGCTGTCTTGCTGTGCTTGCCTGTGTATCCGTGTGTGCAAGAGAGAGAGTTTGTGCTGTAATGACAAGAGGCTTTATTTCCATTTCACAGTTTGCCATCGCTGGCTGTCAGTAGTGATTCTCTTCATCCCTGCTGCTCAGTGTCAGTGCTGCATCACACACAGTACAGAAATAATGCATCATGGGCACACACAGACAGGCATACACAGATAAACATACATCAAATACACATACACACACACCATACCAAATGTTCAGTGATTACACACTCAACCAGCCAGTCCTTGGTATCAGAACCCCAATTACATCCATTACCATCAGTTTGAGTGGGCTTAACATTTAACACACATCATAAGGTCTAGAAAAAAAAAAGCCTTGAATGCTTAATGGAAGGAGTTTCTTGTAGAATCACAGATTGCTTTAACATACGCAGGTGGACAGATGTAGCAGTCTCACTCTCCATGTACAGAAAAGGTCCCAAGTTTGACTAAGATTTCAACAATTTTACTTTTTCCAATTGGTCGTTGAACTTTGATTGACCCATGACAAAAAACAAATCTGTATTTCTAGTTTTCTGGCTGGTAGATCTCTCTTCCTGTCTATTTATGCCTCCATCCTTCTTTTGATCAACAAGTCTGCCTGATGTTCAGATCAGGAACTTAACCCCCAAAAAACAGAGCCCAATATCATGGTGTCCCACTTAAAAACTCAACTTCAAACCAAAGTGTAATCTATAGCGTGCAACAAGATGGGAGCTGCCTGATGCCATGTTTTAATGCGATTGAGAAAGTGTGTCGCTTCCCTCCCTCCTCTTGGATGACTTCAAAAAGTGAGCAAGGGAGCTGTGTGATGTTTTTTTGGGACGGCAGATCCTTTACTTTGACTCTTTCATGTGCTGGGTGACTCACTCACTCTCTCTCTCTCTCCCTCTCTCTCCCTCCCTCTCTTTCTCTGCCTCTGGGCCCGATGGTGCACTGAGGAAACGAGGAGCTCACATAGGTCTGGGCATGCGTACACTCGCACAAACACACAACATGTGTTCACACAAGAACACAGTCTCTAGTGCATTAAAATGCTTTAATGTGTGATCGTGCATCCGCTATGATGTAAACACACTTGCAGCAAACAAATTCCGACACAGAGCTCCAATAATCTGAATGCCCCCGCACTGAATATCCTAAACTTTACACCCTTTCTCCTCTTAAATCTGATTCTCCGCTCCCTCTCCCCCATCTCTTTGTCTCCCAGTTAGTCTGTCAGTGAGGTGAATGTGAGCCCTCTTTGATCATCCCTCAGCTTGTGTTTCTCTCCTCCTCGTCTAATCCATGACCGACTGAATAATGTGATTTGGTGTATCTCCAAATGGCAGAGGACCAAACTAATAAGTCAGCAGTGACAGGGGGCAAGGGAGAAGAACAAAACGTGGCTATGACAACAACAATGACAACAACCTTGTACCACCATCTTCTGGCAAAGAGATAGAACAGTACCCTCACTGTGTGAAAGTATTTGGGATCAAAGCTGGTGTGTATGGACTGATATGGATGTCATTTTCTTAAATAAATCTCTCTGCTCATAGAAAGATTTCTCTATAGCTTCAGGAAGATGAAAAATATCCTCTTCATTTCAATAATTGATCTCATGACCTTGAGGATATTCTTCTTGTCTCAATAAAACTGATAAACAAACCCAAACCGCTTTCTGAAGAAGGAAGATGCAAACAAGTGTGGTGCAGTGTTGTGGGGAGTTGTAACTTCTGTGGAAATTTTGAAAATCTGCTGTGCATGTTTTTTGAACTAAAAACGCTTTGGGTGGTCCGTTCACAAGTGCACAGCCCGAAATATGAATGTGAATGCAGCAAGAACACACTGAAGACACATTAAGATCCAATCAGTCAAACCACGTTTGAGCACGGTCAGAGACACGTGTCCACACATGGGAAATTGTGTAGATGCATCTCCAGCCACATAAAAAGACGGTCTCGTCAACTCTGTTCATAGCACAACAAACAAAAGTTATATACACATGATTTTCTTGTGCCAAACAACTTAAATGAGGTTTTGAAGTCTGATGTACCAAAAAGCAGCTGCAGTCGTCTACCCCAGCTGTATCCCTGAGCACAAACAAGTTTTTCAGTTTTTAGCAACTTGCGATGGTCGCTTAAAAAGGAGTGTTTTATTTACTTCTCAGACAAAATCAATGTGTGTCGGGAGATAAAATCTGCTCAGAAATGATCATTTGAGACATGAATGAATTGCAAATCCTGTCAACTGAATCAAGATGTTAGGAAAATATCTGGATTGTAGATTTAGATCTATATAGGGCAGCGATGCTCATAATCTAAATAATCCCCACAAGTTAATCTTACCGAGTCACTTTTGATCATATTTATTGGTTATTGTTTGTTTTGATCTGCTGTTGGACGTGGACTAAACTCTGGACACATTCCTGATGTAAATGAGAACACAAGGTGATGTGTCAGTTGCTCCGGACATTTTGTGGAAACCTTCCTGCCCATGTGAGAATGCAGCATATAAATGTCAGCGAGTGAGTTGATGATGTTTCTAACACTCAACAGACGCAAAATTGAAACAAATATGTCAGGATGAAAAAGAGTTGCCGTACACCTAGAAGATGCCAACAAAAACGTCAACTTGGAAAGACAACAAAATTCAAGAGCTGTTGTCGAGAAGGGCCAACACTGGTGTAGTTAACAAAAACATGTGACCTCTGCAGTGGAATTTATACTTCATGTCATGCCTTTTACATTTGGTACCCAGGTGCCACCCCTCCCCTAAATGTTCCAGAGATCCAGATATGACCCAAAAAATCTGCTGCTTGCTTTAAACTCTAGAAAACGTCCGGACCCCCAATTTTCGTGTCTGGAAAGGGTTTTAAAGAAGCTGATTGGTGCCAAAGAAATTAGCACCTACAGTATACCTTACAGCAGTCGTCGATATCTGAAAGGTCAAAATAACAAGTCGACACACTCAAAAGAAAACTCCAGTTCCAGCCAGGGGACAAATCTCATACACTGTCTGAGCCAAACTAACTTTTATTGGGAAAACCTCAAAGTTATTGGATGAGCTTACACTATATCCTCGAAGCAAAAAAGAAGAAGAAGAGACTGAGTGCAAAACAGAGGCCTTCAAACCTGAGCTGTCTAGTGCCCAGCTTGTGTGTGTGTGTGTGTGTGTGTGTGTGTGTGTATTTGTATGTGAGTGAGAGCTGTCGTGGCTCTCATGTCTCGGTAATCACGTGGTGCATGGCTAGGGGGACACTGGTGGTGCTGTGACACAGGGAGCACCGATTGGCTACTGCATGCCAAAAAGATGATTTCTCATTGGCTGATGTTTGCCTCCAGGTGGTTTTGTCACACTTGGTTAGAGTTTGATGAAATGCCCTGTCCCTTTGATCTGAGGTGAAAGTAGGTGCGCGCGGACACACACGCACGCACATGCACAAACATGTACTGTATTTCGATCTTAGTGAGGACACTCATTGACATAATGCATTTTCTTGCCCCTGACCTTAATCTTCACAACAACATGCCCCAACTCCAGCCCTTACCATGACCTAAATCTAACCCAAACCATGACCCTAAAACCAATGCTTCACCTTCAAACAGCCTCTTAAAGGATGTGTCAGAAAGTGACGATAGGGCAAAATGTCCGTACTCCACAAGGTCAAAATGTCAAACTGGTCCTCACAAAAATAGAGGTATAAACACATGCACACACGCACACATGCAGTGGCCTAGGGAATCATCACATTTTAATTAATTATTTTTTTTAATACATTTTTTAAGCACAGTCATGGGGACGTTTACTACATTGGATGTAGTATACGCAGTTATACCAAGTACACCTAAGTATGCACTCACTCTCTCACACACACACGTGCACACTCATGGACAAACACAGTCATAGACAAACACACAGGTCAACACAGACAGACAAATTTGCAGATCTAATCTCTCTCTCTGCAGTTCAAAGAGCCGCGCTCTTCAGACAAAGAGTAAATATGAATTCAAGGTTCCAGACG
The DNA here is from genome assembly GCF_022539355.2 of Hippoglossus stenolepis. Lineage (NCBI taxonomy): Eukaryota > Metazoa > Chordata > Actinopteri > Pleuronectiformes > Pleuronectidae > Hippoglossus > Hippoglossus stenolepis. The sequence continues at coordinate 8,351,915 of NC_061498.1, forward strand.
TTATTCAAGCCTCCTGATCTTTTGTTGCACACGATCTCCCATCTCTAGTATTGACAAGCAGTGGGAGGTGAAGAGGTTCAACACAAAGGCCTTTTCTTTACTAACCAAACTTTTAATTTTTAACTTGTGTTTAATATGCTGCTCAGCATACAGAAGTGTGTGTGCAGTGTGCACATGCATGTGTGGTGTTCCCACACTTCCCTCAAAGCCTAGCCCTGATTTCTGGTAAGGCCGACTCTTTATAGGAAGCCCTGATGTTCTAGGCTTTGCCACAACTTGAAGGCAGAGGGGAGGACGTGGGGAAAAACAGATGGAAGGTGGGGGTTTTGGAGGGGAATAAAAAAGTTAGATAAGGAGGTGGTGTGGGTGAGAGGCAGGATTCATGCTAACTGTGGCCCAGAGATGAGGCATTTTTATCAGGCACAGAGGCAGCTTCACAGGCCCCTCAGTGGAGCACAGAGATTGGGAGGTCTGTGCACATTCATTCTCACCCATGAAAACACACACACGTGCACCAGCACACACCCACACACACTGACACACACAAAATCCCCCCCACACCTTCTCAGCCTACCTCCATCACTTTTCCTTCCCCCTTTCTTTCTGTTTGGTGAAGCTCAAATGTATAGAACTATCTTAACATCTGATGTTATCTTCTCTGATATTCTGTTTCTCATTATTTTATTCCAACAGCTCCAACTGTCTACTCCTAAAACATCCCCCATCTCTCAGTATCCCTCTCTGTCTTTCCCTTAAATGCTTGCGTCTTTGATGAGAATCCATTCATGGATTTAATGGATTTCTCTGGCCTTTTTTCCAGGATCTGGGCGATGTGTTCAAAAAAAAAAAAAAAAAGGGAAAAGCTGGCCTGCCCAGCTCTGCTTCTGAGAGCACAGTGGACTGCAGAGGACAGCATTTCTGTCTGCATCAAAAGAATGAGAAATTTTCAGCTTACAAAACAGGGTGAACAAGTCAATATGGATCTGAGGCCTGGCTGACTTCAATCCCATGTGAGCCAAAAAAAAAAAAAGAGCAATGAAGTCGTGAAACTTTTCACTGCCCACTCCGAAGTCAAACTTGGAGTCAGATTTGACAGTAGAAAAAATTGAGAAAGTAAGATGTTCAACCTTTGGTGAGTTTTTTTAGAAGCTTGCACTTTCAGCTGACAAAAAAAGGATGGAGAAATCATTAATCTCTTTCATGAAAAAGCAAAACTAGCACATTGCTGATATCGTTATCGGTCTAAGTTCAACATTCATTCTCACTGCTTTGAATCCACTCCAGATTCCCTGACAACTGCAGGTCATTTTCACCATATAGAAAGGAGAGAAGAGAAAGGAATTAAAGTGTGACAAAAAGATAAAATAACTTTTAGCTTCAAAACTGCCTTCACGTCCAAAAGGGACCGGTTGGAAATAGCGTAATTTCTTCAAATTAAGAGTACCCTGTCAAAAGGGCACTCCTTTCCTTGGATCTCTCTCCCCTCAGTACCCCTAGTTCTGTGCGCCATATGGAGCCAAAATGGCTGCCTGGGTGCTTTGGAGGTCCCTGCATTCCGGGGCTAATGCTGCGCAGCTGGCGTGGGATGGTGTCTAATGAAAAATGCTCTCTTTGATGGGCCCTGCCGAGGGATTAGGTTCTGATCAACACCACCTTAGGTCAGCTTCCTGCTAGACCAGCACAAGATTATGGGTGATTTCCCAGCTGTGGGGCCAGTTTCCGTCGCGGCGAGGAGAGCAAATATGACACAGAAAGAGAGAAAGAAAGAAAAAAGAGGGAACTTCAGAAGTTTTAATTGAAGCACTTCCTGGTTCACCAAGATAGCAAAAAGCAAAGCTGGATAAAGCCTCTAGTGAAACGCTGTGGGTTCTCCTCTATGACCGACCCTTAAGTTCAATCCTTCAGTAGTACACATTTCAAAAATAATACATCCCATGATGCTAAGACGGTCAAAATGACTGAATTTCTACATAAGTACTTCTACAAAAGTACATGTAGTGTAGATTATCTCATTCAACTCTCTGTTTAAGGATCTAGAAAGAATATGTAATAGTAACATGCAGCGTTTTAATTGGTGTTCAGCACGAAATACCTCAATAACACTGAGCCATCTGTCGGTGCTTCTGAGAACATTAACTTCTCTGTGGTGGCATGACATAGTAGCAGATCTCTGCTACGGTGGTAAACCCAGGCAAGCCTTCCTCCCCTGGGAAAGGCTGTGGCTCAGTAGGTAGAGTGGGTCGTCCACTAATTGCAGGTGGTGGTTTGATCCTCCTGTCCACATGTCTAAGTGTCTTTTAACAAGACATTTAACACCCATTGCTTCTGATGATCAGATCAGTGTTGTGCATGGTTAGCTTGCTGCCATCGGCGTGGGAGTGTGTGTGTGTGTATGTGAATTGCAGGGGAATTGTAAAAGCCTTTGGATAAAAGCTTTATATAACTAGTCCCACTCACATATACAAACAGGATCTATTTTCACTGTAAACACTGATATATATAAAGATGACATTCTTCACATGTTCTCTGACAAATATCAATCTGAGGAGGCAAACAGTGGAAGACAAAACAACTTTGTGAAAGGAGGTAAAAAAACAAATATTTTCAAAAAGCTTGAACAAAATATTGCAAAAACAAGATAAGAAAACACCTTTTAGACTTTAGTTACAGGGTGACACCTGCCTCCTTGTGCACTGCAAGTATATAAAAACTGAACCTGATGGATATAACTACGTAATGGGCTTTTTTTTTTAACAGTATTCTATTGGAAACTGACCACATGTCGTCTTTTACCAAACCTTCACTCACCTTTTCCTGAGCGGCGTCCTTCGCCTGCAGGTGGCTCCTCTCGAGGTCACTGCGGCTGTGTTCCATCTCAGTGCGGAGTCGGTCCAGGGCCGCCTTCTTGTCCAGGAGAGCCCTCTGCTTTTCCTCCTCCCGAAGCAATGCCAGCTCTGCAAGCTGCTGCTTATGCTGGGTGATGGCCCCCTGGAGCTCATCGCGTAGACTTGACAACTGATCTTCCAATTCTGAAATTGTCTGCAAAGAGAAAAACACAGATGTATAGTGGATTCAGGTAAGTGATATTAACTAATGGCATGCAGGCATCAACCCGCCTTGTAAATTATCTGGCGGGATTAAATAATTTATCTGACAAATACAAGATAGACGAACAGAAACAGAAAAAGATGATCTGTCCTGTAGAGTGAAAATATAGAAATAAATATCTCCAGATTATGTCATTAATTGCGTCAACTCCTATACATCAATACTTTATAATGATGACACCACAATCAGATCTTAAAAGTCCTGTATCTTACACTTTTCTGGAGTTTTAAGTTTTAAAAAAATCACTAAGCAGGTGTATTTGTGAAGAAACCATCTCACTGTAGTTTTCCATCTGCTTTCTCGTGTTTCTGTAAGATAGTTTGTAGGAAAGTTTCCCAAACATGCTCAAATGTGTCTGTTGTCCTCTGTGAGGATGTAAGGAGGCTGCTGCGATGGCCCGACCCTTCCCTTGACCTCTCTCTTTGAACTGCTCAGCCTTGAATTTGCCCAGAAGAGCCCTTTATTAGTGCTGCCAGTGAAAGTCAACAAAAGAAAGCAGGAATGATAACGACTACTACCACACAGCCACTGAAACACCAGGAGTTAGACTGTCCTGACACGTGCAATTAAGTTTCATCTCAGGGGTGGGGGGGGTTAGGGTTACACTTAGACTGTTCAGACAGAACTGCATCACTTAGGCTCGGTTCAGACATGGTATAGTGGACACAAGTACAACAGTTCACACCTGACATTAGGATACTTCCTGATATACTTGTGATTAGATCTCATTTCCCCGCTCTATAAGCAAATAAACGTGTGTATAATTTGTTTCCAAAAAGAACAAATTCTGTTGTTTTTAGCCAATCTGACTATACAGATGTATCCATTGTCAATGTGTGTGTGACGGTAAATGTATTTGCGTAGCTTTACAATGAAAACTTTCCCCCATTTGGAAAAAAAAAAGAAAAAAAAAGAAACCCCAATATATGGTGGTTAGTGTTAATATTGAGGCCACAAATAAAACAACATATTGTAACTGAGAAGTGCAAAAACCCGGTTCATTGTGAAACTGTAGCGGGTCAGAGGAGGTCAGCTGAGTAGGCAGTATGTCATTGTGGCCCAGGACGCATTTGCATTAACACTGTTAAAAGAACCACCACGAGTAAACAAGTGATCTGATCTGAAATACGTCCACGATGCATCTTAGGGGCGTTCATACCTGTACATAACACTGTCCACTAGTGACGGATTTTAATACCAGGTCTGAACAGGTCTGAATGGGTCGGTATGACGAAGATTGTTTGCAATGGATATGAGGAATAGGCTTCAAAACTGAAATTATTTCTTATTGGACATTTCACATCATTTCAAAATACAAGATTCAGTAAGAAACCCTGTGATACGCTGGCGACCGGTGTCCCCTTCCTCTATCACAGTGTCAGCTCAGATTGTCTCCTCCACGATCCTTAAGCAGAATCGAGGACGGATGGATGTAAAATTTATAAATACAAGATACTGAATAGCATTTATATAAAATGGGGCATCCATGTTACAGTAGGACATCACAGCTTCTAAAATAGACTTTATTTGTACTAAATAAGGGGCCAAACATGCATTTCATTTATCAGTTTAATCCAATAATTCCCTAAATTGTACTATATTAAATTAGCACAACATATAAAGTGAAATGTAGGTGGCACTGAAGGATGGAATACAGCTGCAGTATTTCACCCTTCACGACCTACATTGCATGTGTGCCACAGCTATTGCACATCCTCCCTCCTCTCCTTGGTTTACTTTCTTCCTCACTTTGGTTTGCACTGTGAGCTCTGCCTCCTGCCACCCCCCCCTCCCCTCCTGAAAGCCTGGGCATCCGAGGACAACGCCATGTTAAGGCAATCAGACAGAAAGTGTCTAAAGTCTTTTTTAGCGGGCACTGGGGAGAATTAAAGCGACTTCAAAGGAGTGTCACAAAAACAGGCAGCTGCTGTGGCTCAGTGTTACACTCCCTCCTACACTGGCACACACAGACACATCCACTCGTGCACACGCAGACAAACAGGCACACATGATCGAGCTGTCACACACACAATGACATGTATGAATGTGGCACGTTTAGAGAAAATTATGTAAAAAAAGAAAAAACAAACTAATGCAACCTTCCATCTCTATGTCCCTTTCCCCTGTCTGCCAACATTACCAATCTCTCCGCGCCGCTTGTGCCTTCAAGGGCAAGCAGCGATCAGATCTGAGCCCACAAGACTCTTTAATGTATAATTCTCTCTTTAACAAATGTGGATGATCTCTCCTCCAAAAAATCTTTTAATAAGTGCGAGTATAATCTTCCAGAACGGAGGCATTGGCGGTGACATGTCAGAAACTCAGGAGGCCAAAAGCGCACGTTTCTCTTGGAAGTCAAAGTGAGCGCAGGCGCTTCAGCAGTACATATTTTAGCATGCTGATGTGAGGCTTTGTGAAAAGGCAGTTCTCGGTGACAATAGGAAAGTGTCAGAGGAAATATACCGGGTAACACAGTGTCAGCTAAGACGACAAAAGACTGGCAGAGGAGAGGAGAAGAGCGGGACACTGGCTAAAGGACTGTGTTCAATTTAGAGAAAATGTCACAAAGTCAAACGCAAATGTAAAATACTACAAGAAATAACTACACTTCCTTGCATTTAATGAGTATAGTTGCAAAGACAAGTTATATTTATATAAATTGCCAGGATGTGCAGACTTCACAACCTCAACACAGCTGCCACTCTTTTTCACTGTTCTCTGATAGGCAAGCATGAAGACAAATATGTGTGTGCGTACACATAATCGACACTATGTTTAAGAGTATATTCATATCTTTGATTAAGAAAAGAATATATACAGAATTGGTAATAAGTTAAATATGTCATCAACATTAGATGAGTCCTAATAGATGCATGGTATATTTCTACAGTAATAATATAGGATCATTAATTTTAAAAAGTGGTTGTAGATTACATGGAACAGTAAAAATCATTTAGCATTTTAACATCTAAAGCGATGACATGAAGATGACACACGGGTCGGAAGACCTTTCTCACAGTCGACACTATGTTTTAGCAAACACGGGTGGAACTAATGACATTTATAATAGCTGTATTCCATCTACGCATGCCAGTCCCATTATCCTGGTATTGTGTGTTCTGGCTCACAGACACACCTAAATGGAACAGAGCCATACTTTAATCATATTAGTTACACCTGTGCTCTTCCTGCAGCGACGACTCAAACTTCTGCTGTGAGAAATGTCTATAGTTTGACTTGAGCACCTGGAAAATATCTTACTTTTAATTCTGTTAACCTTTGCTATAAGCCGCACGAAAAAATAAGTCTATGTCTTTTGACAGAGACGTTTTGGGACTTTGGGATTTAGTTTATTTTTGCAGGTTAAATAAATTAGATCCTTAATGTTAGTGATCTTCAGAGTTTTTATTTTTACGTGGTGTTATTTACATGGACACCATCGCGGAAAGTTTTGGTACACAAGTTGCTGAGTTGCTGATGTCATCACTTGTAATTTTACAGTCAACCCTAAATAGTAGCTTTTATTGTCGACTTGCAAACTGCATGCTCACCTCTCACAAGTGCCTGACACTAGACTTTACAGATTAACATGCATACGTTTTATATTATTTATATGCCTGTCACATCTGATCCCTTTTCTTTGCTTTTTGTTATGGTGCAAATATTGGAAAGATGAGTCGAGGTGTTGTGTAAACACTCTAGACGCCTAAATACAACACATTTTGTTTACAGTGTCCATATTTTTCCCACATTAGGACTTCAAAGCACAGAAACACACTGAAGTCGGAACAACAACGTCACAACTCAGGAAATGGGAGAACACACAGTGAGTCTTAAAGTCAAGTGAAGCTAAACACCTCCTGCATCTAGGACCAAAGTTAATCCAGAGACATGAGTGGACTCAGTCTTTTCATCCAACTCTGGACAAGAACACTAAACACGACTAAGTACTAATCAGTAAACCACTGTCACAGTTTAATATAGTGTATCTAACCATCCTATACTGTGATTATACTTTTCTTACTGAACTCAACTTAGAAACCAATTTGTATGAGTATAATGTAAGTGATTCTTAAAGCTCAACATATACATATTTTGTGTATAATGCAGGCATATAGTGTAAGCAGTAAAACTGACATACACATATGAATAATACTTGACTGAACCAGGCGGACTGTCGTAATGAACGCTTCCCTGTTGTCAGTCAGATAAAAATCCATCTGGCTGAAATCCAAGATGTGATGTATGCACATACTAAATGGCTTCATGGTTGGAAAGAGAGTATGCTGTAACTCCCGACACATCACAGAGCATCAGTACACGCTCACGACTTCGCCCATGATCAATCGTTCTGAATGGAGGAAAAGAAAAAAAACCAGCTGAGTTCTAACAGAAATTCTCAGATGTATATGATGAAATCATTTAAGGAATCACAGTGACACGCCAGCTCAGTGGGACTCTCCTCCACTACTGGAGATCACTGAGTAACAAGACAAGACTCACTTGACAGTACCAGATCTCAGGGACCAATCATTCGGTAAATGACAATACACACAAGCACTGAGACAATCACTGTCCACACTGGTCTCGCTGTCTGCCTTGTTCTCTTCATCACAAATCCTCTTAGCTTTGACTTAGTCTGTCATCACCCTCTTCATTTGACTCATCTTAATCACGTACTTAGGATCGAAACACTTTGAAAAATTGACAGCATCATTATTTAGTCCATCACGGCCCAGAAGAAAGACCTCACAAGACTCTCGCTCTCTCCCATGCTGTTTGAAGTCCAGATGGTGTGTATGTTCCTTCAGGAAAAAAAGGACATAATTATTCTGGAGAATAACAGCCATAAAATGAGTTTTGAGGAGGAGCTGGTGTCAAAAATATGAATGTTGGTTTTTGCACAGAACGAACAAATTCTGTTGTAATTCATGTATAATGTTGAGTTAAAGTTTCTGACGTGAAAAAAAAACAAAAAAAACAGCAACAGCGAATTATATTTAATTGTTTTTATCATATAATGGAATTTGAAAAAAAAAAAACTTCTTTTGGTTTCAGTTTAAAATAGTTTTCATATTTTCCACAGTGCATGGGAGGAAAGAACCAAGGCCACCCCACCATAATTTAAACATTTTAGAAGGTGACTTTTTTTCCCCAAAAAACGAACACCATGAAACTGCTTCGTCCTCTGGGGGGCATTGATCAGCCAACAGAACAACACGGTAACCGCTGCGGGCAAACATATTTCATCAGGAAGACGTTTCATCATCCTGGACTCGCAGCCAAACTCAAAGCTTCCTTTCACGCTTTGGTATTTTCAAAAAAAACGGTTTAAGAAATACTTTATTCTTTTAAGCGAACGGCAAGATTCAGGTCCACCAGACTGGGAATGGTGAGTTAATCCCCTGATTCGGTGAAAAGCAAACAACACAGCAGGCCTGAAAACCAGTCGCTTAATTTAATTCATTAGAGATTTCATAACATGGAACGCATAAGGTTCAGCAGAGGAAAGGAAAGATCATTTAAAAGTGTGGATGTGAACATCCTGAAAACCAAATGAAACCCATACACACAACAGGAAGTCTTTATAATGTGTCGTGCCTACACAGTGGTTGAAGTCAGAGTTTCTTGGATAACAAACTTTAGTGGGATCAGGACAATGTGTCCCTGTGTTAGCTCTCCCCTCCAGACGCTGCTACGACTCATTGGCTCTCCTTCTCAAACACAAGGCAAGAGTCAGGAATGCTATTTATTGCTGTCCCCCCACATCAAGGGGATGAGTGGGTATTACTCATCCTCGAGAGTGTGTGGCGGACAGTTGCTGTTCTTTTAGCCAATAAACTCTGAGCTGCAGTCGTCCTTCCACTGAGTCCAGGAAGAGAAAGTGTGCGCAGGAGAGAGGCAGAAATAATGAGGCTCAATTGCCAGGGCAAACATTTGTGTTGCCTGTTACTGACACAGCACTTGATGATAATATCATTGTCCATCTCACATATCTGGTGGAATTGTTTTGTTTGATTGGCTGTGAAAAGTTGAGAATCCAGGAACCACAGGATATGCAAGAAGTGAGAGAAGAAGAGAAGCTGTGGCATGTGCTGGAAAGGAAGTGGTCTATGTTTTCTCCAGGCATCATCAAAATGCTGCCTTTTTTGAAATTTTTCACAGCAGCTTTGTGTCTAAAAAAAATGCCAGTGCAGGGCCACATTAGCTGTGGTTTAGTATCAGTGTGAGAGATAAAGAATTCTCAAGGGGTAAACAACCTTGGTGATGCAAAAGTGTTTAATAATAAGTGGATTTGCTCAATATAAAAAAAAAGAAGCTCATCTTTAATACATTATCTGCTGGTGGGGTGTCAGCTTCTTGTCATTTTAACAGCACATCCATGGAACAGTGCTCACACAGGAAGTCAAACCGACTCACATCCCCAGCAGTTTCAGAGAGCTCACAATCCTGTCCTCCATCTTTCCAAGGCCCGAGTGAAAATTTCTGTCGCCTTAACATCTGACATTAGTCGGGTGTGTGATCGCTACTCAAAATGCTGCACGGGAAAACAGGAATTGAGAATATGAGATGAGGGCAGGGGAAGTTTGTTTTCTGTCACCTCCTGAGATTTGCCAAACTGCATGTCATTTTGACACGACTTGGACAGCATGTTATCGGCTGTTATCGTCTCGTTGTGACGGCATCTCCAGAAAACCAAATAACACACTGCCTGGTGTCATCGGTGGTGTCAAAGACATTTCCCCCAAAAATATTAGAAAAAGGAAACATTAGACAGGGAATGAAAAAACAGCACTTTTCCCTCATGTTTTACCATTTCCAGCTTTTTGATATATTTTAGACTGCTGTGATACAAGCCAACCAGTACAGCAGTTTGCTGGTGTGGTGGAATAAAAGTGGTGTTTACCTCAATATAGAGACAGATATTTTGACATTTCAGCCAAATTTGAGCTAGTGGTTATTTTGAACGTTGATGGGAACATCCCATATATTTTCCTTGTTTGCAACTAAAATTAAAACACCATCAAAGAATACAACGAAAGACAAAATGATTAGAGTTTGGCAAATTTCTTAATCCTTCAAATATCGACGCATTTTACAAGAATAGGCTTTAACCTGCAACAAACTGGAGAACACTTTTTGAAAAAATAATAAAATCAGTTATTTGTTGTTAGTGGTAAATGTAAATTATCTCTATAATGACACACAAATGATTGTGACGAATGAGGAAAAAATGTACAATAGTTTACGAGTACGAATACGTCGCGGTTCGTTCGGTGTCTGGCTCCATCTGTGCCCACATTTTGGGGTGAGCACGTTTTGTCCACAGTTAATAAATATGTCTGTCCGAATCCCTGTCCCCAGCTAATGATGATGACATTAGCTCCATTTAATCAGAAAGCTTGAAGAGTCGAATACATCCCCAGTTGGGGGCTGGTTTGTCAAATGGTTTCCCACAGAGCTCCAAGCTAGCTCAGGCTGCAGAGAGGCGAAGGCTGAGCGAGGAGTATGAGATGAGAACCTGCTGCTGGTTTGGCTTAATGGAAACAGAATTATTTCTCGGTGTCAGGGATGTCCGTTAATATAGACACAAATGTCGTGAACTCATTGTGGCCGTCCATGGTGGGATGAGGGAATCACCACTGTTTTCAAGAAGGGAGATGGATACCTGCGGTGAGAGGGGGATGCCATGCGGAGATGCACTTCGGTGGGAGCACTGGGCGCTTGCCGCTGGTCCATGACCGTACAGCGGAAAATAAAAGAAATCCTTGGGGTTTTGAAATAAAAACTGGGCATTCAACGCAGAAAATGTATTTTCCTTTATCTGGCTACCTGGGATTTTCAGAAATTCAAGACTTAACACTTGTATTACGAAACTCTGCGGCGATAATTTTTTTGGGGACATTTTTAGATATTTTAAACTTTGTCTTAAGCACAGCACCGTTTTTAAAAAATCAAAAGAATTTTCTTTTCAAATAGCTAAGTCTAAATTCGTACGTATGTTTGCGCCAAATACATAGCAATCTATAAAATGATTCCCGACCTATAGCAATATCTGTCTAGTTTCAAGTAAAAAAGTGTCTTAACCCGCTGAGCTTTTGAAACCCCTGGAAAACGTCAATGGGCAACATTCAAAATGGTTGTCCATGGGAGAGCGGTGGGTCAGCATGCATGATGTGTGCGGACGAGGATCAGTGGAGACCCCCTACCTGGGCATCGCGCTTCCTCCACTCCTGGGTGTGCTGTTGGTGCTGTTGTAGGGCGGCCCTGGCCTGCCTCTCCAGGCTGCTCACCTCCCGCTGGCGCTCCTGGACCAGGCTGTCCTTTTCCGCGCTATGCTGCTGCTGTAGCCGCGTCCTCTCTTGCTCGTGCTGCATGCGCTGCTCAGCCATCTGATTGGACAAGCAGGCAAAGAGAGACTTCATCAGCCAACACACACTCAGAGCAACCCTGTCGTCATGACAACTTGTCCATCCACCTATCCATCCATCCTTTCTTCGTCCTACTCCCTCTATCCCTTCCCTCCACCCAAAGCACCCATGTGCCCAAACAATTTGGTGAAATTGGTAAGGAGGTGGGGGGAAAGACAGGCGAGAAAGTTTCTCCGCTTCCTCACATTGTCAGAGGACAACATGATGTGATGTGTTTACATCTGGCTGGCTCCCCCGCCCTCCCACCTCTGTTGCCAATTGTACCGACTGGCCCTCAATGTCCCACTCCTCTCTCTCTTTAAATCTGTCCCCTATCCCTATTCTGCGATCGGCATATAAAAGAGCAGCTAGTTCATGCTATGCATGCAAGCTGGCAGGGGTTAGCCATCTGGCTGCAGTAACCACCCGATGCCCCATGCTAGGCGCCTGACAGCATGCGAAAATCGGCTTAGGCGATGACTATGATGTTCATTATAAACCCTGAATCAAAAAAAAGAAAAGAAAAAAAATGGATAGGGAGGTGAGAACAGCTTTAACATTACCAATATCAGTTTACATGTTTTTACAACTAATGTGATTATGCTCAAGGGATGCTACCATTCTGGTTTATGCAGCAGAAAGTCATCTAAATCAGAATATAGAAAAGGACCTGTATGCACCAATCAATAAGAAGGCTCGGTATAGATACACAGTGGACTTCAGTCTCACCAGAGTACTACAACTACACACAATACAGTACAGCAAAATAAAACACTTCTAATGGTACACAAAGCCCACATTTTTCAGGGCTTAATCATCCTGTCAGCTGAGGCAAGTCTGTTTCCCACTATAACTGGGAGCGGAGTCACCTGCTGAGAGGTGAGCATTGCCAGCGGAGCTCCCAGCCCCAAACCTCCGAGCCTTTCCCAGGCTCCGTTCCATTCCCACTCCCCCATGGCGGGGGAACCAGTGACCCCCACACCATCCCGCCGTGCAGCCCCAGCCGGAGCCTTGAAAGGACAGCAGGGGCCTGGGGCCCATTCGCCTCCCTGCTTTGAAGCTAATCCCCTGCACATTGTGCTTGACGGCACCCTACCTGGCCTGCCAGAGAGGTGGAGATCCACAGCTTCTATGTCCTGTGCTTGTTCTATCCACGGCCATATCTTCGGACATTGCATGCTATTCAGAGCAGGTGATGAATGAGGGGCTATCTACAGGAAGCCAGACTCTGTCTCCAGCACTGAGAGCTGGGCCACAATAGACACTTCATTTTGGCAGCCAAGAATTTACCCTTCAGCTTTTTGGAAAGCTTTGTTTAATGTCCTAAAAAAAAAGGCCAATTGGAGGATTTATAGCTGGATAAAAATGTATTTTATCTCTGCGGCTCAGTTAGTGGCATGGCAGACAAACACACATACAGCACAGCCTCAAGATACCTTTTCTTAAGTACACAATAGAACACCACAAAGCTCCATTCGACAAATACTATGCAAAATGTGGGCAACATGCTCCACATGACAATACTAGCAATGCTGATGTCGTCTACGGTACATTCCACAAACAGAAACATGCAACGCTTTCTCTATCCAAAGACATAATAGATACAATTCAGATCCACAGCCAGAATATGTAGTCCCATATGGATAGTCAGAATCATTCACATAAATCACAGCTGACAAATTGATAAGCAGGCAATCGCTTCGAGAACTCCCCAGCAGGACAGCAGGACATGCGGTAACAGAAATAGTTTGAGGACGTCCTGGCTGACAGTTCGCTCCTGTTTAGTTTCTGAGGCCAAGGGGATTTTGGAGGCAAGAGGGGATCTGAGGTGAAACGAGGACGAAGAAATGGACAAGATAGATCCATTGTGAGAAAAACATCATAAGGAAAAGGCGCAGAGGAGATGACAGTAAGCAGACCCAGCGAGGAGCCTGGTTGTGACATCACGCAGCGCTAGCATGCAGTGGAGGATGCTGGGTGCTGCGGTTCTTAAAGGGACCGGCGTGGCACTTATGAGGGAAGACGGTTATAGCACAGCTTGGTGCCACAGATACAGAGTGGGTCGGGTGTTACTGCACAGCACGACTCCTGTCAGCCTCGGCTGACATGGTTGTGTGTGTGTGCATTGTACGCATTGAGACAGGACAGTGAGGTAATAGGCTTCTTTCAACCCCAGGGGGGATATCTGAAATATTTGGGAAGGAGGAGGGATAAGGAGGGTGTAGAGGAGAGCAGAACAGAAGGCTTGTCTGGTCTCAGCAGGGGAGGCTGGGGCGAGTTTTTTGTGTGTGTGTGTGGGGGGGGAGCAAACCTCTTTTTCCTCACTGTAGGGTTTGAACAGAAGATGGCCAGTGAGTGGCGCCGAGTCTGGATATGAGTGCACATTTGGCTGTGACTCCTTTACTGTTTATATCCCAATCTAACAGCTGAAGTATGAGGCTGTTGAGCATTATGACAACTCTCAAGGTCATGACTCCACAGCAGCCATTTGACCTGCCTACGTCACTCCAACGTCAAGAAGCAGAGCTCTGTCAGGTCACCATGATGTCAGCTGGAAAACAACTCCCTCATACATGGCGCCCTGTTTGAAGTCTCACTGAAGCTGCCCTTTAGGGGAAGCTCTCTTGTGAGCGTCTGAATGAACAAACTTGACCGCTGCAATCTCGTGACACTGATCTCTCTGTGGAGGAGTGGAGGCGTAATGCATACATCATGCGGACAAGGAAGAACGGATCCACACAACAAAGTACATAGAATGTGCACACAACGTAAAACAACAGTTCTCACAGTAACTTACGAACAATCTCACATCTTTATATGCGTACGGAGACACATTTATTCTCTTTGTCTACCCTTCTAACTGTGCAGCGAATGTCACATCAGCACCATCACAAAGACAGGCTCTTTGTCTTTAGATGTTTATATCGTCAAGACCAAAGCTTCCTGATGTGCTGCTAACCCTGTGTAGCTGTCGTCAACTGTCAACTGCACCCCCACTCTGCGTAGCAGCAGATGATAATCGTCATTTGATTATTTTCTATGAAGCTCTGATTGCTGATCTGTTTTTCACATGAAAGAAAAAACATGTGACTCCTCAGAACAATAAACTGCAGAGAAGCGTGTAATGCCTAAGCCGGAAAATAAATCATGTATTAACATGAAAAGTTATAAAAAAAAAGATTTTTTATGTTATAACATATTTTCGTTTTAACAAAATATTATTCATCAACTAATTCCATAAGTCTCTGTTGGTCTGTAAGCGGCTCGCATACCTCGAAAACTGTTCCTCTTAACGGCTTTACACTTGGCACGTGTATTGTTAAGGGCCCAAGGAAGTGCAGTGTAGAATTTATGTAAATGCACTTTGAATAAACGTCGTGGTTGTGAATGCGCCCATTGACGTGAATGCGCTGTTGTCAACAATAACGACAATTCTCAAGTTCAGGGTTCTGCTGACTGAGTCAAGCTTTACCAAACTTTAAAGAAACAGGGGAACAGCTCTTTGTTTCAGAAAGAAATGTGCAACCTGGTTACAGCAACCTGTATAGAAAAGGGCACTGCACTAGTCCGGTTATTATGTGACAAATTCCTATAATGTCATAACCTAAAACTAATGCCCACTTACATGATCCGAATAAGTTCTACTTTTGACTTAAGACATATAGAGATTCTGCTGTTTTTGAGCAAGGTGGATGATTCTGTGATAAGTATGCTCACACAGAGAGGAGAAAGAGTCCAACGCTCTGGAGGTAATGTCAGTTTTTAATTGATCACCCGGAGGGGCGCAGACTGCTCCATGGATAGAATGAATGGACATTGTCTGAGCTGCCACCAAGCTGGGTATTATAACATATTCATCTTTGCTCAACACCAAGGGGGTCGAGAAACTTTAACAAAAGCCTTGATGTACTTTCAGTCATAACATGCCCATTCTCAGCTAATCAGTGATGAATGACACCATCCAACAGTCGGACTCATTCTCCTGTACGGCCCAGGGTTGGACTGGGAAAGATATTCAAATCTGGACTTATCTGCAAGGGTGTGGATGTAGAGGGTTTACACTTGGTTGTGATTGCAAATGAAATGTAAACAGATAGTGGTAAAGACACAGGGATGTTAAAACACTACGGATTTTTATGAAGGTTAACAATTTCTACTGGTGCTCCTGATACTAAAAGTATGTGTATGCACACGTACACTAAAAAGGATTTTAAAATGCATGGGGCTGTACGGAAAGAGGAATGTGTCAGACCCATTAGAAGGAGCATAATTTGACGTTGCACGTGGAGCTGTCTGTGCCCCTCGAGCTGATCAATGACAATGGGTCCAGAGGGTCGGACGACTTATTCCTTCTTAATGAGGCTTCTCTGATTTCAATGACAATGTGAAACTCTACATCTTCCATCGTCCTCAGATTGTGTATTCTAAAAAGATTTAAATAAAATGCATACATTATACAACCAATTCAAATGTTTTTTTGTTTTTTTTTTAACCACCCACAAATGTCATAGTTACAAACGCAGCTGTTTGACCATGGAGCAAATAAAATAAACAGATAACTGTTTCTGCAGTGTTTTTTGAAACTAACTCCAGCGTTGTATCCTCCACTTACAACCAATCTACAGCAAATTACACGCAGTGTTAACTCCATCTGGCCTGGAAATGAGTGCTAGCATGCTTATTAACTGACAGGCTGAGCGCTAGTTTTCTGCTTAGAAATCAATCATGTTGTGGATACAGATGGAAAATAGAGATGACGCATCAGATACTGGAAACTCCCAAAGCTTCTGTCACATGATCGTACTCATATGGGGCCACACACACACACACACACACACAGTTTTACATAATTTAAAGGAGGAAGTAAATAATTTAAGAATTATGTATCATTTATTTAATAGCAATCCAGGTATATACGACTTCATATATCTTGAAATCACATTGTGCAATAGTTTACTATGTTGAGCTTCATGATTATTCCTAACTTGAAAATCCCGTTCATTTTGCCTTGTGTTGTATGTACAATTATTAATCACAATAAGTTTGTGGAGTCGTTTTAAATTTTATTTTGTATGTCATTCAATTAAAATATGAATTTTGTGTTCTGCCTACAAGAAAAATCCTTCTTGTAGGCAGATGAGCTCAAAGTTAAATATTAAATATAAACTACACTGCCTGTCTCCTCAAATAACACTGGCTGCCTCTGATAACATCCATTTCCCTGGTTTAATTGAATCTGATGCTCTATAAGAGATGTCCTCCTATCAGTAAGCTAGATTTCAATGAGTTGTGAAAATGGTTACTAGACTCCTAATCGAAGGAGAGTGATGGAGATGGGATGATAAGGCAACGGTGCATCTGCTATGCAGATTGCATTAGTTTTCAATTGGCAATATTTAAGATATTTATTGAGCCGCAATTTATGGTTAATCTAAAGCGTGTCCCTTATCATGAGAAATAAATCAGGCAGAACAGATGGGGAGGAATAACATGACAATTCCAAATGGATGTCAGTCCCCTTGGCTCCATCGGGCCAAGTGTTCACTGATAATGTAGAAACGATAACAATGTGATTGTGATGGTGGAAGCAAGAGGAGAACTCTTCCCCCTGGATACAGCAGCAACACAGATGTCTCATACAGACCTGCTGCTCATATTTCTCTCTGAGATCATCAAGTTGTTGGGAGGAGTCTTTTGCCATGTTCTCCCTGAGGGACTTGGAGCGGATCAGGTCCTCCTCAACCTTCTCCATCTAGAGGCATGAGAGGATGAAAAAGTAAAATGTATTAATATGATATAAAATAGGGCTGGGGAATAAAATAATAACATTGTAATTTTCATCAATAGCAATAAAAGAAAAGTCCAATACATATATTGATATAATGCATATCTATCTTGCAAGCACAGTGAGGAAATAAAAAACATATCTAACTCAGATTTGTAATATGTTTTGCAGTTTATCAAGTGTTTGTCATTCTCTGCTCATAAAGAAGAAGAATTAAATATAATAAACCTTCACTCAGGAGCAAAATTCAGTCTCCAATCTTAACAGAAATAATAACCAGACCGTATCGTGATAATTATCGATATTGACCGATATGAACATTTACATTTTGACATAATTTTTTGGTCATATCACCCTAGCCCTAGACTGAAACCAAAATCAATATTCAAATAAATATAGTATTAAGTTTTTGAGTAAAACATTAAGGCTGGACATTTTAGCATTTTTGATTCTTTGCATTTTTTTTTTAACATTAGTTCTACAATAAGTTTAAAGCATGCAGAACTTGTAAAACAATGCCCCGTTTCTGCAGCAACATTTTTCTATTGAAATAAATGAACTGCCACTGGGAAGAAACAAAGTCCACACTTTCACGTGTGATCTTATGGTAATGGTATCGTAGTAGCAGCACATCAATATATTAATATATACATCAAAGTTTAATATTAAATTTAGCATTAAATATGTAATGCCAGTAGTTCACAATAGTTCACATATTTACAGCTGCAACACGACAACTGCAATGACTCACGTTAAAGAGGCAGAGTGAGAAATAACAAAGTCACAATCTTCTGGCTCATTGTGGACTTGTTGTTTGTGAAGAAAAAACATTATTTCAACACGTTATCTTAACTCACCTTTCTTGCAGCCAACCATTTTCTCATTTTGTTTTCAGATGATGATAATCAAGTACAATTGGAGAGGTAATTTACTGAAACGCCTCTGCATCTGGGCTGTGTGCAACACTCAGGAAATGCTAAATGTGTTCTGATTAATCCATTTAAAATGCCGAAGCCTGCTTTGAACTGTGCATGCAACAGAGATTTGATTCCTTATGGTGGTGCTTGGTTTTTTCCCCCCCCTCACCAAAATAGGGCAAACTCTTTCCTTTAAGTGTAGTCTAAAAGTGGGATGCTGATTTCAGAATGAGGGAAAGACAGACAGAGGAAGGGAGTGATACAGATAATCCATTTAGATATAACACCATCTGAAGACAGAGGGAGGGAGATGGTGAGAGGAAAGATGGAAGGATGAAAAAAAGAGAGTAAAAGCCTCTTTTGAAGTACTTTCTGTAACATTAAAGCCTTAGCAGGATAACGTGATGGAGCGATGCACAAGTGTGCTGGAGAGGAGTAGAGGAGAGGGAAAGAGGCAGAGAGGATGACAGGGATGCAGAAGAGACTGCTCCCCTCTCCAGTGGCTTTGATGTGGGCTGAGCATAAAGTCAGATTGGAGATTGGGATGCCAGGGGCTCAATGGGGAAAGAACGAGTGAGCAAGAGGATGGGAGGATAAGAACAAGAGAAAGGAGTAGGAGGAAGAAGAGGAAAAGTAGAGCAATACAGACATTTTCCAAGCATTGAAAAAATAAGATATCACTCGGTGCCCAAGTTTGAAAAAAGGATCCCTGCCTGTTGTCAGTCGGCCAGTGCAATGTATTTATTGTTGTGGCTACAAGTCAAAGAGAGCATCCTACGAATGCTGTTCCATGTTGCTCTGTGTTCTGCTTGTCTCTTCTATGTGTTTGTGCTCTATGTGCTCACTAATGACAGATTAGGGCACCTTCTCTCTCTCTCTCTCTCTCTCTCTCTCTCTCTCTCTCTCTCTCTCTCTCTCTCTCTCTCTCTCTCTCTCTCTCTCTCTCTCTCTCTCTCTCTCTCTCTCTCTCTCTCTTATATCAAGAGAGCCAGCTTTTTGTTTTGTTACCTCCGCCAAGTTATCAGTTAGCGGGATTACTGAAAACGATTTTAGTGAAACTCGGTGGGAGAGTGGGGTATTGGCTAAGGAGGAACCCACTGATGTTTGGAGTAGAACCGATTAAGGGGACAGATTCAAGGGTTGGTTTTGCACTTCCTTTAATATTGCAAGATGTGAGGCCTTAACATTTTTTTTGAGGTGAAAATAATTCAGACATCTTTATGAAAAAAAGTGAAGATCTTGATGATGTGGATGTATCTGATATTAATAAACGTATATGCAACATGGTGATAAAGTGGCCAATCAACCTTGGCAGAGATATACATGCTCTCCAGGTGCTCTGCTACTTTCTTTATGTTGCCCTTTTCCTAACCTTACTGCAAACGAATGGCACAATATTTTGCAACTATTTTGTTGTGGTGTGCTCCTGTTGCAGCTTCCACGTCAGTTATAACAATACTCAAAAAGTGCAGCATTTATAGGCAACCTATTAGCTATATACTTATACGATTATTTGCTAAGGGAGTTCAAGCCTCTGCAACCTTGAATGCAGTATCTTTTTCACAATAATGGAAAACAACTTATTTTTTGGTGCATTCTAAAGAGTTGAAAGGCAAGCAGCACAATTCAGACACAAGAAACATTTAAAAATTCAGTCAGGGAGCAACTCAGGATGCTCTGTGTACCCCAGAAGATCCATGCATAAGTTGGACTCCCACACAAACTCTCATTTTGTTCCACTACATGTGCCCCCGACATAATGATTAGCTGAAAAAACCTCACTAATGAGCGATTTAAACTTGCTAATCTCCTCAACATACATCGCTGTAAAACATTTAGGACCACACTCTGCGCTGCCTTGTCAATACAACACACGTGCACGCACGCGCACGCACGCACACACACACACACGCACACGCACACACACACACACACACACACATAAAATGCTTGACAAAAACGCCCATAGCCAAACTGACTTGTAAGACAGCATCAGAAGTTTACAGCTGAGTCCATATCGATCGAAGAAATCTCCAAAAAGGCAGCAGCCCACACGGTGTGGAGCGCTCATCATGAGGCTGGCCTGGTGTACTAATTAGTCTGGCTGCTTAATGCGTGTGACCTGCTCTACATCGCATGCCCACCGAAAAGGAAGTGAGGTCAAATTGTGATAGCGGAGAAATGCACCCAAGTAATGAGCATGATTATGAATCATTTCATTCGTTTGGAATGACTAAATGAGTGAAAATGGCCTGGGGATAATTATGTTCTTGGCTCTTCCATATAGATTTTTTCACTATAGGAGCAGTTAAAAGGTCCAGTTAAAGACCCATGATCGGATGTAGGACTCCCTACACAGCAGCAATGAAGGAGAAAGAGCGTGACGGAGAAAGGAGGACATAGGAAGGAATTCCAGCACAGCCAGTGTGGCGCCCTACTGCATCTGTGGTCGGGCTGTGTCTCTGCAATTGCAAAATGTGCACATATGTGTATGTGTGCCTGTATTGTCTTGGTTAGTGCCTGTCAAACAGCTCACTCTGTTTTGAGTAAAGTAAACATGAAAGGGGGTTAGGTTAAAAATGTTTGGCTGAGCAAATGCAGCTATATTTGGCACATAACAGAAAACAGAGAAAATGCACCAGACTGATGTGCAGTATGTGAACATGAGAGACTGACTTGATGTAAGGAATGTTTTCACATAACAGAAAACAGGTGTGCGTGGATACAGCTTAGCGTTAACTAGCTTGCACTGTGCATTCAATGTGTACGTGCTTTTTATGCCTTTCCCGAACACACACATGCGTATGTATGCATACAACATATGTGTGTGTTGTAAGTGTATATTCAGACCTGGAGCTTCATGTCAGCGTAGGCCTTCTCAGAGCTGAGCTCCACCTGTTTCTTCAACTGCTCCAGTGCCGTGTCCGCCTGCTGGATCTGCTGCCTTTGGCTCTCCCTGGCTCGGTTCAACTGGCTCTCCATCTCCCTTCAAACCAAGCACACACGCACAGAGATGAATGTACGAACAAAGCCATAGAAACGCAATTGCAGACCAGGATTCCAGAAATAATTCAAGAAAGGAACTTTTATAGAACTTTTCAAAACAGTAGTTATAAAGTGATTTCAAGAAGGGAGAAAAGTAAGAGATGAAAATAATAGATGGATGTAGAAATATAAATGTCGAAAAGACAGATCAGCCTGTTCTTACTGCATGCACAAACTGACTTTTGGTTACTAATCCAGGGACTCTTGATATAAACCCATTCAAATCTACAGCACCCAACAAAATCTCTTCACATGTTGAATGAAATCTTTGCAGATTTTAAAAGGACCATTTATTATATTGTCACTTGTGTTTTATTATACATTGTAGAGAATGTAGGAAAGTAATTTTTAGCGTGTGTACAGCAACTAGCAGCTCACTTCACACACTATCAACTATATTTGTGTGTGTGTGTGTGTGTGTGTGTGTCTTCCATGCAGGCGTGCTGCAGGTATTGCTGGCATATGTCAGGTCACAGAGTTGCGAGCGGAGAGGATTGACAGACATACTGAATGGGGTAGCCTCACCCTGAGGGCTGTCAGAGCCGAGCCAGGAGGGCCCAGCCGTAACATCACATACAGCAACACCGAGCGGCAGTCAAACTCAACCCAACCAGGCTGTGTGGGGACAGAAGTGTGTGTATTGGCGTGGTGAATGGGTAGAGTAAAATTAAACATGATTTGTTTATGATCTGGACACATACTGCAAACAATCATGTTGGCATGTGCTTACAACATACGTGTTCTATCTGCTCCAAGTGTTTGTCATATGATCCTCATATTGGGTCTGGAGTGTAAGAAGTTCAAAGGAAATCCTAAATCCATAACACGACCATTCCTGACGGGAACATGCTGCCAAAATCTGGCCCAAAAAATTCATAGTACTGTTAACTGTACGTGAGCCTCTAATTCTTACTTACCAAATAATGCATATTTTATATATGTACACCATCACATAGAACATTACTGTGGTCTGGGTAAATATGCAAAGACTACACCACATTAAATTCTAATCATCTAAAAAATGTTTACTCAAATACAATGAACATCTTTATACTGCTAACATATTAAAATGTCTCACTGGGAACTACTACAACTGGGGTTGATAGATTAAAATGCATGTTTTTCAGACAAAGTACAAACAAAACAGGGAGTTTTATTTTATACTTAATCACAGTCTTACAAAAATCCTTTCAAATAAAGTGAACATGATGAGCTGTGGCACCCCTGCCCCTGCGATCCGTTTATGCTACATGGTGAGAATTTTAAGGATGGTGAAAACATGGAACTGATGAAATTTTCACATTAGTTGAACTCTAAACTTCAAAAACAATATGCGGCTCTTTTCTAGTCAGCAAAGACACGACTGCTGCATAGCTTTGAGTTCACAGCAGCAGCTATTGAAACCATTCAAGAGCCGTCTGCTAAATAATGAACAAGGATAACAATGCTGCACAGAGAATGACTTGCTGTGCGTGGTTTTATAGTTTAGATTTTACAGTGTGTGGTCTACAGTGCTGTGTGTTTGTGTGTCACTTTGTCTTTTCCCCTGCTCCTGTAATTAATACTCCAACAATTGTATTTTTGTCCAATAAGTGCGATTTTTAAAGAAATTAGAACAGGTAATACTAATTTACAGCAGGTACTCAATGGGTAGCTGACATTTATTTGTGTTTGACAAAGCAGAGCTACCAAGTGTGTGAGTGTGTGTGTAGATGGTATAGCACTATGAACATGCAACTGTGTGCACATACACTTGCAGAAAATGTTGTCATTGCCTGCACACACACACACACATTCAAAGTTCACTTTTTTTTTAATGATTAATAGTCAAAGCAGCAACTTTAAGTGTTTATAAGGACAAAACACAGAATGAAACAAACAGAGGGAGACAGATGAGATGAAAAAAAAACCAGCAAAGGAAGGCAATAAAAAAGCAAAGAACAGAAGCTGAGGATTGAAAGAGGAATGTACAAGCTTTCTCTCCTCTTTATAGTGTTCAGTCTCTTTGTAATTTTGGTCTCTCTCATGTCGGACATCAAACGACAAAGAAATTGTTTTTTTCTCCCTCTCCCAATTTTGTGTACTCTGTAATTATTAATCAGTCTGGTTGCATTACTGCCTTCCAGGCTCAGACAGACACAAAGGGTATGTGGAGAGGTTAAGATGGTTAAAGACAGAGAGAGGGGAGAGAGAGAGAGGAAGATGGAAAAGAGGATGTCACAGAAATAGCAAGTTTTGGAAACTTCCAAGGCAGAGCAGAAATGAAGTAGGTGCGTGTCGTGCTTGAGAGACGACAGAACGCGCGCATGTGTATGGGTGTGCGCACGTGCAAGTATACGGCCCTTTGTTCGTGAGCCACAGCCGCAAACTCTGTGTGTGACTGACAACTCCACTCAAGGAATGCACTATGACTAAGTTGGAGGTGGCTGCTGGGCCTATACCTCTGAGGATACACTGAAAAACTCACTGCAGCTAACTTCAAGTGTGTGACAGCCTGAAACATATTATGCTCTAAAGCTGAGGACAGCAGGTAAACACATGGCAACTTCAGTGGTTCCTGGGAGAATAATTCTGTGTGTGTGTTTCTGAATGCGTGTGGTCACTACAGCGGTAGACAGTGTGTCACCATCAATAACAGAGCGATGAGGGCGAGATGAGAGGACAGAGAAAAAGAGTCAGGGAGGCCTGGCAGGGAGAAACAGAGAGGGAAAGGAAGGAGAGGGGTGCCAGCGCCAGGGCGGCCGGTTGGCTTTAAATGGATCTCTGGTCAGAAAAGTGGAAGGAGAGGAGGTTCAAATTAAAGATGTGCCTTCTCTAAAGAGGAAGTCCTCTCATCCCTCAATGCTAAGCAGTTGTTTAAAGGGGAGGAAGAGAGGGAGGAAAGGAGAGAGGAGAGTTTGTGCGAGAGAGGGTGAGGGAGCTTCCGCCATCCAGCCGCCCTGGCAGACAGGAGGGGTGCAGGGATGCCGGTGTTTTCCGGACTATCCTGACCACAATGCCACGTGCTGCTTGTGTGCGCCACATGCTGGATATAGACCCAGAACCTAATGTATATAAACATTCACATGCAGTTAACGCACATTAAAGTCATTGCACACAGAAACAACTCTTAATTACTTATGCAAATTTTCTTTTCATGTAAGCAGAGTATTTAAGAATTGTATGGGCAGCAATGTGGGTGGAGCAGCGCATGGAAAAGACTGACAAACACACTAGAATACACGCTTGCCTCTGTACGCCTCTGGTCTCTAGTATAAAAAAGACAGAGTGAGAGTGTGTGTACACGTGGTGTGTGCGCAAGTGCATGCGAGTGCCCGCGCATCTGTGTCTGTGAGCTCATCCAAACGGAATGATAACGAATCCACAGACACATCAAAGGGGCCTGGAAAAAAAGAGGGAGCACATAAAAAGAGAGAAAATGCAAAACTGAAATATTCAGCGCCCTCTGAAGAAAAAAATAAAATGGGCTTGGTTTTCATCCTCATCCCCAGAGAAAGAGAGAGGGAGAAGAAAGAAAGAGACAGAAACAGACACAGAATAAGAGACAGACCACAAATAAGTGAACACAAAAGAGAGACAGCACAAGGGCAAGAAAATATTAAAGACAGAGAGAGGAGGAGTTGAAAAGAGAAGAGGAGAAAACAGAGAATCATTGAGTTTGATGGCTTTAAAATTGCCTACAAATGTGGTCTGTTTATAAAACAGCATTTCACAACAAGATATGAAGCAACACAGCCACATACACAGAGAACGAGGCTTCATTATTATCGTCACCGAATGCAGCATCAGGACGCGACAGTCATCTGGCCACTTGCTGGGAATTGTTTCTTCCTCAGCTATTGCTACCAGCTTCTTTAAAAATAAATTAGCACTTCATGATTGTGGATTATTAAATTAAACTTTATCTTCACAACCATGATCATGCCTGTTATTTGTCTTACTTTTTTTAGTACTTATACTTTTTGTAAATGTGACAGATGACATTTCAATTAATCTTTACAAAGGGTCTCCTATGAAACATAGACACTCCAAACAGCGGGATAGAAACTGTGATTTTCCCTCGCACTAGTTAGTGTCCTACCTCAAAGCCAACTTAACACCCTAAGGAGAGGGAAGGATGAAGAGGAATCTGGTGCAGTCAGGGCTGACAGTACCACTATGTGGGTGACACACACACACACACACACACACACACACACACACACACACACACACACACACACACACACACACACACACACACACACACACACACACACACACACACACACACACACACACACACACACACACACACACACACACACGATTTTATCTCTTCTTTTTAAAAACACAACTTAAGCTACAGCTTCAGTCTTGATCCAGCGGAGTGAGTTATATTTTCTAGTAGAGAATAGATCTCACTCATCACATCACAAACGGGGGTTCTTGCCTTTGCTGTGCATTTAAATGCTATTTGGCTTTATGAATTATGCAGACTACAGCATAATATGCTAAATCAACTAGGCATGAGTCCCTAAAGTAAACATACTGTATTTACATATCCAAAACATTATACAATATTATACAATGGAAAATTAAGCTGGAAGGTTTTTAATTAAACAGTGAAAGCCCTAAAGACAATCTATCCGGATTGAGCTGTTTCAGAGTGACGCAGCCGGCTCTGGGATAAATTCATACTGACGCTGATGTTTGTAAGTAAGCTAGCTTACTGTGGAAATGTCAAATTTAGTTATGTGTGACAATCATGTTGGTACGCCGAGACATTTAACATCATTACAGCACGATATGAAAATGTCAAAATATTAAATGAGACTAATTTTGAGTAATAGAAACTGCAACAATCAGATACGACAAATTATATCTGAATGACTAAATGTCAAGAATACTTTTTTCAGAGCCCAAACTCATTATCGGCTTCATTATCTTTCAGTATAATTCAATATTTGACAAAAGAAACACTGGGTAGACTGACTTCAAAGCATTAGACTCAACTGCAATAATACAAGCTTTTCTTGTTGATATTTTAGATGCTTGTTTTGGGGCTAGAATTTAAATACATTTAATAATAATAATAATATAAAAACGTATCTTGTGTTAGGATCGTCTCTGGAAATCAGAGAGTATCTGAGACTGTAATTGTCCGTTAACTCCGAGAGGACCCAGTTTAAGAGCGCTTTACTATTTTCCATTTGCCAGGTCTGTGGGATTGGATTGGTGATTAACCCAGCTCCATCCTCTCCTTTCAGTGCAGTTGCCACGGGAGTAGATATTGAGCCCCGCTGAAGCTTTTCAATATTCAGGATCCATACATCCACCTGCTCCTGCACCTCAGCACTTACTGGGGCTGCAGGCTGTGTAGCCCCTACTCAGCTATACCTCTGTGTTCCTCTCTCTGGACCACCACCCCTGCTTCCCTCCATCCCTCCTGTCATGAGACAGGAATGCTGAGAAAGATAAGACCACTTCAAAGACCCACACAGATGTCGAAATAGGAGTAAAAACATTAAACTAAGGATGAAGAGAATTAGTGAGAGAGTGGGTGTAAATTCTACACACCGTGACAGCGAGTGTGGCGAGTGTGTGCACTGGTTTGGACAGGCACTCTCACAGCCAGTAGCCAGTAGCCACTCATAAAGACGAGCACACTTTCCCTCCAGCTGCCTACAGTAGAGGCTGCTTCTGCCACTCCACACTGGAAACGATCAAACTGAGGAGAAGTTGCTGCCGAGACGCAGTGAGAGTTTCTTCAGCGTGGCACCACACCTAAGCAGGCACATGTTTTTATAAAGCCAGCCGGGCGCCAAGTGGCAGGAAGGAGGAGGAGGAGGAATCAGTATGGAAAACAGCGTTGAAAAAAAAAAATATGACAGCCTTTTCACCGAGAGAGAAACACTGTAATGTAGAAATTAAGTTGTTTTCCTTTTCCCCTACTTTAACCATTCAGGTGGTTTTTCTGATGTTAGTAAATCGTGATTTGGAGGTCATTGTTGCAAAAGCAGGCAAGCTGTTTTCAAATGAGCTCCCTCCATCTTTTCCCCCCTCTGTAGTGCATCTCTCCATCTCTATGCTAATGCCCTGTAATGATCTGAGGCACGATGGGATGAAAGAAGAGGAGAGAAACTTGTTCTCGGCACAGCTTTGTAGTGCTTTCTGTTGTTGTTGCTATAGTAACAAAGACCTGGAACTGAAATTGGCGCAGCGTTGCTTATTTGCATGGCAGGACAGGGTGATTTTCTTTTTATACTGGAAAAGAAAGAGTGGGTGTAAACCATGGAAAGAATGGGGTGTGGATAACAGCTACTGTATATACACTACATATGAACAACTATTGTCTGTTGTCACTCTCTTACACAAAGGACATAAAATGCACAGTGTGTATGTACTTTTTGATGCATTGTATGAATTGCTATTGATATGTTTGTGTTGATAAACTTAATATAAAATGTTATGCATCAAAATGCACACACAAAATACCTATCATAAGAAAAGGTACATAATGCACAGTGTCTGGCACACAGAAGGCACATTGAGAAAATCTACGAAAATTTAATTAAAATGTATAATCCATTCTTCCATCTGTACACAGACACACACACACACACACCTCAGTGCGGTCTTCCTTTGACTTGCTTTGCCTGCTTTGAAGTTCTCCTGGATCACCTTTAAAGGCCGTCAGCGTTGCCACGGCAGCAGGCAGGTAGCAGACATCAGACTGCTTAGTGTGTGTGTGTGTGTCTGTGCGCGTGTGTTTTTGTGTGTATGAAGCCTGAGTACTTAATTAGCTAAGAGTCCAATGGGCCACTTGCCGTTTCTCAGTGTTTTATACTAAACGAGGGAACGACTGGCTCGTTACTGATACTACCAACAAGGATAATTTATGCGCCACTGGATCTGTCTGCTGTGTTTTAGCTCGTCCTCTGTTGTAGGGCTGACAATGACAAACAATAAGCAGGCACCACCGTCAATGTCCCTTTGCGATCCTTACGCAAAACTTGTTTTCATGTTCTTTCACACTGACCGAAACAAAAAGGAACAGCAATAGTAACTATCCTCTACAGCTTAACACAAATTCTTCCTCACAAAAAAATAAAATAAAAAAGGATTTATCCTTGTTTTCTGATGCCTATAAAGACACACATTGCCTTGGGCAATTGATGCGCAAATCATTATTTGAAATCCACAGTGTCTTGGTTGCTATTATATTGTGATGAACAAATTTAAATTTCTCGGGGGTGGGGGGGGTGGTGGTGACTAGCCTTGGACATGCATGACCAGAACTGGAAATGAGGTTGCAGAATGTGTTCATTTGTGCAGAACAAACTCTAGTTTCATCAGGGAAAGTGACCTCTACTTGTGACCAAGTAATGCAGTTCTGTATGGGATTAATTACCAAATGGAATGTACTGACTGAATGACTCTTATATTCAATTTATACTGTATGACTTTCATTATCATGTCTCACGTTAAAGCTGCTTTCAGATGTACGTGTACTGAAGTCGGGACGTTTACCTGGAATTTTCCAGAGGATCTGTATGTGAGAATGCAAATGTCTGAGTCAGTAGCATGTGACATTTTTGGGGAAACTTTTCCTGCCAGAGTGTAAAATATCTGGAAAATGTACAAATAGCCATAAGAATTGGCGATAGGAGGTTGTTGATGTGCTGTAAACAAAAACACTGATTTCCACAGCTGAATATAAACATTATGTCCTGCCTACCGCGTATGCATATGGGAACGGCAAACACAGGAAAATGTCTGTCTGAAAACAGCTTAAGAGTAACATATTGTCTGTTCAAGGATAGTAGTATTTTTCGTAATGATTACATTTATTATTGTTTGGACGGTTGGATTTAATTAGTAGGATTAGATTTGATCGCTCTTCTCACACAAACAACACAAATGCCTGCTCAGACATGTGAAGTTCTGATCAGTAAAACTTCTCATCAGTTTCCAGCCTCTCTACTCAATCTGTGAGTTACAAAAAAGATCAAAGGGTGTGTGCAAGGGCTGGCTTGAAAAGCCAAACTCCACCTTAAATCAGAATTCATACACACTTCTCTTATGATCAAAGGCTCAAGTCAGTAGACATAAACAACTCTCCAATACAGTTTGAAGCCACTAAGTTAAGGCTAAAATGTCTGAAAGTAATAATTGTATAATAAATATCATGCTTCAGTAACATTATATACGTTGGAAATTTCATGACCAAAGGGGGTAAATGTCTGTACAGACACTAATGAAGTAGAAAATGTGCCAACAGACCTGTCAAACAACCCTGGGCACTGTGTTTGTGTGTTGATGATGCTATGAGACTTTGATCAAGTTTGTGCACTGCGTTTTCTCTCACACACACAATCACACGCACGCACACAAGTTTGTGCAGCTATCCTTATCAGGACTTTGCATTGACTTCCATTCATTGTGGATAGCCTAGCCAAAAAAACACAAACACAAATACTTCACAAATAATTCACTTCTGACCATTAACCTTAAACAGGACCTCAGAAATGATGTCTCTCATTCAGAATGGGCTTTGTTCCCCATGACGTCCACTGGTGCTGAAAAGCTCAGTGTTTATACTGGAAAAGGTCCTAAAGAGGTTACAAAAACAAGTACACACACACACACACACATGCATGCAGTCTCCCTGACAGTCTTCCAGTCTGCTCCATCATGCAACAAACAACACTTTAGACTTGGCCCTCACCACTGTACCTGAGTGCATCCTCTAGTTTGGCTATCTTCCTCTTAGCCTCTGATTTCTCTTTCTCCGCCTCACTGTGGACTGCTAAAACCTGAGAGAGGGGGGGAGTAAAAGAAGAAGAGGGAGAGAGAAAGAGAGAGAGGGAGGGAGAGGTGTAAGTGAGTGCAACAGCAGACACCATCAAGCATCACTCAACAAAACTCTCCTGCCTGTGACCTTGTGCATCTGGTCTCGTCTCTTCTCTCTATCACCCCATCAAAACGTACCATGTGAGACTATCTGCCTGCACAGAAAGGGCCTCTCACTCTGGATGTATGGCAGCCATATGGGCCCGTCTTATGTCCAGATACCATACTCTGGCCCCCTCCACATATTTCATTTAACACTTCTGCGGAGTGGAAAGAGGAATCTTTCCAGAGGAAACGAAAAGGAAACTGAACCACTGACTTCTCTGTCTTTCACTTTTTATTTAATCTCATGTCACCTTGAAGAAAAACAAAAAGTAAACGTGGAAATAAGATGCAAGGACAGAATCAAAAACAGTCTACGGCTGAGGAAAACACGACAAAGCCACAGTTTCTTCTTTCAAGAGGAATTAATTTAAATTCTCTCTGACCATGAAATATAAAGTGGACAGAGGCCTGTTAAGTTCTTGCAGGTGTATCAGTCAGAGGGGCCCGGTCTTTAGCTATGCCAGCCTACCACCAACACACACATCGTAATTGTGGCACTTTGAAGATGACCCAGGTGCAGCATGGTCTTTAAATCTGATCTTCATCCAAGACGTCTGGCCTGGTCTGGTCCAGCTCAGATCTTTAACAATGGTCTCCATACTCTTTGGTTTATGACTATGAACTATGGCTTTGAAGAGGGCCTCTCAAAAAAAGAACTGGGTGTAATTTAAGCATAGGACTAGGTACACTGACAGTGCATGCTTCAGACAGTAGAATGTCCATTTTAAATGTTTACCAAGTGACAACGACTTTATTTGGATTTACTTACGACTCCTGTTCTCAAGTTTCTTCGCATGACGACTTGTAGCCAAAATTATTAAGTATCCAAGCTCCTTCATCCAGCCTTACATGTAGCTCTTAATCATGGCTCTGATTTTACGAGACCAGACATAAAGTCTAAAAGTATGGGGAACCAAAAGGAACATGTGACTCCATGCTTTGATCTCCACTTGACCGTAATCACTTTGTCCAGGGCTTTTTGATCTAATGACAGAAGCTGTGGAGCTCAGTTGATCAGAGGGAGCAAGTTGAAAACTACCTTTTTCTCACAGTGGATCTGCAGCTCATCTTTTTCTTGCTGGAACTTTATCTCTTGATCCTGGAGGGAAGAGCAAGCAATATGGTAATGAACGAGTGATACTGTGACACATTTATACATAAACAATATATTGTGTGAAAGACTTACTTAGACACACACACTTCACAAAGACAATCACATTCTAACCTTAGGCATATTCATCACTGGTATTACCATGGTGACGGCAGAAAAGATGCATGCTTTTTGTGCATAGATAAGTTGTACATGCAAACATCAAAATGTGCACCAACACAGATTTAAACGTACAATATGTAACTTCAGCCACTAGGGGTCTCTCAATCGAAACAATAACAAAAAAAACAGTTTGATGACACCGTGAAGCAGCGTGGGATCATGGGAGTTGTTGTCTACACCACTACTGCTAATGAAAATCTACCTGATGTGACTCAGGTAAAAATCCTGTTTACGAATGAGGTCATGTATTAAAGTTTAATTCGCGTAAAGCAGCCTACGCCGACGAAGTGACCCATTACGAGTGACTAATACAAACAGTGGAAGGTTAAAAACAGCAGACTAGCAAAATGGCTAACTGGCACGGAGTGTGTTTTTCCTTTATCATAGGTCATTTGCCCCGGAGGTTATAGCAATGACGGGCAAATCCACGGGTAAAGAGGTTATGACGCAATTAAAAGGCGACCAAAATAAATCCTGTTACCTTTCATAACATGGGGGATTTCTCTGGGTTTGAACATTGTTGAAAATATTTTGGATAATATAATTAAACAAGTCACTCAGATCATACCCTGGCTTGCTGGTGTCTTCGATGTTCACTGTCCTGCAGGTGCTGTTTGAGCAGAGCCACAGTTTTCTCCAAGTCTTCTATGACCTCCGACGCCTGGATGAAAAAAACAGGGAGGAAACTGGTTAGGAAAAATATAAATCAGTGAATTTGCATCAATAAACAGTAGATTTATCAGGTCAGGAAGGGGGGTTTGTGTGGAGGTGATGTGCTTATGTGGACCTTAGCGGTAGACAGAGCATGTTCCTGAAACAAGTGGCTCATGTCAGTCTCGTGTTTGGCTTGGAGCTTCTGATCGCTCTGCTCCTGCTGCTTGCTCTGCTGCACCTTCTCCTTCTGCAGAATCATGGTCCTGTGGTAAGTGAAGAACTTTATTCAGACTGCGTGGTTGGATTATTAATACACACACTCACTTACTCCTGTTCCCGCGTCAGTTAAATCATTAGAGTCACTTAACTTTCTAATTACATTAGTAACATGTTCTCAAACAGCCATTTTAAATTAAAGGCATTGTAACCGTGTATCTATACTTGGTAGATTGTTATTAGCTTTCTTTCTTGCAAAGCAGGTGTATCCTCTTCACCCCTCTACATTTCTTGACCCCTTTCTCTCTCTCAATTTCACATGTCAAACAGCTACAGACCGTCTGTTGGCCTCCTGAAGTTCAGCGCTGATGGATGCAATGTGGATCTCCAACTGGGCCTTCTCCTGTGACACCTTCTGACGCAGCGTGTTGCCCTTTTCCACCTCCACAGACTGCTGTTTCACCCGCAGCTCCAGCTCACGCACCGCTTGTTTCTGGATCACACGGATACACAGAAACCAATGAACCATCCAGCTTGAACCACTGAAGGCACTAAGCTGAGAAAATGTCATGTCAGACGACTGCGTGGTCCCATAGTCACACAGACAGAAATCTGGTTTGGTTTAACACAATACCAGATATTGAGAGCTGTTGGTGGTAATGTGATGTATAAAGCAGCAATGTGGCAATAACGGCAGAGTAAATATGGAAAAACAAAAGTTTTACAAAAATATTGGCTATGCAAATGTTTTTCAGCAGAAAGATATTTTTGTGCCTCTATCGATGGAAGTGAGACAACAGACAATCAGGGGGAGAGATGGGAAACAACACACCCAACAAGGCCACTCACACTAGGGGATGTTACACTGTATGGATGGTAATATACAAGAAAACACCTCTGCATATTAGGTACATATGTACATTTATATTAATGTCAATTGAGTATATGTATTAAGTGGCACAAATGAATTGAAATTTAAGCACTCTACTATACACTAATCATTCTCATTACTGCCAAGCAAGACTTATTTCAGTGTTTATTCTGAATGCCAAAAGTCCAAAGGATACAGAGAGCTTCTTCCGGCACCGTGTTGAGGAAATGTCCCCTCTCTGCATAATGTCCCTCAGCAAGAGTGAGTGTGTGTGCACATACGGAAACATGGAATGCAGTGTGGGCAGGCTGATAAAGGCGATGACGGGGCTCTGATTAAAGATGGAGAATGCTAGTAGATCTGGATGATGACAGAGTCCGGCGATGACAGAGGGTGAAATGACAGGAGAGGAGGAGGCAGCGGTGTATTTGAAAAAGTATGAGAGCAGTGCTTAGCGAGGCCGGTGAGAGAGATTTTTTGTCTTTGTGTTAACAGCGTAGGGTGCAGAGGAAAGGAACAAGGGGCCTGTGTTGTGCTGGGACGCGTGCTGACACTTAGGTTTCTGGCAGGAGATGAGAAGAAGCACCTCTCCATACCGACGCAGGACTGGGTACACCTGGACACACTCAGTGGGAGCAAATTATGTGCCTTAATGAGGTATTTTGGAAGAAGAATTACAAGGTGTGAAAGGCAGACTACATACGCCACATTGTAAGCCCTGTTCCCCTTCAAAGTTTTAGAAGTGATTAAGTGTTTGAAGATGAAAGAAGAACATGTATTAACAAAAAAGATTCATACAGAGTGAATGATGACCTTTTACAGTTAACGTGTCAGAACTAAGGCCAGCGGCTGCCTGCAACACTCATCTCCTGAGGCGTGTGTGTATGAGTGCATGTTGCGTAAAATAAGTTTTAGAGGAAGAACAGTAAGTGGAGGAAAAAAATCTGCCAGAGGCCACGAGAAATGGAGACGGAAGACTTGAGGAAAAAACAAAAACCAAAGGCCCCTTTAAGTTTAGTTCACTCAAGATCATCAATACTGACTGTGCATAGGGAGGTTTGTTTGCAAGGTTTTCTAAAGCTGTTACCACTACACAGAACGATATGATTACCTATTTGTATGAAGACTTAATGTAATTTAAGTGTTATTAACTATTTTAGTGTGTAAGACTACAAGTTAAAACAATCATCAATGCAAATGAAAGCATTATTGCTGCTAGTGAATATTTGCCCACTGCACAATATTAATAACATCATTAACAGCCATTTGGATTTGGAAGTGCATGGACCATAGTCAAGATGTTTGGCTGGCAAAATAAAGAGGTAAATAGCCGCTTGTCTCTTCTTTAAAAACATCTACTCAGTCATTCTGTCTGCTCTGCCCAGTGCATCGCTTACGTCCAAAAATAACATCTGACATATCTCTAGGCCCCGTGTGAAATCTTTGATCTGCGTTGGATAGAAATCAAACCAGGTATTGATGGGAGGGAGCGCATTCTTCATTTCACTGTTATTAAACTAGATCCAGTGTTGTGTATTTGAATGAGCATGAATCATCAATGTGTATTTGTCTTGGCTTGCACGCGACACATGTGACCTGAGCAAACTTTTCACATTCCGCCCTGGGTATGAACTCTTATTAGTGATACCCCCCCATAGTGAGTAGCAAAGCAGACCCCTTATTCAGATGAGCATATAGCGCCAATGACTGTACAAACCAAGTATTCGCATTTGATTCATTGGTAATAATAAACTCAGGTTTTCTGACAAATATCTTGAAATTTCTATAAATAACAAAAACAAGTCAACAGAGCAAGAGACAATATAACCTTGACTTTAAAGGTTAAGGCAACAGTGGTGTAATAACTCAGCTATGAAGTCCACTTTGAACATCCTATCCTAGGTGTGTGTAGGTCAGCCCCAAACTCAGAGCAGAACAGCAGCTAATTTTAAACGACAGAGGGCTCTTTTCATTCTCTGGGGCCTTGTCTGTCTTTAATTATTAAAAGAGGGGCCTTACCACCGGCCCTGCACTGTCCAGTGTTTGATGTCTTTTAAATGTGGGCCTGCTGACAGATTAAGGCCAGCAGCAATGTGTGTGTGTGTGTGTGTGTGTGTGTGTGTGTGTGTGTGTGTGTGTGTGTGTGTGTGTGTGTGTGTGTGTGTGTGTGTGTGTGTGTGTGTGTGTGTGTTGGTTATGACAGCCCATGAATGCTGATACTGACAACAACACTATTTATGAAAAAGTGCGTTCAACTGGCCTCTGGTGTTGATGACCTGCACTGACGAAATGTACGCGAAAAACACCTGAAACCAAAGTCTTTTCACATGACATCAAAGAAGAGGCGGCTGTGGGAGGTGCGGGTAAATATGTGTGAACATGCGTCTTTGAGCTGCCATGACCAAGATTTAATACACACTTGGATCAAAGACCTTTATGAGGATGACAGATATAAGATATGAGAGTCATTCTCGCCCAGACGTTACGGGATGTCTTGTCTCATTTGCGCCATGAGGTGGCTTGGGCCACTATTTCAAAACTGGAGATTTGATGGATGTTTAATTCTTAGAGCTAAACGACCCGTGTCATCACCCAGATTTCAGTCGAGGTGAAATCATGTCAAATGACGTCCAAGTAAAGTTAAAATAAAACAAGTAACACTTAAATAATGTGAAGGGGAAAAAAATGTATTAAATATCTAATTTTAATCTAAAATAAGCTGAAGTTTTTTATGTATTTATTATTTACATGAAACCATCATAGGGACTTTTAAGTGCTTGATTGCATAGTAATGAAAGAGTATCAGAAACCACACTATTAGGTTATAGAAATTCATACAATATCAATACAAATACTCAATCTTTAATGCAAGTGCCTCTAAACTACAATAAGCACAGTACCTGAGTAACTTTTTTTAACATTCCACCACTGAAAATAAACACACACTGATGCTGTACTCACAGTGGCCTGTGACCGGGCGTTATACTCTGCCTCCATCTTAGCCAGTCTGTGGTTGGTGTCCTCCAGCAGCTCCTGGATGCTCCCAGTGTGTTTCTTCTGCAGCTCAAACTTCTCCTGCTCCAGCTCTGTCACAGCAGCATGCAGCTGCAGGAGCATAGAATAACTATCAGTCACAGATTCCCTCTCTTCTCCTCCATTCAAAGGGATTAAACACCATTATGTGTCTATGTATATTTTTCTATTACATTTGTAAAAAATTGTTCCACACGGTTGCTCATGACACCCTAACTGACCTCAAAGAGAGGAGTGGAAATTTCATTAGGATCTTATTGAACAGCAACAGCATGATATGCTAGTAAAAACACAATTTACCCAGGACAGAGAGCATTAATATTTCAGCATAAAAAAAAAGAAAGAAAACACACTAACTTAAGCACAGCATGAAAGAATCAGGATTTTTTTCTAACAGTACAGTAGGGCCTGGCTGCTTGCAGTGAAGTCTGCTAGTCTCATGCTATCAAACAGTCTTCCTTTAGCTCAGGGCTGCAGAATATCCAAGCCCTTCCACTTTTCCTCGTACCTTCTTCTCCCACTCGTTTTTCAGGGAGTCGGTGCTCTGATCCGACATCTTCTTCAGCTCAGCAATCTGCTTCTCTTTGCTCTCGCAGATGACCTGGGATTCCCGCAGCACACTTTGAACTGTGGGAACGCACACAAACATACATGCACACAGAGCAGTCAGGCCCTGCCTCAGGGTATGTACACAGATGGACACACACATACACACAAACATATACTTGTGCTCATTGTAGCGCTGTCAGTAAATCAGTCTCAATAAAGATATTGCTCTTATCAAATGGCCAGTAGCGCTTGTCTTTGCCAAGTTCATATGGTTCTCATCAAATTTTTTCTGAGACAGGTGGAGGATTGAAGAGGAGGAAAAGGCAGGAGGAAGAAAAAAGGCACACATTATGCGATTACATTTTTGGATTGAGCAGCACAGCTGGAGAACGTCACTCTACACCAGTTCAGTCTCTGGAATTGCAGCTTTTGGGGCTTTTTGCTCTGAGTGTTCAGAGACACTAGTATAAACATCCTTCCAGTTAACCCTGCCTTTCTTGCAACCTCTCACCTTTCTTCTCCAGCTTATGGATCATCTCTTCTGATTCCTTCTGCTTGGCCCGGTACAGGCTCTTCATCTCCTCAATCTCACCATTCTTTCGGTTCAGGATCTAAAGAGAGAGAGAGAGGGGGAGCGATTTCTTTAGACATACTGGAGAAGATACAGCTTTTTTACTACTAGAAAATGACTATCATGTATACATTATGATGGTTCTTATTTAAGTGTCAAGTGTCAATTCCACGAGAACCTATCAAAGCTATTAACCAAAAACTATCAATTGACCTGTTTTCTGTACAAAGTTTGCGGTCACTCTGTGCACTGCAGCGATGAGCTAACAAGGCAGGAAGAAAATCTACTAGCACGTAAACATAACGCGAACACAACATGCAGATTTTTTATTTTTTATTATCTCCTCAATTATGTATTCTAGTTTATCTTGAGTCATAAAATTTAAGATTGGGTTATTCATGAGCACATGGAACATTTACAATGCTTAATTCGCTGCATGACCCGACAAGATGTCAGCTTCCTCATGCATATCTAATCCTATAGAGAAGACGAGCTAACTGAGTGAAATGATGACTGAGTGAACCACCTGTGCTAAGGCGCGATGAGGCGACTGCATCTGCTTGCTGCTGCCATCTGTGTGTAATTAGATAAATTAGACCATGGAGAGTTGGAGCTCCAGTAGAGAAGGACAGTTTAGCACTCTCCACGTCGAGGAAGATGATGTCCTGGCTCAACTGTATAATGCACATATGCAATACATGTATAACGTTTAACTGGTCTAAGCGATTGGTCGAAGGATGTGTTGTGCAATATCACGTTCATTCTGCAATACTTGCTTCTCAAGTAATTTCCTATATTCTTTTTATATTCCTATTTTAGTTCGCTATTTAGCTTGAAGTTAATCCTTTTATATTTTTACATTTTGTAACTTATCTTACCTGTATTTGTTAGATATTTAAGTATTTTGTCTTTCTCCGCATTACACTATTTTTGAACTTAACTTGCGTTTTTATATTATTATATTATTATGTATCTTATCTTATCGTATCATATTTTATCATATCTTTGTGCTCAGTGTGGCAGAAAGCATATTTTCTGACAGGTAACAAGGGTGGGTTTCTTTCTAGTTTCTTGTAAAATACTAGTCTAATCCAGAATCACATGTACGTTAAGACTATGTGCAATCAACTGTCCTAGTTTCACATAACTGAATTCCACCCTCACACTGGAATGAAATCATCTACTTAAAATGTTAATCTCAGTCTATTTTTAACCATATCTGATAAAGGTATTGATGTATCCCATCCAATTAGCCAGACAGGATAAACAGACTTGATGCCACAATTTTCTGGCTGAAATGGCAGAAAGTAAGAGTGATTATTCTTCTGTCAGGAACTGACCCTTGGAAGACTTTATCTCTCCCGCATTTTGTTTTACCCAAGTGCACTTAGTGACCAAGCCTGTCATCCTCTGTGTGACTGAGATAGGGGAGATGAAAGCAGGATGGGCCGGCTGGAGTAAAGTTCACAGGACATTTAGGGAAAACCCAATTTCTTCCATTTCACCACCCCAGAGAGTGTGTTGTCTTTTTAGGGGTCCACCAAGTGAGGAAATGACACAGAGTCACGTCCGGGGAGAGTGCACTAGACGGTGGGAAATGACAGCTTTTACTGTGCCCATTTCAGGCTTTTATAAGCCTAATGCAGTGGGAGTTCAGTCTGGTTGTCCGTGGCTTTAACCATTAACACCAGTTAATAGAGTAAAGAGAACTGAACTGGAAGAGTAAACACACCTACAAAATCTGGGGTTAGAACATAAGTTTTCTTTCTGTACATGCAGAGAAACAGACAAAACTAGAGGGGCACTCAGAGAGCACATGTCTCCGCAGAGACCCAACAGTCCCCTCATGAAACCACATTTAAGTTCACCAGATCAGGATTTTTATTTGGATCTGCACCAAATTCCACACACTCTAAATTTCACTCCACCAAAACATGACTGATTTTGTTTCATCTAGATCCATGAATTATTCTCTGAGAAGTCAACGACATTGTTGAAAAACACCCAATCTCACCGCACCAACATTTAATGGGTTCTTCCAAGTTTGGATGTTAATCTGTACAGTAGTTTTTGCGCAGTTCTGCTAAGTAACTAACAAAAACATAACCTCCTTGGCAGAGGTAAAAATCCACAACACAAATGGAATAAAATCACAACAAAAAGCCTCTGATGTTCCCTTGTGTACCTTGAGGTCTGCAGTTAATCTCAGATCACTTGCATGTTGAGAAAATTAACATAAAGATGTGTTTCTTCACCTGAGGTTATGTTTCAGAAATGCACATACTACTGATCCACAACCATTAGCTTAGAACACCCGCCTGGTCCCTCATTACCCTCTCCATTTCAAGCAGGGGGACAATGACCAGTAGCCTTTTAGCAGCCTCTACATTATTCATAAGGAGACTAATTAAAACTAACTCTTTGCTTTCTCACCTTCCATCATACTCGTTAGAGTGCACCCCAGAATCACTCCACTTTGAAGCCATTACAGGGAATACTGGGTAAAATTCTGAGGAAATTAAGTTGGACATAACTCGCAATCTGTATGTAATTAAAGAAAGACGAAGGGAGAGCGAGCTAGCTGTCACCCTGTCTCTTGTCAAACACAAAGAAGCCATGGGCATCTGAAAGTGGAAAGAAAATTTGAGAGGTTTTTTTTTCTTATTTATTAAAAGCTTCTGATGCAGCAAAGGAAAGTCATAGCGAGGACGTGACAGATCCCAGGTGCTTGATCTGCAGCCTAACTGATAGGCACCTAGCGTGAAATAAACCAGCTTTACTGTTATTCCCAACAGCCGACAAAGAGCTTTGAAGAGATGATTATTTGTGGGATGGGGCGATGAGAGGAGAGACTCTGTGCTTTTCCTTTTCATTAACCACCAAATGGGATCAAGAGACAACGATGGGCATTGTGGCACAGGTTAACTAGATTTCATGAGCTCTAGACTCACGTTAACAGCTCTGCCTGTCCAGCTGTTGAAGAATAAATAAAATAGAATAATTTACAACTCATTTTATGTTTTATACCTCAATATAAACCAGTAACTATAAAGACTCATTATCAGCATACAGCGGACATCCTACTGGGCACAGCCTTCTTTGGATTTACATTTGAAATTATAGTTGCCTGATGAGATTGCCAAATGCAACCAAAGAAAAGCAGTAATTGTCCAGAATTGGATTCCGCCATGGTCAGACTACGCCCTTCCCTTACAGACTCTGACTGTAGATGCAAACTGAAAAAAAAAAAAATACAAATACCTAAGAAGATGACACTAGTGTTGATGTGCTGTAAACTTAAATGTGATTTTTGCAGCAGAAATTATACGTCATGTCCTGCCTCCTGCAAGCTCTACCCAGTTGCCTCCCTTTGCCTGAATGTACCGTTAATGTTCCTGTTGTTGTTGTTGTCAACATGCCTGTTGAGCATAAATTCTCTGCTGCGTTATTCACATGTGGGACAAACACTGGGAAATATCCAGAGCCAATTTTCCAGAGTTCATGTCTGAAAACATGTTGTGATGGGGGGATTGCTAAATTTCAAAATCGCTAACACGTAACAACAACAACAACAATCCATGCCTGTTCACAGTCAAGTCTACACTAACTACGGCCAGAAATCACATATTGGTTGTGAAATGTTCACAGTGGTAGTTGTTGCTGGCAGAGAATCCACCAGCTTTCAGTTTGGATTCTTACTTTCTCAACATCTGCATCGTGTCTCTGCTGCATCTTCAGTTTCTCCTCCTGGTGCTTGGACTCCAGCACTTTGATCTTCATCTCAATCTGGAAACACACAGAATACCAAATGTCATATGTGTAACACTATGAACCACTTTTAACTCTCTGGAGATTCAGTTTGCCACCCCCCCTCCCAACTATAAAATTAAGTTGCTAAGCAAAAAACACGTGTTAAGTACAAGCAACAAATGCTGTTCTAGAAAGTTCTACGTTGAGATTTGTGTCCCAACTCTTTCGAGATGTGCTTTGGAAAAACACAAACAACCCATCATCATTTAGAGTGACAGGATAACAGAGATAACATAAATCAAGATGAGTAGATACACTCTGTCCCGTCTTCCACAGGAATGCAGCTGATGATGAAATAAACCACATTAACATTTAAAAACATTTATCAATGCACACAGCTTAAAAAACCAGTGTGAAGCTGAGATGTATCTACCTCGTGTGTGTTTGTGTGATACATTCTTCAGTCACCCTATGGTAAGAACAACAAAGTGAAAGC
Organism: Hippoglossus stenolepis; assembly: GCF_022539355.2. NCBI lineage: Eukaryota > Metazoa > Chordata > Actinopteri > Pleuronectiformes > Pleuronectidae > Hippoglossus > Hippoglossus stenolepis. Next base: position 8,393,534 of record NC_061498.1, read on the forward strand.
CTGTGTGTTTGTACTCCTGCATACACACAGCAGTTAAACACGGAGAGAGTGGCTGTTTTGATTTCAACACAGTCTTTTCAGAGGATCAAATGTTCAGTGCCGTCGTGTGCATGTTGGAACAGATCTCCTTCAGCCAGAGGGCTTCCCAGTGCTAGTCAAATAAAAACCCCTAATGACCTATTCATCAAATTCAGTAATTGACCAAGATAATTACAATCCATTTTTCATTGTCTACGGTCTTTTTTTTGTACAAAATGAGTCATTAGTGATTACTGGAAAATAATTATCACATCTTTGGCAACACAATATTACTCACAAATGTGGCCTGGCCTTGTGCGGCAATCACTTTGCATGAATGCACTTGTCTGCATAGAGACAATAAAACCGAATGAGTTTAAAAAATTGTTCTAATTGTTAGATGACGAAGACGTTAAGAAAATTATACACAATATTTTGTAATACAATTATTTCTATTCATTACCTCCACCAAGGAGGATATATTTTCATCTGCGTTTGTTTGTTTGTCAGTCTGTTCATGAGGAGAATTATAACTAAAACTAGTGGATGGATTACCACAAAACTTGGAAGGATGCGGTAGGTATCAGGAAAGAGATAGTGTGTACAATTTGGTGGTGCTTGATTGAATTCAAATGGAATGTTGGGCCTTGGCCGAGGTATTAACTCAGAGTGCCATTCTAGTTTTGCAAAAAAAAAATCCCATTTGCTTCCAAATACACATATTTCGTCATCTTCTTCAAGCTAGTTTTTCTAGCTTGTTTACGACGAATCACGCACGAAATGTTTCTCCTCACAACCACACAACACATGGAAATACAAAGAGAACCTTTGACGGAAAGATAACTGGCCATTTGCTTTGATGTCACAACTCACGTTTAGTCACTGTCTGTTCTGGTGTGTTAATCAACCCTGGAGCACGGTGACAATGCTCTTCCTTTGAAAGTGTGGTTGTGTGTGTGTGAACATGTCAGCGGTTAACAACGTCCCGAGGCTAGCTCTTGTTTGTTCTCGTCATCAAAACAATTAAGTAGAAAATTCCCACGACTTCACTTGGCACAGTCAAACCACATTAGACCGTCTCTCGGTATGAATCAAAGAAAAGCAACTGTGATAATAGACCAAATAAAAATATAATTTAATTACAGTATGATTGAAGTATAAATATTGACTTAGTATAATTAAGACATCAACATTATCCGAGACGTTGAGGAAAAACAATGTGTATGCATGCTATGGGAGTGAATTGGTGGAATCTTTGAAGCCCATTGTGATTTTTACATGCGTTTGTCAACAAAAAACAAACTGGCGCCTAGATGCCGCTCCTCATTATTACACTTGAGGTACATTTAGATGCCGCATCCTTGACAAAAGGTCTGTTAAATATTTTGTCGCTTTATTCATTGTCTTTTTTCTTAAATTACTGCCATTTCGTATGAATTTGAGGGGTCCACAGGAGACCTGTCGGAGTAGAAAGGAAAAAGCTAAAGCAAGCGTGTGAAAGATAGGCAGAGGGAGATGCTGCACCGATTGAAAAGCAGACTAAGTGGAGCCCTGATTCTGCAGGCACCTGAAAAAAAACAAAAACATGTGTGGGTGTCATTTTCTCATCCTTTCTTCAAATGCTCTTTGGAGAAAGTTTGTCAAACTAGATCAGGGGCGTTTGAAACTTGTTTATAAAAGGCGTCAGTGAAGAAAGGAGGAGGAGGAATGTCGTACACCTAAGGCTTCTGAGATGTCTTCAATCAGCCTAACTGGGTGGTACAGCTTTTTTCCCTCTTCTCTTCTTCTGAGTCGTAGCGAGTGCTGTAAGATGCCAAGTTTTTTGACACTTCACTCTTGAAAAGATGTGAGGGTTGGAAGGAGTGGGGGGGGGGGTATGACAGAGGGAATGCGAGAAGACGGAAACAGTTGTTTTTTCTGCTCTCAAAGCCAGCACGGGGTCAAGGCCTTTTTCCTCGGGGAGCTGTGTTCACAAATCGTCTGCTAACTGTTTGGGCTGCGTAATGCAAGGTTGCGTCTGTGAATCTCCTTTGTCTTGCCTGAGATGTACAATGTCTTTGTGCATCTTTCATCCTCAGTAAACACAGATGCTCCAGGATAGTTGGCACTCTGCTATCTACTAAGGAACAGCTACATTCCATTTCCATTCTCTGATGACAGGTTAATTTACTGTAGTCTGCACATATAGTGAGGCTGGATAAAGACTTTGGATAAATTTGAATCATGGCAAGTTTCAGATAAGGGTAGTTCTAAACAAAGATAAGTAAAAAGGTCATTAGTCGCTCAAATAATAACATTAAGAACATAAAAATGAATGAGAGAAGACAGAAATACTTGAAATACTAACTATCATTATAGAACACTGTTGATCCCTTGTGTCTCCCAGCCTGAAGCACCATCTTGCACACCAAACTACAGAACTAGCCCTTAAAACTACTAAGGCTCGCTAGCCTGCTCTTGTTTTAGCTTTGAAAAGCGATCAGATAAGAAAGGCTGTGGCCCTCTAAATCACAGGCTGAAGGCTCAAGCTTCATCCCAAAGGATCCACAAATTAAAGAGACTGAATCATTATGGTATCGGCGAGCAGAGGGTCTGATCCCCAGTCAGGGGCTTGTGATCAGTAGAGTGCGACTGCTCTACTTTAACACATTCATTTACCCTGCAACGCCTGCTGCCAACAACCCCTCAGGCCAGGCACCAAGCAGGTACATATAAATACATATATTTCATCAGTCTGTCAGTATCTTTAATAAGCTCATGACTCGGGCCTATGGCTAAGCCTGAGTCATCAGTCTCTATTTAATTGAATTTCCAAATAAAGACCCAGCCCTCATAACGCTCAGCCGTGCTAGGGTGTGCTAAAGGATTAGCGGGACTTTGCTGCTCCCGCGAGACATTTTCCACAACTCACCCATATGCAAACACCCTGTATGAGCTAAGTGACTCAAAGCAATGGCAGCTAGTGGTGAAGTTTCTCAGCTGCCACTCATTTTTCCATAGGAAAAGAGCAGTCAGCATTCGTATCAGGGCAGTCGGTAGCTTTGCGTGAGGATGTGCTTGGTGTGAAAGCTGAGATGCTCGTTAAGCCACCGCCGGCTTAATGACATGTGGCCTGTATAACACTTTAAACCTGGGTAAATTTTCAACTAGGCTTTGGGGATTAGAGGGAAGTGATGTCACTGTGATTTCCTAGACTGGACCTAGACAGCCACGCAATACCAGGGATGGACAAGTCTTTGATGGCTCTATTGGAAAGCTTAATGTGGCTATTGAGGATGATATGGTTAAGGTGGGACTGATGACTTGGATCACTTCTGCAGAAAAATACTGTGTGTGGGTGTGTGTGTGGTCACAGCTGTATCCTGTGGGGTTCAGGGTTCCAGAAATCCATTTAACACTCTATTAATTGCTAATGGTGACGCAAGACACATGATCACTGAGGGCATCTGAAATGATAAAAACTCACTAGAATAATAAGTAACATCATATCACTACCATCTGACGTCAGACACCTCACCAAAGACAAGCAATGCCAGCCATTACATTAGGAGAGGCCAGTGTGATGTGTGTTGTCCTGATATGAAAAGGGTTCTTCATTCCTATGATACAGTATCTTTCAGTAAAAAGTCCGCTCATATTTTATTTTTAACACACATTCTATTTCTATTGCTCTGGTTCCATTCTATTAAAAACCTCTATAAGAGTTAGACTACAGCAGAAGTGCAAGAGACTGGCACCAGTGGGCAAATTGCACAAATATAAGCACCCTGGAGAAAAAACACCAGTTCTGCACAATTTCCTCTCATTTCCCAATGTGTCCCTCCCAATGTTTCGATGTGACTTTCCTGAACTGGTGCCCATACTGAGAGTATTGTGGCCTCAGTGGAAATTACATGCCAGTACAGTTTCCTACAGCTTCCATACTAAGAATTAAGCTCTGGTTCAAGGCCAGCTATACAGTCAATGCAAATCAAATACACAAATCTTAAAAACATGAGGGGAAATATATGCACATCAATGTAACAATATTTCATGTTGGAGTTTATTCAGCAATTCTCTGACTCAATACATCCATCCATCCATTATCTATAGCGTTTATCCTCTGAGGGTTGCACTGGGAGCAGGAACCAACCCCAGCTGACACTGGGCGAGGGGCGGTGTACATCCTAGACAGGTTGCTGGCATAGTGCAGGGCCAAGACACAGAGACAAACAACCATTTACTCTCACATTCACACCTACTGTCAATTAAGAGTATGCAATTAAACAACCTCAGATCTACATGTCTTTGTACGGTGGGAGTGGGCCAGAGTACCTAGAGAAAACCCACACAAACATGGAGAGAACATGCAAACTCCACATAGAAAGACTGGTCCAAACCGGGATTCGAACCAGGAACTCGATATTAACATATACTGAACAATATAAGCTACACAATACTATTTATTCCAGGGATATTCAATCGGGTTGCATTACTAAAGATTGCACTGGTGTAACTAATAAACTTCTGAGATGTGATAAATTTATATTCCCACCACACACAGCTGTATCAAGCCAGTGAGTCTGAGGAAGGATCAAACAGCATGGGACGTTGTTTTAATGTTTTCGTATTGGTTATGCTTGATTCAGCCTCAGCCCACAGGTAGGAAACCCGACTGGGTGGATGTGTAGAGTGTGTGTCCACGCATGCAAATCCTCTTTCAGCAGTCAAAAACTGAGCTTTGCTTTGACAGGCCTATAAGGACGACTGTTCTTGTCCATCACGTCCGTGTGTTTCTCTTCCTTTCCCCTTCTTTCTGCCTTCATTTTCTGCCCTCTCCCGGTGAAGCTGATGTAACTGACTGGAGTGCTTTCCCCAAGCAGACATGAAAAGCCACGGCTATTACAGCCAAGTCATGCTCAGTTTTATATTTAACAGTGCAAGTAAAGGCGGATGGTGGGGGGAATGAGTGGTGGTTCAGAAAGGCGGGGAGGTGCAGAGGGGACTTCAAAGCATACTTTCAGAGTGGGATTTTCAGCTTAATTCCACATAAGGAAAAAACTGTCATCACTGGGAGCTGGCATTATTTTTGTCTTCTAAAAGGAATGCCTGCGTTTGCCATTTCAACAATGCAAACTTTGCACGAGGAAGTATGTACATGTGGGGTGTCCACTGCCATAAAGCAAGAGATCTTCAACCACTATGTGTTCAACACTTGCTTCCGTAGACAAACTGTGTGTACTGAATACCAAGGTTTTTCCTACCATTATAAGACGTGGGTGCAACTGAATGAAAGGAAAACTATGTTGAGAGTTCTCGACCACTCTGTAGAGAGAGGACACTGTATTGGCCCTAATATGAGACAATACATTATTTCTTACAATTAAATTTTAAAAATGACGGTTGTCATATACTTCAGGACTTGGAGCAAGTACCCATGTAACAATAATATTAAATAAGTGATTTATTATGGATTGTTTGTAGACTTAATGTTGCGAGGCTAACAAGTCTGTATGTCCATCTACGGCCACCATCTGCCCTGAGAGATCCGAACACTAGTGTCCAGCTCGAAGTACGTCTGTTCAGACCTGGCATTAAAATGCATCTTGAATATGTCTCATGTAATCGGATCTCACTGCCCTGCTCTATGTGCAAAGAATATACATAATTTGTGTGCGTGAAGATTCTGTTGTTTTTAGCCAGTATGAGTTTACCGATGTGTCCATTGTCGGAAAGTGTATCAATCGTTATGTGGTGCTCAGTGTTGATATTGGGGTGGTGGCGACAAATTAAAGTATGGGACACTGAGAAGCCTAAAAATACCTTTGATTCATTGTGAAACTGTAGCATGTCAGAGGACATCAGCTGAGCAGACAGTCTTTCCCATGTGGCCCAAGACGCATTTACATTCACACAGCAAAAAGAATGTGGCCACATGCATCGCACACCACCTCCGAATGTGGTATGAGTGATCGGACCCAAGTACGCACTGAGAATGCATTAGGGTGCATGTGGATCTGTACGCAGACCACTTGTGATCAGATCACTCAGGATGGGTGTTAAAACCTGGTCTGAGTGGTGTTGACAGTGACTCTTTCAGAGTTACTCAACCTTTAAAGTGTTCAAAGGCTGCGGTAACATCTGCCAATGTATTTGCAGAGAAAATATGTCAAACAGCCAATACTTCAGTTTGTCACAGATGATGAGCTCACAAAGACTGAAGTGTGAAACATGTTAAATGTCAGAGAATACAATGATGTGAAAAGAATCGACTCGATACAGTAACTCAGTCAGCAGACTGGTGGACACTGAGAAAGTTAGCTGTCTACAGACACTCATTCAAAGAAAGACTATATAAGCAGCCAAATGTGGTTTCCATCGTCATATCACTATGGGAGGGTGAGAGAAATGCAATTCAAATTCACTATAATACTATATATATTAACATAATACAAAAACTTGTTTTACCAGTGTTTTATTCTGAGGCACACAGTGTGATTACTCACAGACATGTGAAGAATAACTAGAGGCCATAGCACCGACTTCATCAGTGAACATATTGTTTCATTTTTCTTCTTGCTAATGTCTCTATTGTGTTTTTTTATATACAGTCTATAATGAGAAAATGTATTCCCCCCCTCCCCCACATAACCACCACCACAGGGCCTAAGCCCCCCAGAAACCCAGGGGACACCCCGCTAAATAGTGAGTATCAGGAATCTAGGCTTACTGGAATGGATATAAAGGGCAGGCGCTTAAATATCATGCACTGCCTTTGGATAATCAGGGAGATGGTATCAGAATTATAAAAGAATTTTGATATTTATCACACAAAGCAGTTTCAGGTACAGTTGGGGTTTGCTAAGAGGTCTTTGGTGCATACCTCCTTGCTCTGAACAAGCTGTGGGCCCTGATCTTCAGCCAAAGTGCTGTTCCTCCCAAAGCTTGACTTGAAAATCTACAGAGATAAAGGGGAAAGAGATTAGTGGACAGGGTGATTGTAAAGTTCAAAGACAAACATAAACCTCGAGGGAGCCCCTGACAACTTACCGGAGACAAGGGAACGGGCTTCTCTCGCAAATACCTGGGGTTTTCAATCTGGAAGAGTCAACAGAAAAACATTAGACCTCTCTCGTCTTCCGCTCCTAACAAAGCCTTACTACCACCAGAATCTAACCTCCACCCCCAGTTTGCCATAAACAAAGTGGGAAGCCCAGGGCTGTGGCATGATTCTCTTCTGTCAACTCTCGTCTGTGTAGAAAGACAGACAGGGTCAGGATACTTCTATGCATTGTGTGTGTGTGGCTGTCTCTGTTTCCGCTCTCAGCCCCTCTTTGCTGTCCTGACACAGTCCTTTTGTCAACACTCGCGACCACTAATCTGTAAGCTATCGCCGGTCCGTTTACCATCAGATGGAGACAAATGTGTACACATCCTTGCCAAACACTGACACGGCATGTGCTTTGATTATAATATGAAACACAAAAGATGGAAAAGAGAGCGAGCGCTAAACCACCTGAAAGTAAAAGGGTCACGGTTCAATTGACTCTACAGCATTACATCAATACAGCTCACTCACTGTGACTAAACTGAAAAAAAAAAAAAAAACTCTATTTTCCTTCCACTATTTGAAATGTGTTTATGACCCCATTACTTTTTTTGTGAAAAAAGTATCACACAGTCTCTCTTATGCACTGGGGCTGTCTGTAGGGGCTGCCAACTAACGGCAGGATCACGACCTTTCAAACAGGAGAGCTGACAGCAATGACGACGCCCAGCAACAGATCTGCTGCAAATATCTTCAACATGGGGGAACAAGGAGGAGAATGAGGTAGAAGTTGAGGAGGGGGGAGGAGAGTGGAACTCATTCAATGGAGGTAAAAAAAAGAATAAAATAATGTTGTGAGGTGGCACATCCCACACGAAGCTAATCCTGAATGAATGGAAGATGAGAGAAGAGAACCTGAAAGAAGAGCTCAGGAGGAAAATAGTTACGGTCACAATCTGTTGCTTCAGGGTGAGCCAGTGACAGGTGAAAGTAGGTCCGCCTCCTGACTGTGTGATATAGCTGCAAACAGGCCAGACATAGCACTAGCCCACATACTGTAAGCCCTCAACAAAGGAAGACTTCAGTACAGTCAGATTTTCTGTCAAGCGCATATACACAGAAAGACGTGTGCACAAGAACAGACCACTGAACACAGTCAGTGCAGAGCAGCATCAGTAGTGGATGCCATGTTGTGTGATGAATCGCTACTTAAATTTGGCGCTGGCTAAAATAAAAAATCCATATTTACCAAGGGATGAATCAATCAATATCCTTCTCAACTAGTGCCCAGGCTGCAAACAAGAATGGGATTTATTTTTATACCCACAGACAGCCAGTCATCAGATTTGATTGAGCACAGCCCACAGGGTAAGGAAGACATGTAGACTAAATGCTGTGGTGTAATGCTGGCACAGTGTGAGACTAAACTTGGGCACCCGTGTATGCCCATGCCCCTATGTGTGTCTGTGTGTGTCTGTCTGTTCATTTGCTGCATGCCCACACAGACATACACACACATGCGCGCTCTTGTTTGTCCAGTCTCACAGCTGGCTCAGCATCCTGTGTCATTGGAGCCTGACGTGGATGGATGGATGTACGCAGAAGAGCAACAACACTCCACATCACAAGGCCGGACTCTCCAGCCAAACAAACGAGCTGTGATTGATGACTTCCTAGTTTCGGACTAGTGTTGAGCAAGCAGACCCATCTAACCACAGACAATGGATGGCCAAGTGGAGGGGACTAGCATTAAATTGAAGTTGATATGAAGAAATAGGTCAAGATTTTATGCAATGTTTTCTTGTCTGAATGTTGTTTTTTTCTTCTTTACAGGCAGGTCAGTGTATACTGCGCCTAATTCTACTGACTCCAACACATTAAAATGATTTAATAGATTAAATAAAAGGATGAAGCCAGTGGTAGTCCAGCTGACTTGGGTTTTTGTGTATCTTAAAGGAACTCTTATCTGAGTCTCAGGCAATCTGCTGTTTATTGTCCAGTACGACCTCCATGCTGACACCGTCTTACATTAGAGGTGAGATGAACAAACTGGTACAGACTGCAGCCGAACATCTAAAGCAAAGCTAAAGATGTGCTAGACAGAGCGACGCTCGGTTGTGCTGAAATTTTGCAGGAGATGGGCGCTTTGAAGTAGTGCATCTATGAAACTTCTGTAAACTTGAAGGGGGTTTGTGTGTGTGTGAGAGAGAGTTTGTGTGGTTGTGTGAAGGAACATCTGTTGATTTGAAAGATGCAGGCTTGGGGGAGCGTTGCCAAGCAATGCATCTTATCAGCGTCTCAACACAGAGGAGTGCAAAGCGGAGCAGTGCACGGCTTCACGTCTGCTGATGGAGACCTCAGATTACCCTCGTCTTGAAAGAGAGAGGGAGAGCAACGATGAGAGTCAGAGAGAAGCTGGATGGACAGAGAAATGGCGAATGGCAGAACAGAGAGAAACGGAGAAAGAGTCGGAAAAGCCGAAAGAGAGGAGCTGCTCTGTAAAAATAAAGAAATAAAAGAATCTGTGTGTAAGAATGTGGGGGGAATGACTGAGGTGACAAGAAAACGAAAGAGAAAAAGAGAGACTCTGGGTCATGCGGGTGAGGAGATAGCGAATATATAAGAGAATAAAAGACATGAGGGCACAGTGCTTATCGAGCCCTGGCCCGGTGCACTCCAGACAGATGCATCTTCAAATTCTCAGTTTACACAACCCCTCATCATCCAACCCTCACGTCCTACAATAGCACTGAGCTGCCTAAGGGAAGTGGTTTCAAGAGGACATAGGTGAAAAGGATATTTTCCCCTGTGTTCAGTGTGTAAGCAATACAGCTAACTCAGCATCAATGCACTATTGATTTGATTTACAGGTGAGCTCAGGCATTCAGTCGCCGTCACTGTAGATGAGCTGCAGCGTGTTGACAGCTGTATTTAACCAAGAAGCTCAAGGCATGCCCCTGGACTCACCCCCAGGTTCCAGCTGTTGAGACGAGCCTCCAGGTCACTGTCATCGGGAGACATTTCCGCTTTCAGACCCCCATCCACCTGAGGAGGAAAAAGTGGGGAGGAAAAGAATGCGTAAAGCAGCAGAAACAAAATGGAAGCAAATGGAGGGGTGATAGAAATTAGAGGAGGGAATTTAAAAATATGTCTGACGGTGCTTTGACTGGCATTTTGGCCTGAGGGAGAGAACAACAGACAGTGATGGAGGTTATTATTTTGACAAAATATAATTCCTCTCTTGGCAACGACAAAAAGGCTCTTCAAAAGCTTACAAATATACATACACCCACATGTGTTCTCCTCCCATACAAAGAGCGCTCGACTCCCTCGTTATCTCCATTTCTCCACCCTTTGCTCCTCCACTCCCCTCCCTCTCACATGCAGCACTCCAGATGTTTGGCAGTTCCACATCATTTCCGTCACGCAGTAAATTCCACAAGAGGGTCATACGCAGATACAGCGCTTGTCATTCTTGTTTTCCCCCGGCCCTTTCATTTACAACGGGCCTCCGGATTTGTTTTATACAGTACGATACGAATGCTTCCAGGGGTTCTGTTGATATAAGGTCAGTTTACCCAAGTCGAAGTTGGGCAGAGAGGTTGGAGATGGGGGGGAAATATCTAATAAAGTTGAGCGAGCGATACGGAAAGGAGAGATGTTGTTGAATTTGATTAGGATCTGGTGGAGTGTGGACCTTGGGTGTTCCTCAGTGGAACCGCACCGATACAGGGAATGGCTGAGTGGAAAGGCTCAGGATTGAATGCCCCCATCTGATTAAATAGGCATTAAGGTCCCGGAGCCTCACTCTCTAACAAACACAGTAAACGTTTCATTTCAATATCTTGGAATGCGAAGTATGCGGCTGTTCAAAGCTGCGTGTCACAGTCTCTATCACAGCAAACATTTGAAAATGAATGACCTCAAATGCTTTTAGTCACAGATGTAGAAGCAGTTCTGACAATGAAAACACATGCCTACTTTATCAGACACCTGTATTATCTAATACGATCCAATCCAGCAGCCCTGCCAAGTCTTTACAGAGTTCATGATGTTCTGATTTTGGTGACGTTGTTGTAAATCTGTAACTGAGGTGTATAGAGGTGGTGTTGTACTGGACTGCGTGATATTGAGAGAAGTTGTTGCTTCCAGTTGCATACATAAGGGGGCAGTGTATGAGAAACACCACGCAATAATATGCAGTCCAGTAAACCACCACCTTTATACTAAAAATCCCAACAAAACACAGAACATAATGGGCTCTGTACAGATCGATGAGTTGGCAGGGCTGTTGGATTGGATTGAAATAGTACAGATGCCTAATAAATTAGCCACTATGTGTCTATGTCCATGAGAAATGTACTATCTAATGCACAGAGTAGATTCAACCACCATCTTTGATATGAAAAAACACATTAAAGTCCCTGAACATACATTTCTCAGTCAGATTCTTACTATGTCGAGATGTGGCCCCACATGAACATGCTATAGTTTTGGTTGATCCACTGTTTGAGCTGTTTTTTCTGTGTTCTTGAGGATTTGAAGTGGACAGGGCTCTGCTGGTTAAACATGTCACATATTTCAGTGCAGATTTGTAAACCACAATTTTGTGTATATTTAAACATTGATGAGTGAAAATGCAGAGTTAAGGTTATTATAATGTTTTTTGGAGAGTTGATTAATCGACCTTATGGTCACACTGACAGGAGATTATATAATTTCATGGCTATATTGTTCTCGACACCTCTCTAAATCAGCTTCAACAAAATGTGAACATTATAACACTCATACAAAGGATGATTTTTTTGCTGTAATGTTTGATTACATCAGTTTTAGCTCGGTGTACCTAATAAACTGGCAGTTGATGTGTTACTGAAACATTGTGTTGTAATCACAATCATTAGCTATTTTTGTTCCTTGAACATGCAACTGATGAGTTCTGGGAATTTCCTCTGACTTCATGGGGAAACTAGACCAGGAATTTCCAAATTGGTCGGCATTACAGAAGAAAGCAGAACTTTGTGGCTACTGTTTTTATTTGCAGGTATCAGCAGGTTGCTTTTAATATTCCAATGTGTCATTACGGCTACCTTGCAGCAATCTAATAACATAAAAAAACTAAAACCTGCTTGATGAATCTCTAGACAAGTATGCAAAGGAAGTCATGAACTAACCCTTCTGGCGTCATGTCTTGGCGACTGTTTGATTGGACTGGAGGCCATGGGTTGTGATGGGATCTTCTCCTCATACAGCATTCTCCTGGAAGAGATAAAGCAATAAGAGGTCATCCTACAGTGTGTGTGTGTGTGTGTGTCTCTAGAGTCTGCTCTTGTCTCTTTGTTTGCATATGAATGTGCTTGCGTAGGCAGAGTGCCTTGCTATTTGCACAGATCAACATCTGGCATCGGTTGCATGGTTTGTGGTCTGCATTTCATCCCATCTGAACAATAAACGTGGCAGCTATACATCTGCCTGTTTCCATGTGCAGCCCACATGGCACCAGTGTATGGCTTGTTCAATCTTTTTATAATAGTTCAACTCATCTCATTGTCCCTCATTATGTCCATCATGGTTTGAACAAGCTGCCTAACAAGGGAACTGCTTATATTCGTTGGCAAACATGCACAAACACACATTTCTCATTCACACTTCACTTTCCCTGTTCTCTCTCTAACACACACGGCAGTCTCATTACGAGCAGACACACAAGGCACTAATGACCCACTAATGCTAATTAAATAAAGCGGATGATGACGACAGAAAGATGTACGACAACAATGAAGAAAGAAATCAGTCTTTTAATGAAGACATCACATTACGTTCAGTTCGGAGCCTATAGGCGTACTTTTTTTGTCGTCCTGTGTAATTTAATTTAATTTATAAGAATTTTCATTTATCTCATGAAGGAAAGCACTGACGTTGTGGGGTTTCTGCTGAATAAAGTTCAGGAAATTATCTGTGCAAGCAGATACCCGCAGGAGCCACCTGAGTGATTTGTCTCATCTAACACAAATTTCCCAAATTTGTTGTCATTTCATTTCAAGTGTGTGATGACTGCCTCTGAATGTAGCACACAGTATTATGTGCAACCTGTCTCTGTTTAGAAAGGTTTATTCTTTATTCACTTCAAATAGGTTAATCTCTGAGACCTTTTATTAGAAGAGTTTTTTGTGTAAGCTGTTACTTTCATTGTAACTTTGAACTGTCCGCATGTTTTTTGTGCTTTAGATTCTTATTGAGAGCCAGGATCTTCTTGAACCTGGTTGATTTGTTCATGTTTAATTCAATGATGAACATGCTGTGCACTGCCTGACTTACAATGTCCACTCTTGAAGCTGCACAGAGTTATGCAGCCCTTTATAATAATGTAACAATCACATTTTGCTTCTGTACATGTCAGGTTGTGGAAGTCTCTCAGTAACATGCCCCATGTTGTTTTAAACGGTTAAAATGTATGTATTAACCTGCGACCCATTAAACTTGTTTTTTCACACCAATTACAATGTGAGGGTGGCAACAGTCACTATACATCAGCTCAGATGTCCGTAAACAACTTAGATTAAAAAATTATCACAGGAAAATACTGATTGTTTTCACTTATCTATAACTAATTAAAATCAAAACTTGCAAATCACATAGTAGTGGGTTTGTGCACGCATGCACACACAGGCACACACACACACCTGCATGCACAAACACATGCAGCTGTGAAACCTGGACAGGGGGGCCAAGCTTCACAATCTTGGGCCTCTAAGTCAACAGGTGGATGAGGATAATTGAATCAGATGTGTCTGGAGTCTGAGGCCCAGAGATCAAAGCAGTGGCAAGTCTGGCCAGAGCCGCACACAGGCGCTTGCACGAGCGTGCGCGCACACACACACACACACACACACACACACACACACACACACACGAACACACACAAAGATGAGAACACCATGTCGAGCCTCAGAAGCTGTAGCTTGGCTGATTAAAGCGTCCTGACATCCATACCCAAGCTTGACCTCCAGGTGCATAGCCAGAGGGCCCAGGTCTCAGCCTCGGGCAATCTCAGGAAAGCAGTCTGACCTTGGGAAACAAACATCCCCCTGCCCCTGCACACCCTCCAACACAACCCCACAGCACCCGGAGGCTGTGAGATCAGTGGAAACATGCTGGCCTATACGGGAGAGACTAGAGGCATTTACAGCAACATCAACAGCTGACTCCTGCAAGTGCAAGTGCACTGTTATTGTCACACTTACCCAGAGAGGAAAAAAACAGGGGAGGGGGAGTCGAAAGGGGGTGGGTTAAAGTCTTCATATGTGGCTGAAAACACAGATTGAAAGCAGAAGTCAAAGAGAGACAAGAGGAAGATAAGAACAGAAAAGGGGCCTTAAAGAGACCAAAGAAGATGGAGAGTAGAGCCAAATACAGAGATAAAGAAAGAACTACATGCTCTTCAACTACACTTTAGCAGTGAACCTGACCCTCACAGAGCTGATTACCAAGTTAACATGTCAAAACCAACCACACGTCATTTCCCCCTCACGTCTTTATCAGGGTGTCTCTACCTTGAACTCCAGTTGACATTAGAATATGGAGTGGACATGTGGACTAATCACCAAAGCTGTTTTCTATGATCCTTTGACCCCCATCGGCTGCATTTGCGTTCCCACAGCATTCCTCCTCCTCACTGAGTGCTATATACAAAGCAGTGGCTCCATCTTGTGGCTAAATTAGGAATAGCACAGCAGCAGCAGTGGATCGCATAGGGGAGTTTACTCAGGGCATTTTGGACTAATTTAGGTTTTAATGGCGCGTCCGTTAACGTACATAAACACATCACAACACTTCCGCTTCTGTGTGGAAAAAAAAAGAAACAGAAAAACTACCCAGCTGTACCTTCAGATGTTGAAACTTGAATTGGCTCTAACAGTTTTTTACGAGCGAAAAGAATCCCTGCCCATCACCTGACTAATGGTGAGTGAGAAAGAGATCAAACGTTGCCACATCATAGGGAGGGAGTCAGACAAGCTCCTTCCATTTAATCTTATCCAAATGAGAGAGACACATAAAAAGACCCTTGGCCTGAATAATTTTCTCCATCGGGACGTTAGCCTGTGATCTGAGTGTCTTTCATGGTCTTATCCCAATCAGACACTATGGTACTCAGCAGTCTGCTCCCCACAAAACCCCTCTATCCACACCCTCTACAGTAGAGAGAAGGAATGGCTGTGCCTTATAGAAGGTGGCCACAAATGAAGCTATAGAATTACGCAAACAGCTCGAGCTTTTGATTCTCAGCTTTTTGGTCACGCAAACTGGTCACTATTGATTTAACAACGCCTCACTGGTGGACATTAACAAGTTTGATCAGGTCATATAAAGCAAAGTCTTTTGAGAAACAATAGCCTGTGTTAAATTCAATGAACCGATGAAAACATATGGGTCATTCTGTGTCAAATCATTGCAATTTAGGGCCATAGTCAAAGATGTTTATAACATTTTTCATGCTGATTTGGTCACAACTGAACCTATGGAAACAATTTCCTGAATCTCGGATCACAATTAAGGGAAACAATGGACTCCTGAAGTTTGAAGTTTTTGTGAGGACTGGTCATATCACAATTAATATAGGTCACAGAGAAATGGATCTCATAACATTAATTAATTAGGATCCAAGAGACATGACATTTCAGTGGGTTTCTGTTACAACCAAACCAGCATGAAAACTCTCATTTAGATCTGTGATGATGTGGCCCAAAAGTGTGATGATTTGACCCATTGTATAAAATAACTATTATCCATAAACAACTAATACTGTGAGTCAATGGTGCAATTTAGCATAATTCCATTGCCCCTGTATCCAATTTTTGGACTGCAATTTTTTTTTGGGTGTCAATGTAAAATCTCAAAACATCTAATCAATATAAGTTCTACTAATGGGACGTGGGCTTTACAATGGAACTGTGACAAATATTTACAGACAAGTCCTAATTATCAATTTCAAAGGATCAAATACGCTACGACCCTTTAACAATTATAGTTTACCATAATGAAATATGGCAGCAAAGGGCCTGTACCATTTCTCTCACTGTGCCACAGTGGATATTAGACTCTTTACTAGCTCTCTTTTTATTATGCTAATGAGCATATCAAGCCACTGGGCTCTGATTTTCCGTTTCTTGTTAATTGGAATAAAAAACCTGGAGCCATTACTAACATCATTTTGTCAAACTCCTGAAGTGCCTGCAGTCAGAGCAAATATCCCTGAGCAAAGAGGGATCACTGATGATTTAAAGCATCACATTCAAAAACATCACACATTAACGTGTAAATATTTATGTACTTACACAAGGACCTGAGTAAAACGTGATTTTTTTTGTCATTCAGTCAGACCATTCTAATTTCAAAATACATATATTTAAGTATTATGCATTTAGCTGATGTTCTTGCGAGAATAGAAGGCAAACAATCAAAGAAAAACACAGACTGCTAATGAGCTACCAGACTCTATACTATGCTTTCCTCTCTCCTCAGGTTCAGCGACTGGGAAAGTGCAACGAGGACAGGAACAGAAAGATGGAACGAGAATATGAGAGGTTCCTCGTCCTCTCATGCTGTTTTTGAAGTACCTCTCTTTGAAAAGTCTGTATGGACAGCCAGGGCAGACTGATGCAAGTACTTGGCAATGTCTTCGGCTTCTCCGATAGTGCTGCTGAGCAAATATGACGGGCAATCAGTCACAAAAGCTGTGCGCATCCAGCTTCACAACTCGATATTTTCAGTCTGGTAAAAGAACTTCTTAAACAGAATACTTAGATAAATATCCAATGTGCTCAATGCAGCATCTGACTCTCCGTCATCAGAGATGTTAAATCACAAGCTGGAACAAGAAGAGCGTCCTCTTTTGAATCATCTCTTTGCTATGACATAATTAATAGAATTCATTTAGATCCAGATATATATTTGGATCTGCACCATTTTGCACAAACTTATAAATATCAGTCCCCTAAACATGCCTATCTCACAATGTTAAGAAAGGGAAAAAATCCTAGGAATATTCAACTTGCATTTGAGTACCAACTAATATCTGTTCTAGACAAGACTCAACATGACACAAGCTTCAGTTCATGTTCACATCAAACAGAAGAACAGGGAAAAGGTATAATCTCTGACTTTCACTGTGACATGATCATTTGACAGACTGGTTTGACTAATTCTGAAACTGCTGATCTCCTGAGATTTGCACACAGAACAGTCCCTTAAGGTTTTACTGAGCATGGCATGAAAAAAAATGATCACAACACAATGTAGTTCGGAGATGTGTGAGACATTTTAGCTACACTGGGCGTATGATAGGCGTTTTTCTCCAACAATCAATACACAGGATCAAAAGTTTGCAATTGTGATTATATGGGAAGTCAGAGTGCCACATTTGTGTAAGGACCTGTGTCCTACCTTCAAAATTAGCTTTTTTCAATTCAACTTAACACCTTTAAAAGATGTTGCAGTGTCTTGAAAACACAATCAAATCTATAAATACAATGAAAACAAACGATTTTGTTTGTTTTATTTAGGGAGATTTTCAAGCTAAACCTGTGTTTATATGAGCAAGATGATGTTCAGAGGAAAAGTACCTGTGATGAGTTCCGACAGGTGTGGAACTGATTCTGTCCTTAAGGAGGCCAACGCTCAAACTGTCATCAGTGAAGCCACTCAGCTCTCCTGTCACCCAGTCAGGCAGACCTGCATTGCTGTGCTGCGCGGATCCACTCGTCAGTGGCTCATCAAAGTAGATGGACTGGAAATAAAGATTCAAAACCAGAAGATGAGGATTAGATTAAATTATATCATCAGTATCTGCAATCAATTACAATGGCAGTTATTGGGTTTCAACTGCATAAGATTCGATCAAAGCTACAACCTTGTTTGTGTCACTTTGTGGACTCTGCATGTGTTGCCTTGGTTATGACAGAATCTTTGAAGTGCACTAAACTCCAACATCGGGCGCAAAAGTGTCTCGAAACCGGGAACGTTGTCGCACTACTAGATGGTAATACGGGTATATTGAGGGTTTGATGTAGAAGCCATCCTCACCATGTAGGTGGGGAGCGTCTTGAGGCTGCCGGGCTCTGGTTTGCTGACAAAAGGCGCCTCCAGGACCCCTCTTTTGAGCATGTGAAGAAGCAGGCGGGCGTACATGTTGCGGTTCTTACGGCCGACCAGACCTGAAGCACACGTGGCCGGGTCACACAGCTTCTTTATCCATGCGGCACACTGATGGCGCGCTGAGAACAGTAGAAGAGATGGGGGACAACACAAATGATTATCACAGGTTAACACATCACATCGGTTTGCTTGGCGTGATTCCTGAGCTCAAAAGGTACAAAACAGAGCCGGACGTGAAGTCAACCACAGCAGTGGTGTCGAATGATGTTAATGGAGGAGAAATGAGATGAAGTGAAACCTCACCTCTCCTGTTGGGATGATTCTGGACATGTGGCTTCATGTCCAGCAGAAAATAGTCAAACTCAGCGTCCAGGGTCTCCCATGAGTCCTCACGTTTGCTCATCGTGTCCTGAGGGGGATGAATAAGTTGTTATCACGGCTAATAAGGAAACTAGTACTACTACTCTGTTGACAAATACAGCCAACGTTAGCTAGCTAGTGCTTCAGCTGAATTACTCACGTGAGCCTAAGACCTTGTTGTATTAAACACAGCAGCATCGTGTCACGTGATGTGAGCATGACATGACAACCTGATGATCACAACTAGCGATGTTAACAAACTAGCTAGACACCATTTAAAGGGCAGCTAGCGTGTTGCTAGCCGAGCTAAAGCTCTCAGTAAAACCCTGGGGTAGCACCGGGGTACTTCCTCTCACGGGCACTATGAGACGTTAGCCTGTCAGCAGCGACGTGCTGAAAACACAATGTCAGTGAAAAGATAACAAACGGGAAAAAGAGCCACTTACACTCCAGTTGTGATTTCAGCGCTCAAAACGGTTCGAAAACTTCCTCATCACTTTGCGTCACATCCGTCCTCCGCGATGAGCCGGCGTGTGCCCGTTGCCATAGAAACCGCATACCCCGGATTCCCTTTCTCTGTCAGTCACATTCATCGTCTTTTTGTTTTTATAGACTCAACAGACTCTGCAACTGATGCACAAAAAACACGTGTGTTTTCCCACTGTTATTACAACAAAATACCTGCATTAAAAACAAGTCTATTGGGTTGTGAATTCAGTAAAATTGTCTTTTTGCACATTAATCTACAACTGAATGTCAAAGTGAAAACATGTTTTATTGGTTGTTTTTTTTTTGCAAATTCATTCAACTTTGAAACGGTGAAACTTTGTTGCTGATGGTGATGGAAGCCACTTTGAGTAAAAGAAATAGAAGCTGGATTGAACTTCGCCAAACAGGATTTAAAGACCTCTGGGAGCACGAGGAACAAAAGATTATCTGGTCTGACGAGACAAGAGCAGATCTCCGAACACTATTTTCATTATGGCATTTCATAGAAGATATCCGTCCATTTTGACAGA